>NC_132848.1:70612897-70930263 GCF_048164855.1 Canis lupus baileyi | reverse complement strand
AGGATGGCACGTGACCGAAGGCGCCCGGGAAGGCCACCGCGGGGAGGCCCAGGCGCTGGGGGGCGGCCGGGCACTGAGGACGCCAGAGCCGCCAGAGAATGACCTTCCTGCAGCCGTCCCCAGACGCGGGACGTGTGACAGCAGCACAGGAAACTGGCCCGTCTTTTGTTGTGTTTACGCCTTAGGGACGTGGGGATCCTTGTAGATGAGGATTTGTAAAGAATTCACAAAGAAATTAAACATTTACATTTTCTAGCTTTTTTTTTTTTTTTTTTTTTTCTGGTATGGAAAGTACAATGCAATTCTGTATGTTGACTTCGCTGCAACTTGGCTAAATTCGCTTATTTCCAAATTGGCTTTACTTCCAGGCGGTGTTCTCCGCGGGCGCTACCCACCTCCCGGAGTACGTCGGGGCGCTCCTGCCCTGCTCGCCCTTCCCGGGACAGGACCCGCCGCTGCCCCGCTGCGAGGGCCGAGCAGCCCAGCTCCAGGAGAGGCGGTGCCGGGACGTCCTGTTTGCGCTTCTAACCTCAGAGGAGAGCTTCCAACATTTTACCATTAGGTATTATATTCGCTGTAGATTTTCGCAGACACCCTTCATGAGGTTTGGGAGGTTTCTCTCCTCCCCGTTCTTTTGTTTGTTAGACTTCATTTGTTTGCTTCTAAATCCCGTATGGCTGCTTCGGTTTCATCAAAGGCTTCTACTGACGTCACAGTATTCTCCGCCTCTAATCTGCTAATGAGGTGGATTATGTTGCCTTCCCAGGAGAGACTCAATCTGGTATCTTTAGGCTTTAAATTTCCCTCTACAGGGACGCCTGGGGGCTCAGCGGTGGGGCAGCTGCCCTTGGCCGGGCCAGGGCGTGACCCTGGGGTCCCGGGATCGAGTCCTCATTGGGCTCCCCGCAGGGAGCCTGCTTCTCCCTCTGCCTGGGTCTCTAATAAAATCTTTATATATAAAAAAAGGTATCTTAGTTTTATTTTACATCTATCATTTTATTTTGTGCCTTCTCTTCAAATTGGCAGTCCTGTATATCTCTCTCTCTCTTTTTCCCTTTCTTGAATTATTTTTTCATCATCCCATTTTTTCACTTCTGTTTGGATGTTCCAGTCTGTTTCTGTTCTTTTATGGATTACTGTAGAAATTACAATATTCACGTATTAGGTATCAGATTCTAAAGTTTATGTTGTTGTCCTTCTTGCAGACTATGGAAGGACTTTAGGGAGTATTAGCTTCATTTCCCTCTCCTTATATATGCTAACATGTCATTCTTAACATATATTTTAATTACATTTTTTATTAACCTCATAAGACCTTTTTTTTTTTTTTTAAGATTTTACTTATCTATTCATGAGAGACACAGAGAGAGGCAGAGACACAGGCAGAGGGAGAAGCAGGCTCCCTGCAGGGGCAGCCCCATGCAGGATTCGATCCCAGGACCCCGAGGTCACAACTTGAGCAGAAGGCAGATGCTCGACGACAGAGCCTCCCAGGTGCCCCAACTCATAAAACCTTATTATCTTATATAATGTTCACTTATATTAATCCTCATTTCCCTTTGTTCCTGCTTATCAAGCCTTGTGTCTGGAGGCAAACTGACTTTGCTTATCTGAATACATCGTTATTTTGCTGGGCACAGACTTCGAGGTTGGCAGTTATTTTCTTTCAACATATCGCTTCCTGACTTTCACTGTGACTGTTGAGAGGTCCAGAGTATTGTTTTTGGAAGGAATCTGTTATTTCTCTACAGTGACTTTTAGGATCTCCTCATCGGCTTTGGTGGTCTGCAGCTTTGCTCTTGTTTCTCAGCGTGGTTTCTTTTTGTTACCTCTGCTTAGGCTTCGTGGAGCTTTACAGATTTTGCACTGGAAGATTCCCATTTTGTAACTCTTTGAATATTGTCCATTCCTCGTGTCGTCTCTCCACTCCTCTCCTTCTCGTCCCTAACTAGACGTATGTTACCCATCTCACCCTATCCTCCATACTCCTTAACTTCCCACGTGTATTTTTCCTTTTTTTGTCTCTTTGTGCATCATTCTGGATGAGTTCTTCTGACCTGTCTTCTGGTTCACCAGTTTATTTTTACCTGTGTCTGATTTGTTGTTAAAGTTTTTTTTTTTTTTTTTTTTTTTTAAACAGCTCTGTTGAGCTTTATCCATTTTCACTGTTCGGTTAAAGGCGTTTTAGTGAATCTATGGTGTTGTGCAACAGTCCCCACAACCCAGCTGTAGAGCATACCCATCTCTCTAGAGAGTTCCTTTGTGCCTGATTATAGTTAACCCCTGACTTTTAAATTTTAATTATGAATGTATATTCTTTGCTAAGAAGTTCTTTTGGGTATTTTCCAACTTTGGTTCTATTTTTTCCTCTTTCTTGAAGCTATTTTGAACCTTTTACTTCTTTAAATGTGATATGCAGAGTTATTTTTAAGCCTATACCTGATATTTCCAGTATCTGGATTGTCCGTTATTTCTGCTGCCATTCACTCATGGTGCCTTGTTTCTTTGTGTTTTTTTTGTTTCAGGCGTGAGTTCCTCGGAGAGTCACTTCTGGGAATTCCTTGAGGCCTAGGTTGAAGGTGATTTCTTCCTTCAGAGAGGATTCACGTTTATTTCCATGAGGTGCCTAAGAACTTTCCAGTCCTGGATCGCTTTATACATTCATGGTTTGAGAGTTTGTGCCATCAGGGATGTGCACTTGGGGCTTACCTCCATGCAGCTCTAACTCCGAGAGGAGCTGATGGGTCCTGGTCATCGCTGTTTCTCCACAGAACACAGTTTTGCCACAGGAGACAACCATGTCTCCCTTAGACACATGTCTTCTGTCGAGCTTAGGGGAGTAGCTCTCAAATTTCCACATGCCTGAGGAGCCTATTAAAACACGCAGATTCTTGGGTCCACAGCTGAGATTATGATTCAGTGGGTGGAGCTGTGGCCCAGGAGTCTGCATCTTCAACAATCACTAAAGGTGATCGATCTGGTGTAGGTGGCAGAGGTCCACACCATAGTCTTAGCTCTCAGAGCTTCGCGGGGTCCATTGCACCCCTTGGGCTAGAGGGTGTGTGAGCCAGGCTCGGTGTCTCCCGGGAGAGGAAAACACTCATTACAACGCTGAGCAGCTGTTTGTCTCTGGATGTGCCCTGGGCGGGGTGGGGGGTGGGGTGGCCCAGGGCACGGGGGGCGGGGCTGGGGCGGCAGACCTTTTGCGACCCACAGTGCGTTGGCGCAGCCCGTACCCAGCATTCAGTACCCCAAGCACCCAGCATTCAGTACCCCAAGCACCCAGTTTCTCCAACTCTCTTAAGAGCTGGGTGGCCACCCCCACCCCAATCGATTGCCCGTCCCGTGGCTGTTGCCCGCGGTGTCACCCACTTGGTAGCCCATGTCCACTCTCTTCGGGAGGTCTTCACAAGCCCTTGTAAGAGGACCCACTTGGTTACCAGTAAAGAAAAACCCTATCCTCTTGCCCTGGATCACAAGAGCGGGATTTCTCAGATCACGGAACCAGACAGGCAGGGTGGACCCAGTGGGCCTCAGGAATGGCTGGATCCAGCTCCCATGCTCACGCCTCCAGAGGGTCCCAGGTCCTGGCGCCTTGGCCGCAGTCCCACCCTCCCCCCGCCCCCAGGCTTCAGGAAGCCTCAATCCTTCTAGAAACTTAAGGTTTGAGCTGAGGCATCCGTTTTCTAGGAACGTGCAGTGACGAGGCATCTGTGCAAGCTTGGCTAAAGCTGTTTGCATTTTCATCCCCCCTGAGTCTCTGGACACGTCTCCAGAGCTGTTTGGAGGCGCAGCGGCTTGCGGGGCCCCTTCACTTGCTGCCTCATTGCCTGCCGGGGCCTGGGGACCCACAGGGAGTGCGGGGATCCACGTTCAACCGCGAGCACCAGACTTCTCCGCTGTTGGGAGTCTCCCTGATGAAGAAACTGGTTCTGCTCCGGGGGCGCAGGGACCCAGAGGAGCCCCACTGTGGCCGGCGCCCCAGGGCTCCCTGGTGTCCCCCTGCACCCCAACGACTCTGGGAGTCCACGGGGACCCTGCTCCTGTTTGGGAGCAGATCCCTTCACGTCTCCTGCCAGGTGTGGGGGTGGGTGAGGCCGGGGGTCGCACCTGTCCTCGGGGCCAGCGCCCTGGCTTCATGACCCCTCCCGTCGCCCCGAGTCCTGGGCCCCCCACATACCCCAGGGCTCCGAGCCGGAGGGGGCCACGCTGAGACCACACAGTGATGTCCTCCGTGCTGTCCTCCACCCCGCCGTCTCCCATCACCGTGTCCCTGGGGGCCCATCCCGTGTCCCCCCAGCACCGCCAGTCCTGCTGCCTCAGGTTCTGTGCTCACCGCTCACTGTTTGCAGCAGGTGGCCGCCGGGCACGAAGGGACCGCCAGGGCCCAGTCGGCTGGACTCCGCGTCCTCCTTCCTGCTTTGTCCCGTCACAAGCCATCCACACCTGCTGGGTCAAAATTAGTACCTGAGGGGACTGTGGGTCTAGAACGTTCAAAACAAGGCAACTTGTCAATATAGCAGGGATTTTAGCTTTGAGATTCTAGTTTGGGGACTGTGGGGAGGGGGCGGTGGAATAATATGGAGGGAGGATTTGCATGAAAGTCCTTGGGGGGGTCACTCAGGGCGAGGGCCGTGGGGGGTCACTCAGGGCGAGGGCCGTGGGGGGGTCACTCAGGGCGAGGGCCGTGGGGGGGTCACTCAGGGCGAGGGCCGTGGGGGGTCACTCAGGGCGAGGGCCGTGGGGGGTCACTAAGGGCGAGGGCCGTGGGGGGTCACTCAGGGCGAGGGCCGTGGGGGGTCACTCAGGGCGAGGGCCGTGGGGGGGTCACTCAGGGCGAGGGCCGTGGGGGGTCACTCAGGGCGAGGGCCGTGGGGGGTCACTCAGGGCGAGGGCCGTGGGGGGTCACTAAGGGCGAGGGCCGTGGGGGGTCACTAAGGGCGAGGGCCGTGGGGGGTCACTCAGGGCGAGGGCCGTGGGGGGTCACTAAGGGCGAGGGCCGTGGGGGGTCACTCAGGGCGAGGGCCGTGGGGGGTCACTAAGGGCGAGGGCCGTGGGGGGTCACTAAGGGCGAGGGCCGTGGGGAGGTCACTCAGGGCGAGGGCCGTGGGGGGTCACTAAGGGCGAGGGCCGTGGGGGGTCACTCAGGGCGAGGGCCGTGGGGGGTCACTCAGGGCGAGGGCCGTGGGGGGGTCACTCAGGGCGAGGGCCGTGGGGGGGTCACTCAGGGCGAGGGCCGTGGGGGGTCACTCAGGGCGAGGGCCGTGGGGGGTCACTAAGGGCGAGGGCCGTGGGGGGTCACTCAGGGCGAGGGCCGTGGGGGGTCACTCAGGGCGAGGGCCGTGGGGGGGTCACTCAGGGCGAGGGCCGTGGGGGGTCACTCAGGGCGAGGGCCGTGGGGGGTCACTCAGGGCGAGGGCCGTGGGGGGTCACTAAGGGCGAGGGCCGTGGGGGGTCACTAAGGGCGAGGGCCGTGGGGGGTCACTCAGGGCGAGGGCCGTGGGGGGTCACTAAGGGCGAGGGCCGTGGGGGGTCACTCAGGGCGAGGGCCGTGGGGGGTCACTAAGGGCGAGGGCCGTGGGGGGTCACTAAGGGCGAGGGCCGTGGGGAGGTCACTCAGGGCGAGGGCCGTGGGGGGTCACTAAGGGCGAGGGCCGTGGGGGGTCACTCAGGGCGAGGGCCGTGGGGGGTCACTCAGGGCGAGGGCCGTGGGGGGTCACTCAGGGCGAGGGCCGTGGGGGGTCACTAAGGGCGAGGGCCGTGGGGGGTCACTCAGGGCGAGGGCCGTGGGGGGTCACTAAGGGCGAGGGCCGTGGGGGGTCACTCAGGGCGAGGGCCGTGGGGGGTCACTAAGGGCGAGGGCCGTGGGGGGTCACTAAGGGCGAGGGCCGTGGGGAGGTCACTCAGGGCGAGGGCCGTGGGGGGTCACTAAGGGCGAGGGCCGTGGGGGGTCACTCAGGGCGAGGGCCGTGGGGGGTCACTCAGGGCGAGGGCCGTGGGGGGTCACTCAGGGTGAGGGCCATTGAAAGCAGCCATGAGCTCAGGGGGCCTGGAGCCGCCGAGCTTTGTCCCGAGGGCCTCACCAGGGGCCATGTGAAGGCGTGGGGCTGAGTGCTGGGAAGAGGGGGGGTGTGCGCTGTCAGGGAAGGGGTCACCGAATGTCTCCGTCCCCGCCCTTGTCACCAGGAGGCCTGGACGCCCCTTGATTTGATGCGCTAACTGGTGCGCTCACTAACCGGTGTGCTAACTGGCCCGCTAACTGGTGCACTAACTGGCGCGCTAACTGGGGAACTTGCCGCCCGGAGTACCCACTATTGCGCAGGCGGGGTGGATCCAGAAAAGCGCCGCTTTGTGCCGTCACCGTGGCCCTGCGGTTCCAGCCGCAGGGAGTTGGGTCGGGGCTGGGGGACGCACAGGCCCGCTCAGGACAGACCGCGCCCCGGGGAGACGCGGAGACCGACCGGAGACCCACCCGGAGACCCCGCGGTGCCCCCGACGGACGCAGCTGCCGTGCGGGCGGTGGCCACCGGGGGGCAGTGCCTCCCCAGCCCTGTCCCGGTCGGAGCGGGCGCGGCCCCGTCCCCCGGGCGCCCTCGGAGCCCCGTCCCGGCTCGCAGCGCCCCCACCCCCGGGCCCGCGGGCGCCGTCCAGCCGGGGTTCCGGGGGGTCGTGGGGAGGTCGGGGGGAGGTCGGGGCCCAGACCGGCCTCGGGGAGGGGGCTCGCGGGGCCTCGGGGCAGGCGCACTCGTGTCCGCAGCCCCGGGTGTGCCGAGGTACCGGCCCTGCGGCCACAGACGCGGCGGCGCGCGGAGACCACGAGGGGGCGTGGGGAGCCTCCGGGCCGGAGGGGTGCGCGGCGGGGACGGGCCAGCGCGGGGCGGGGTGCTGGGTCCTGCCGTGGGCCGGACCCCCCAGCTCGGGTGCTCCCAGGGCATCGTGGACCGGCTCCCCCCAGCTCGGGTGCTCCCAGGGCATCGTGGACCGGCTCCCCCCAGCTCGGGGTGCTCCCAGGGCGCCCTGGACCGGCTCCCCTCAGCTCGGGTGCTCCCAGGGCACCGCAGACTGACCCCCCCAGCTCGGGGTGCTCCCAGGGCATCGTGGACCGGCTCCCCCCAGCTCGGGGTGCTCCCAGGGCATCGTGGACCGGCTCCCCCCAGCTCGGGGTGCTCCCAGGGCATCGTGGACCGGCTCCCCCCAGCTCGGGGTGCTCCCAGGGCATCGTGGACCGGCTCCCCCCAGCTCGGGGTGCTCCCAGGGCATCGTGGACCGGCTCCCCCCAGCTCGGGGTGCTCCCAGGGCATCGTGGACCGGCTCCCCCCAGCTCGGGGTGCTCCCAGGGCGCCCTGGACCGGCTCCCCCCAGCTCGGGTGCTCCCAGGGCGCCCTGGACCTGCTCCCCCCAGCTCGGGTGCTCCCAGGGCATCGTGGACCGGCTCCCCCCAGCTCGGGGTGCTCCCAGGGCGCCCTGGACCGGCTCCCCTCAGCTCGGGTGCTCCCAGGGCACCGCAGACTGACCCCCCCAGCTCGGGGTGCTCCCAGGGCATCGTGGACCGGCTCCCCCCAGCTCGGGGTGCTCCCAGGGCATCGTGGACCGGCTCCCCCCAGCTCGGGGTGCTCCCAGGGCATCGTGGACCGGCTCCCCCCAGCTCGGGGTGCTCCCAGGGCACCGCAGACTGACCCCCCCAGCTCGGGGTGCTCCCAGGGCATCGTGGACCGGCTCCCCCCAGCTCGGGGTGCTCCCAGGGCATCGTGGACCGGCTCCCCCCAGCTCGGGGTGCTCCCAGGGCATCGTGGACCGGCTCCCCCCAGCTCGGGGTGCTCCCAGGGCACCGCAGACTGACCCCCCCAGCTCGGGGTGCTCCCAGGGCATCGTGGACCGGCTCCCCCCAGCTCGGGGTGCTCCCAGGGCGTCATGGACCGGCTCCCCCCAGCTCGGGGTGCTCCCAGGGCACCGCAGACTGACCCCCCCCAGCTCGGGGTGCTCCCAGGGCGTAGTGGACCGGCTCCCCCCAGCTTGAGGTGCTCCCAGGGCGTCGTGGACTGGCTCCCCCCAGCTCAGGGTGCTCCCAGGGCGTCGTGGACCGGCTCCCCCCAGCTCGAGGTGCTCCCAGGGCGTCGTGGACTGGCTCCCCCCAGCTCAGGGTGCTCCCAGGGCGTCGTGGACCGGCTTCCCCCAGCTCGGGATGCTCCTAGGGCCCTCTGGACCGACTCCCCCCAGCTCGGGGTGCTCCCAGGGCGTCATGGACCTGCTCCCCCCAGCTCGGGGTGCTCCCAGGGTATCGTGGACCGGCTCCCCCCAGCTCAGGGTGCTCCCAGGGCACCGCAGAGTGACCCCCCCAGCTCGGGGTGCTCCCAGGGCGTCGTGGACTGGCTCCCCCCAGCTCAGGGTGCTCCCAGGGCGTTGTGGACCAGCTCCCCCCAGCTCGGGGTGCTCCTAGGGCCCTCTGGACCGGCTTCCCCCAGCTCGGGGTGCTTCCAGGGCACCCTGGACTGGCTCCCCCCAGCTCGGGGTGCTCCCAGGGCACCCTGGACCGGCTCCCCCCAGCTCGGGGTGCCTCCAGGGTGCCCTGACCGACTCCCACCAGCTCGGGATGCTCCTAGGGCACCCTGGACCGGCTCCCCCCAGCTTGGGGTGCTCCTAGGGCTCCCTAGACCGGCTCCCCCCAGCTCAGGGTGCTCCCAGGGAGTCCTGGACCGGCTCCCCCCAGCTCGGGATGCCCCCAGGGCACTGTGGACTGACCCCTCCAGCTCGGGGTGCTCCCAGGGCGCCCTGGACCAGCTCCCCCCAGCTCTGGGTGCTCCCAGGGCACCGCGGACTGGCCCCCTCAGCTCAGGATGCCCCCAGGACGCCCTGGACTGGCTCCCCCCAGCTTGGGATGCCCCCCCAGCTCGGGGTGCCCCCCGGGACACCGTGGACTGACTCCCCCCCACTCGGGGTGCCCCCAGAGTGCGGTGGACAGAAATATCTGCCTGCAGATGCAGCTGTCCCACCGCAGGGTCCGGCTGCCTAGACAGGGGGTCTGGTCTGTGGGGCACTGGTCCCTGGGCTGAAAGCTGATCCTCTCCTGTGCTCACTCTGGCCTCCAGACTGGATCCTGGATCGGGGCAGGGTCTGCGCTGTCGGTGGGGGGAGCGGGGCCTGGGGTCCCGGCCTCTGGGGAAGAGGAGCCATAGAGGAGGGGGCTCTGCAGGTGCTCGACCACCAGTGCTCATCTACAGCACTCAGTGCTCCTACGCCCGTGCAAAGCCCGTGCCCTCTCTTTCCTACTGGTTGGGGCCTAAAGCCCATCTTGTGCCCAGTATTTTATTTTTTTTTAAGATTAAAAAATTCTATTTATTTGACAGAGAGAGAGAGCATGAGCTGGGGGAGTGGCAGGCTCCCCACTAGGCAGAGAGCCCAACATGGGGCTCGATCCTAGGAGCCCAGGGTCACCAGATCCCAGGAGCCTGGAGTCAGGAGATCCTAGGACCTTGGAATCAGGAGATCCTAGGAGCCTGGAGTCATGTGATCCTAGGAGCCTGGGGTCAGGAGATCCTAGGACCTTGGGGTCAGGAGATCCTAGGAGCCTGGGGTCCGGAGTCACACTCACATTATGAGCACCCCACGGAGAGGCTCAGGAAGCAAGGAACAGATCCCCTCAGTCCGAGGGCCCGAGACGAACGGGGTGAGTCGGGCCCGAGGCAGAGCCTCCCTCCTTCAAGCCCTCGGATGAGACCCCAGCCCCGGCTCACACTGCAGTCAGGAGGCAACGAGGCCACCCAGGTCCCAGCTCCGCGGAGCCATCAAACGTGAGTGTGTATGACCGTGACCTGCTAAATGTGTGAGTGGTTTATTGGACGGCCGTGGGCAACTCACCGGGGCGCTCAGACCCGACAATTTCTCAGCCCTCAAAATTTTGTAAACAATGTCGGGGTCCACAGAAGCTCGCCGCCTTTTTATTTTTCCGAAGTACATCTTGAAAAATGACAGCCAGTTTT
Organism: Canis lupus baileyi; assembly: GCF_048164855.1. Lineage (NCBI taxonomy): Eukaryota > Metazoa > Chordata > Mammalia > Carnivora > Canidae > Canis > Canis lupus. The sequence continues at coordinate 70,920,286 of NC_132848.1, read as the reverse complement.
TCCTTTCCTTAGTATTTTTGTAAAAGAAGGACCATTTGTTCGTTTTAATTATTTTTTTAATCACGGTGCTGCTGGCATCCCGTACAGCTCCTTCGCTTACAATGTGGGGAATCTTGCTGACCCTCCGTAGTCGTACACGAAGGTCCGTAATCGGGCCCGGGCGGCTTCCGCATCCCGGAGGGTTTGCTCCTGCTCCGGCCGTCGGTCTCCCGCTCCCGCCTGGGCCTCGCTCAGCCTTTGGTGCCGCAAGTGGGGTTCAGGTGAACATAAAGGGCCTTAGGAAGGGGGTCACCTCACAATAAAAGGCCATGTTTAAACCGAATTCATTGCGATTCGCGACGGAGACTTTCACTGGTTCCCTGCGGCCTCGCTTGCTCCCGCGGGGGGTCTGCGGCCCTCGGTACATGGCCCGTGGCCTTGGGGGTGGGCGGGTGGCTGGGGCCACTGTCCCGGAGCCCAGGCCGCAGGGCCCACCGCGCTGTGCCCTCGGCCCGGAGTCGCCGCTGTCGCCCCGGGTGCGGGTCTGCAGGGGGACGACCCTGAGCTGGGTCACTTGGGCCGGTGCAGCGCTGGCGCCAGCGGGTCAGCAGGCCGCAGTGCCCGGGGACAGGCCCGGGATCCCGTGGGGCCTGAAGGACGGAAGTCGGTAGCCCGGTCCACCCACTTCCCGCCCGGCCACCTCCGCTGGCCTCTGGTTCCACCTGCTTCCTCCCTGCTTGGGCTCCTGTCCTACTGCCCTCTTCCTCGTGGGTCCCTGCCTCGACGGCCTCGGAGGCCCCCGGTGTGTGGCCGTCGCGCTCACCAGTGCTTCCCCGCTAGATGGTCCTTCAGCTTCGGACTAACTGATATTCTTTCTTCCTTTTTTTTTTTTTTTAATATATATTCCTTCTTCCTTTCATTCATCTGCTGTCATCACTTCTTGGCTGTTCTTTTATTTTTTAAGATCGTAGTTCCAGGATGGGGAAGCACAGAGTTATATTCGTCTCCTGCGAACGACGGACCGGACGTAGTGATTGAACCCTTGTATCCACCACTCGGTGCTGGCACCTGCGCTCTCAAACCCCATCCCCCGCTTCCTCATTCCCCCCGCCCAGCTCCCCTCCGTAACCATCTCTTTGTTCTTTAGAGGTAAGAGTCCCTTTCTTGGTTTGTCTCCTGATTTTCCCCTTGTTTCCTAAATTCCACATACGAGTGAAATCATATGGCATTTGTCTTTCTCCGACTGGCTCGTTTCACTTAGCGTCATACCTTCTAGATCCATCCATGTCATTGCAAATGGCAACATTTCATTCTTTTCTATGGCTGAATAATCATCAATTGTGTGTATGCACACATGTAATATTCCCTCCTGTGCGCGTGCACATATATACCCGGGCACACCCCGCCTCTTTATCCATTCGCCTATCCATGGGCACTTGGGCTGCCTCCATAGTCGGCTGCCGGAGACCATGCCACGATAAACACAGGGGCACATAGGTCCTTTAAAATTAGTGTTTTCATATTCTTTAGGTAAATACCCGGTAGTGCGATTACAGGGTCACGTGGTAACTGCATTTTTAACTTTTTTTTTTAAATTTTTATTTATTTATGATAGTCACACACACAGAGAGAGAGAGAGAGAGAGAGAGAGGCAGAGACACAGGCAGAGAGAGAAGCAGGCTCCATGCACCGGGAGCCCGACGTGGGATTCGATCCCGGGTCTCCAGGATCTCGCCCTGGGCCAAAGGCAGGCGCCAAACCGCTGTGCCACCCAGGGATCCCCATTTTTAACTTTTTGAGGAACCTCTGTACCATTTTCCACAGTGGCTTCGCCGGTTCCCATTCCCACCCACACTGTATAAGGGTTCCTTTTTCTCCGCGTCTTCATCAACACTTTACTGTTTTCTGGATTTTTTTATTTCAGCCATTCTGACAGGTGTGAGGTGACATCTCATCGTGTGTGTGTACGTGTGTGTGGTGTGCGTGTGTGTGTGGTTTTCAAAATATACTTTAAAAAGATTTATTTATTTGAGAGAGAGAGAGCATGTGTGTGTGTGCATGAGCAGGGAGAGGGAGAGAGAGAATGTCAAGCATTGTCACGACCCTGAGATCATGGCCTCAGCTGAAATCAAGAGTCAGACGCTGAACCAACTGAGCCACCCAGGCGCCCTGTGTGTGTTTAAGATTTTATTTTTAAGTAATCTCTACACTCAGCGTAGGGCTCAGACTTCTAACCTTGAGGTCAAGAGTTGCACGCTCTACTGACTGAGCCAGCCAGGTGTTCCCCATTGTGGTTTTGATTTGCATTTCCCTGACGATGAGTGATGTTGAGCATCGTTTCATGGGTTTATTGGCCGTCTGTAGGTCTTCTTTGGAAAAATCCCTCTTCATGCCTTCTGCCCATTTTCAATTGGATTATTTGTGGTTTTCTTGGTGTCGAGTCGTATAAAGTCTTTACGTATTTTGGATGTTCACCCCTTGTTTGATACGTCATTTGCAAATCTCTTCTCCCATTCGGTAGGTTGTCTTTTAGCTCTGTAGATGGTTTCCTTTGCTGTGTGGAAGCTTTTCATCTTGATGGAATCCCAGTAGTTTATTTTTGCTTTTGTTTCCCTTGCTGCAGGAGGCACAGCTAAAAAAATGTTGCTGCAGCCGATGTCAGAGACATTACTCCCTGTGCGCTCTCCTAAGATGTTTGTAGTTTCAGTCTCACGCGTATATCCTCGATCCATTTTGAGTTTATCTTGCGTGTGATATAAAGAAGGGGTCCAGCGTTGCTCTCTTGCATGTAGCTGTCCAGTTTTCCCACCATCACTTGTTGAAGAGACTTCTTCCCAGTGCGTATCCTTGCCTCTCTTTTGTCAGAGACTAATGGACCATATAACTGTGGGATTATTTCTTCGTGACCTCATGTTTAAAACATCCGTCTCATGACTCCTAGTTAGTCCCTGCCCTGGGTGACTCCTCTGCTGCCTTCTCTCGTCTCCCAGCAATTCCCAGGGCACCACCCTCTTGTCTTCTTTCCTCTGTGCGCTCACCTGCACAGATCTGCTCCCGTGATAGGTCGGTTAAGGTTGTGTTTGGCTGCATGTGATAGAAACCTGACAAATGGTGGCTGATATGAAGGGGGGGGCATTCAGCTTTCTCAGGGAGCCGTGGGTGTGAGGGCAGGACATCAGTCCAGGGCTGACTTACACACGTGCTTTGCTAGCCTTCATGCGTGGCTCTTTTCTCTCGGGTGCAGTAGGGCTGCCCCATGTTCAGGCATCACCTCTGCGTTCCAGGTAGGAGGAAGAGGAAGGGAGAGTGGCCGAGGGAAGATGCTGACTGAACGGGCCACGTTTCATCAAAGCTATCTTTTTATGATTCTCCCCCAGAAATCCTGTTTCAGAACCAGGTCCAAGGCCTCCTCTAGTTACGACAGCGTCATGGGACGTGAGTAATCGAGCTGGGGACAATGCAGACCTGAAAAAAACAAAAACAAAAACCAAATCTGGCAGTATTAGTAAGAAAGAGAGAGGGGAGATGAATACTAGATGGGAAAGTAGCCGTGGGTGCCCCTCATGACGTTAGCACCTCTCTGCTGACGATTCTGAAATTCGTATTTTCTCAACAAATGGCCAACAAGCACATGGAATAATCCTAAACATCATTCATCGTCAGAGAAATGAAAGCTAAACCACAAAAGACGCCACCTCGCACCCGTTAGGACGGCTACAATGAAAAACAACAGAACCCAGGTGCTGCGGGGGGCGTGGGGGGCCGGAGCCTTGTGCATCGCTGATGGGAGTGCAAACCGGTGCAGCTGTGGTAGAGAATGGTATGGTCGTTCCCTAAAAAGTTAGATGAATTATGACCATATGATCCAGCGATTAGCTCGACTAGGTACACGCCCGAAGGAACTGAAGACCGGGACTCCAATAGATATTTGCATGGCCATGCTACGGTGGCATCAGTCACGGTTGCCAGAGGTGGGAGCAATCCAGAGGCCCATTGACAGAAGGGTGGGTAATCGAACTGTTGTGTACAGCTGACCCTTGAACAGCATGGGTTTGAACTCAGTGGGTCCACTTATGTGCAGTTTTATTTTTTATTTTTTTTAAGATTTTATTTGTTTATTCATGAGAGACACACAGAGAGAGGCAGAGACACAGGCAGAGAGAGAAGCAGGCTCCATGCAGGGAGCCCGATGCAGGACTCGATCCCGGGACCCCGGGATCACACCCTGGGCCCAAGCCAGGGGCTCAACCGCTGAGCCACCCAGGCGTCCCTACATGCAGTTTAAAAAATAACTACGGTACGGTACCGTAAATGTAGTTTCTCTTATGATTTTCTTACTGTTTTCTCTCTAGCTTACTTTATCGTCAGAATACAGTATATGATGCGTATACAAAATCTGTTGATTCATCGTTTAGGTTATCAGTAAGCCGGCCACCGGTAGGCTGTACTGGCAGTTAGGTTTAGGGGGAGTAAAAATTATATTGTAAAAGTGGCTTAAAATTTTTTTTTAAATTATTTTTTAAAGTAGGCTCTGCACCCAGATGGAGCCCAATACAGGGCTTGAGCTCATGACCCTGAAATCAAGACCTGAGCCATCGACTGAGCCACCCAGGCACCCCTATATGCAGATTTTTTCGTATCGTGCTGACGGTGAACCCCCCAACCCCCAGTGTTGTTCAAGGGTCAGTGCTATACATAAGAGAATAGCAATAAGTCTTGAAAAGGCACGAAGTTCTGATCACCCTACAGCAGGAATGACCCTTGAAGACGTGATGCCAAGTGAAAGAAAGACACAAAAGCACAAACACCGCCCGAGCCCGCTTCTCTGAGGATCCTAGGACGGGTGAACGCGGACGGACGGGAGGTAGAGTCGGGCTGGGCAGTTGCCAAGGGCTGGGGGGCAGTGGGGAGGCACCACTCAGTAGGCGCAGAGTTGGGTCTTGCAAGATGAAGAGCTCCGCAGACGGACGCCGGGTGTTTGCGCGCCCGTGCAACTGTGCTCGCTGCTCCCGAATCGTCCTCATAGAAACGGTTAAAATGGGAAACTCCGCGTCTCTGCGTAGGTACCGCCGCGATGAAACAAAGTCCTTATCCCCAGTTTCGAACTCCCATGACTTCAAGACCCATTTATCCAGGTGCTAGGCCTTTCAATGTGGGGGTCTCACCCCCGAAATCTGCTCAGAACTGGACTCACGAGGTCCCACGCTGCGCTCGAAGGCTGAGCCCCCGAGGACCCCCTCACGGGCTCCGTCGCTGGCCTGCGAAGCTTTGCCTGTCGGCCCGGGGGGGCCTGGGCTCCGAGCTCCGGGCCGCGAGGGGATGGGAGGGCCTGGCCGGGTCTGGCCCGGCACCAGCCTCAGCCTCGGCCCCGGGGACCAGCCCGGATGGCTCCCCTCCAACAGGCAAACATACAAACAGGCCAACAAACAGCTTCTTCCTCTTTTCCTCTCCGGGAAGAGGTGGGATCCTCTCCAGAGCCCTTGGTGTCTTTTCAGACACCAGAGAAGACCTTCAGAGAAGCCTGTCCTGTCCACGCTGGCGGGTTTGGGACGAGCAGCTGGGCTCTGCTTTGGCACCCAGCGCTCCCTTTCCCGAGAAGGGCGGGTGGCGGGGGCGGGGCGGGGGGCGCCTGGCCAAGCCGCCCGGAGTCCCGGCGCAGCACCCTTCTCTCGGGCCCGCGGGCCTTACCTGGGGCGTGATGGGCCAGCCAGCGCCCGTCCTGCTCGGCTCCCAGGCCCACACCTGCTGTCGGACGAGTTGAAAATACTCCAGCCTGAGTCTGCAGGTCCCTGCTCTCTGCAAACAGGGGTCCACTGCCTCCTCCGAGAGGAAAGCTCTTCTCCAGAGGGACTTGCCGTGTCCGCCTGCCTGTGAAAGACGAGGCCTAGGGTAGAGCTTCCTGCCACCCCAGCATCCCGCTTCTACACCCACAGGTCGATCCTCAAGCCGAACCATCTGAAAACTGCGTCCTAAGTTTACTGGGAAACATGCTAGTGAACAGTGATTTTAGGGGAAAAGATCTCGCCCCGGGGAGCATGTGTGGTCGTACACCTGATACATGGGCATCGGCTCAGGCACTTCTAGGGGTTCACGGGCGAGCGCTGAAGGGCGGCTTGCACAGCAGGTCTGTTAGCTGCTGCTACGTGACGAGTGACCCCAAAGTTCAGTGGCTCGAAACAACAATATTATCTCATGGTTTCTGTGGATCAAGAATAGCTTGGCCTGGTCCTCAGGTTCCGGGCCCTGCAGGCCCCGTTGAGGTCCCGGTGTCGTCTGTAGGCCCAGCTGGGCAGGACGCCCTTGCAGGTGCACTTGGTGGGGGGCGGGGTTCCGCTCGTTGGTGCCGCGGCCTGGCTGGGCCCGGGCTCTGGCTCTGCCCTCTGGTCCGTCCGCGGCCCAGCGGGAGGAGGGTCCAGGGCCCAGGCCGCATGGAGCCCGCTGCGCTGATGTCAGAGGGCGTCCTCCGACCCAACAGGCTGCGCCCCGCGTAATGAGCCAAAAGCTTTGTGGCGGACACACCGCGGGAGGTCGCGTCCGGAGCCCTCGAGCGAGCTGTCCCGTCCCAGAGGCCCTCCCCGCCTTGCCGTCCACCCTCCCACCCGCGCTCCTCCTGCATCTCTTCTCTGAGGTTCCAGCGCGGTTGGCTCCACCTGCATCCTGCCCGTGAGGCTCTTGTTTTCCGTGGGTGGCCTCCCCCTGCCGCCCGCGAGATGCCAGCCTCCCCGGGCAAGGCCCCCGTGGATTCCTTCGGGCCCCCCGGTGCCCAGCTCCCCGCGGAGCTGCCGGCTGTTGGAGGGGGAGCCTGCTCAGGTGTGTTGCCCCCCACAGCTGCCCCATCCTCTAGGCTTTCGGGGCCCGCGGGCAGCTGATGTGCTGCGGCACCTGTTACCCGGCGGCCCCCGGCAGCAGCGCTGCAGGCACGAGTCGCCTCCTCTCGCATCCCCCTTGGCCCTGTCACGGGCCTTGTCCTCGGGGTCCCCGTGACGCCAGCCTCGCTGCCCGGGCCGCATGGCCTGCGTGGGGAGGCCCGGTCTGGACAAATGTCTCTGGCTGAGAGAGGAAATCTGGATCTTTATTTGTGGGCGGGTGAGCCCCGTGTCCCCAGCCTTCCTGCCTGTTGGAAAGGGTGGCATTGCTCTGCTTGGGAGGGCAGAGGGACGGGGGGCGCAGGGCGGTGCAGCCGGGAGGGGGCCCCCAGCGGCCTCCTGCCCACTCCCCGCCCGCCTCTGCGGGTCCCGCTCAGCGGCCCAGGCCTAAGGGGTCCTGGTGCCCCGGATGCCGCCGGGAGCAGGGGGGGGCCAGTCCTTGGGGTGTCCCCGGGGTCCCCTGTGGCGGGGACGGTCCTGGGCTGCGCTGGCCCGTGTGCCCCTCCCGCTGTCCTGGGACCAGCACCTCTGAGCAGCACGTAGCAGGTGCGCACCGTGCCCCCCGCTGCAGGACGGAGGTCACGGGAGGCGCATGGCCCAGGGGTCGGGCTGACCTGAGAGCTCCGTGGGTGCCCTGGGACCTCAAGGGTTTGCCCCGGGGTGGGGGGCGGGCAGCAGGGCCGCAGACGAGGCCGTGCGGAAGCTAAGGCTGGACAAGTAGGAGTTAGCTGCCTGGAGCAGAGCGTTTTTGACAGAGAGAGTGTAATGGGGTCTGGGGTGCACAGTGGTGGGTGCACAGTGCGGTTGGCCCCCAGCGCGACTGAGGCACGAGGCCTGAGTTTAGGGATGATCACTGTGTCGGGGGTGGAAGGGGGGCCGGGGGCAGGCAGGGGTGGACCCCGTGAGCGAATCTGGAGAGCAGGAGGCCACGCGGGGCACGTGGGGCAGGCGGGGAGCGGGCGGGGGGCCCAGGGGGGTCTGGGAGCCTGGAGCTGGGGAGCCTGCATTTGGTGGCTTTTACATTTGAGTAAACTGAGACTCTGGGACGTCAGATAACTTTCTTTGTTCCATGAGTATGTGATCACCTTCCATCTGGAGGGTATATTTCGCATATTTTGCCATTTTTAGTCCTTATGGAAACGTTATAAAGGAGTTACTGTTATCTCCTTATTTTACAGATGAGGAAACTGAAGCTCAGAGAAAGACCCTGATAAGAGCAAGGGGGCGTCATGTACTCTACACTGTCTCTGGGACACGCGTCAGCTGGGACTTCTTCAGACAAATGGGCTTCTCATTTTGGAAACCCCAGATCATTTCTCTCTCTCTCTCTCTCTTTTTTGCAAGCAGGTAATCTGGGTCCCTTTCAGAGTCCTCCCTGGATACAGGCAACAGGGACTGACAGGACAGGGAAGAATTCATTTCTCTCTCTTTTTTTTTAAATTTATTTATTCATGAGAGACAAATGGAGAGAGGCGGAGACCCAGGCAGAGGGAGAAGCAGGCTCCATGCACCGGGAGCCTGACGTGGGATTCGATCCCGGGTCTCCAGGATCGCGCCCTGGGCCAAAGGCAGGCGCTAAACCGCTGCGCCACCCAGGGATCCCTGGTTAGAATTTTAGAACAACGAGGCTGAGGGATGGAAACCAAGAGACCAGAGTTGGGAGCGGAGGGACTTCTGGGTCCTTCTGTCCCTCCCGACGCTCCTCGCCAGCCTTCTGCGGAGCCCTGAGCCCCGGGTGGACGCCGGCCACGCTGCAGCAACGCGCTGAAGGCAGGAGGGGGCTGGAAGGAGGAGGGCCGCACGCGAGCTTCCGGCTCTCGCCCTCCGCCAAGGCCCCCGACGGCCACGGCTCTGGCACCTGCCGCTGTCACCGGCGCCGCGGGCTGCAGGCTGCACGGAGCCACCCCGTCTGGCCGTAAGGAGTACAGAGGGCGCGGCCCGCGGCGCAGGGGGCACGGGGGAGGCCGGGACCAGGGCAGGGCGGTTTGCCCTGGAGCTGCCCCGCGTCTCCAGAGCCGGCTCCCGGTGTGACGGGCACAGAGCTGGGCGGGAGGGCGCCCTGGGAGGGCGGCCGGTCCTCCGGGAGGTTTGGCGTTGGGGAGGCCCAGAGGGCGCGCCCGGGCGGCCCAGCGGTTTAGTGCCCGCCTGCGGCCCAGGCCGTGACCCCGGGCCCGGGATCGAGTCCCACGTGGGGTCCCCGCAGGGAGCCTGCTCCTCCCTCTGCCTGGGTCTCTGCGTCTCTTTGGGTCTCTCAGGAATAAATAGATAAAATCTTTAAGAAAAAAATAAAAGAAGAAGAGGCCGAGGGAAGCCCGGCAGGCGCCGGGGGGACCCGTGGAGGAGGAAGGGCGCGGGCGAGACCCCGGAGCGCGCTCGGGGCACAGGACGGTGCGGTCACAGGGCCGGCGGGACGGTCGGCGGGTGGGGAGTACCCGGGCCCGCGGCCTCGGGCTCCGTAGCCACGTGGAGGGTTGTGCACGGAGGAGGCGCGTCTCCTCACGAGAAGGGCTGGAGGGCGATGGAGCCGGGCCTTGGCGGGGGCGAGGGGCCTTGGCCCCCCTGCTCTGGGCGCTTTGGTCTTGTGCTGGAGGACGCAGGCCGGGGCCTGAAGGTGCGGGGGTCGCGGAGGACGTGAGTGAGAGCTGTCGAGGGACCCCGGACCCCCCGGAGGAGCATGAAAGGGGAGCGGTTCGGGCCTTCTCGGCCGTCCCAGGCCTGGACCTGCCGCCGTCGGGCCGCGGTGCCCCCGCGTGCGCCCGCCCCTCTCCAGGCCCAACGCGGCGTCGGTGGGCTGAGCGCCGGCCCTGCCGTCTCCGCGGCCGCCCTGACCCGGGCGAGGCCCCAGCCTGGGCACCTGCCGGCTCCTCGCACCTGTAGGCTCCTGGCGCCCGCCGCGCCCCCGGCTGGGCCGGGGCTCCCCGTCACCCTCCGGGCCTCCCCGCACGGGGGCCTCGCCGGGGGGCTGGTTCCTCCGGGGCGAGGCCTCCACTTGCGTTGGCGTCAGCCTGGCCCACCCGTGGGTCGCGCGTCACAAACACGGCCCACGGTTCCACCCGCGGCGGAAGTCGTGCTGGTGAGTGAGCAAGGCCCCGGGCGAGGCCCCGCTGAGAGGAGCGCCCTCGACAGCCTAGTGCTCCGGCTTCGGGCTGGCGGGACTAGCGGGGTCCGGGCCAGCTCCTCGCGCTGCTTCTCTGGGGCGCTGAATCCCCCCGGGGCAGCCCGGGGTTAGCCGCTGGCGCCCCAGGGACCCTGCACCATGAGGCGGAGCTCCTGAGGAGCAGATCGGGAGGCTCCCCCGACGCCCGCTGCCCCTCGACTCCGGCAGAGCTGCCCGGCGCGGCAGGACGGGCCTGTGAGCGGTCACCCCTCGGTCACCGGTCACTGCCCGGAGTGCGCGTCCCGTGGGCGCAGAGAGCTCAGGATCGCAGGCTCGCCGGGCCTCGTGGCTCAGAGCGGAGGCTCCCGCCTGCTCTCCTCTCGGGCCGGAGGTGAGGCTGGGAAAGAGGGGGGACTTGGAGTAGGAGGGCCCGTCTGAATCCTCTCACGCTGCGCCACATAATTTCAGTTGAGTTTTTGTCTCACCGAGATGATAATTTTCGCGAGACGGCGTCTCTGGGTGGGTGACACATTGGGCCGAAGCCCCACTAGGCTGTGGGTTGACGGGTTGCGCGTGCCTTCCCTTGGAGCCAGGTCTGATTCCACGGAGGGTGGAAGAGGAGCCGCGAGAGGCCAGGAGACCTAGCGAGGAGACGTCTACGCGTAGCCTCGGGTTGATTGTCGTGAGCCTGGGCGCATCGGTGCGGTGCCACGGGGCTTTAGGCGCTCACGCCCGCGTAGAGGAAGAGCCCTCACTGGGAACGTCGCTAAGGGGTTTGTGTCTGCGAAGCACTTTAAAACCCGGGGCGTGTTTGCTCCGGACTCTCCTTTCCTGAGATACTTGCTCAGTTTCCCCCGACTTCAGTCGCTTGGAACGCTGTCGGAGCACCTGGCCGTGACCCTCCGGCCTGCCGATCCGCGGAGGTGTGTTCCCTCCGCAAAGAGCCAAGCTCCCTGGTTTATTCCTATTTTTCTTAAAAAGCAAAACAAAACAAAACAACAAAACTTGAGGAGCCTCCTTCCCAAAGCAACAATAAAGACAAAGAGACCCATTGGGTCTGCTTCTTAGGACGACAGTCCCTCACCGAGTCTCCTCTGCCACATGCGTTTCTTTTGTGAGAGATTCCTGACTTGATGTGTCCGCGGGGACTTTGTGAGGATGATCTCACCCCCTGAAGTTGGCAGAGGAGCAGCATTCCAATTTCCTTCCAGCGCAAGAACAGAAAGGTGGTTGTTAAGCAGAAACTGTCCAGTCAGTAATCCGACAAGTCCAGCCCCCTCTTCCCAAAAAGATTCTGGCCAGATTCTGGAGATAGTCTCTGCAGGTAGCATCTACCCTACGTCCCAGCGACATCGGCTTCTGGTGTCTGTGAGGTTTTGAGGCCCGGGTGCTTTCCGGGCCTCCGTGAGGACAAGGGGACGCAGGAGGAGTGGGGTAATGTGGAATCCTTCCTACTACGTAGAAATATGGGATAAAACAAAAACCAAGTTAGTTCAGTTGCTGGAAATGAAGAGGGAATGGAAAAACATAGCCGGAAGTGGTGAGTGGCGCCGCAGCGAGCCAGGGTGTGGGCGTGCCTGTCTCTGCTTTTATTAGGCTGGGGTAGGGCCCAGGCGGAGACGAGAGTTAAGGCCTTGGGCCAGGGCCATGTGGAGGCCTGAACAAGAAAGCAAAAAGGTGGGGCAGTTGCAAGGCTGAACTCTCCGTGAGAGGAGGACTAGGAAAAAAAATCCAGCCATTGAATCGGGAAGATGCCAAGAAAGTTTGCCTCTGCCCGGGTTCTGAGTGGAAAAAACAAAAGCCTTTTGAGAAAACAATGAAATCCCACCATTATGCTTTGAGAGGTCCTGGAGACCGACTGTATCCTGCCTAGGAGTTGTGGACATCCTAAATGAAGAAATGCACGTAAAGGGAGTCCAGGTTACGTTACCGCTGGGACACCTGCAGAAGCAGTTAGAAAACCACTCCGGTCATAGCAGATTTCCACTGGAAAAAAATCAAGCTCAGCTGAAGATGAGCTTTCAGTGAAAAATTACAAAACACCTGTTGGAAAGATCTGCTATGAACAAGAACTTGCAGACACGACAAGCGGGAGGATCAGGAACTTCCAAAGTTGAGATCATAGAAATACAATCTGAAAGAGACCATTGATGTAGGGATATGTAGACAGAGATAAAGGGAAAGAATCGAGCCACTGGGGAAGAATAACACTCAATGAGAAAGATTGGGAGTAACGCTGATAATGATACATATTTGAGTTCAGGTTCAGATCTAGGAATAAGCAGACTAGGGCCCCTGGGAGGCTCAGTCGGTTAGGCATCTGCCTTCAGCTCAGGTCATGGTCTTGGGGTCCTGGGATTAAGTCCCGTGTTGGGCTCCCTGCTGAGCAAGGAGTCCCTTGTCCCTTTCCTTTTCTCCTCCTGCCCCTCCCAATGCTCATGCTCGCTCGCTCGCTCTCTCTCTCTCTCAAAAAAAAAAAAAAAAAAAAAAAAGAATAAGTAAGCTTAAACTGAGGAAAATAGGTTGCTACCAATCAACCAACAAAACAATAAAAACTCAACATCCTCTGAAACCCCCCTCCCCCCATCAAAAAGCACAAAAATACCCCAAAACAAACAAAACACCCCAAAAGCCAGAACTTGGAAAGAGCAAATAGGAAGTACACATCTTGTCCTGGCATATTTCAACCCGCTGAAGCTTAGCATGGTTTATATACCCTTGCAAACGCTGCTAGCTAGCATGAGGGGCATCGTGAGGGTGGGAACGCAGACACTAGGCTGGGGCGCCTAGGACACCAAAATAATCTTTCTATTAGAAAGACGTGATACTGGAAAAAACTGGAAATGCTGGACCAGCAGGGCTCCTGAGAGCAGCCCCGCAGGAGCATGCAGTAGGAGAGAGTGAGTGGGGGATCTGGGGGGAGTCAGGAGATGGAGAAAAAACATTTATTTATTTTTATTTTAATTTACTTAGTGTGTTTTTGAAGATTTTATTTATTTGAGAGAGAGAGAGCATGAGCAAGGGTGAAGGGCAGAGGGAGAGGGAGAAGCAGACCCCTGGCTGAGCAGGGAGCCCGATGCGGAACTCGATTCCAGGACCCTGGGGTCATGACCTGAGCCGAAGGCAGACGCTCAACCACGGAGCCACCCAGGTACCCCTAGTGTGTTGTTTTTTTAAAAAAATTGTATGATTGTTCAACTTAACAGACACAGTAGAGAGCTTGGGTGCCGGACATGCCCGATAATCAGCCACCGTCAGTACAAGGAATCAGTGTCAGCTTTGCCTCTTCCCCTGCTCCTGTCCCAGCACAGTATTGCTAGAGATGTTAGTGCCCTGAGCATGGCTGGGGTTCTTTGGGTTGTAGAAAAAAAGCAGACATTGGGGAAGGAAAAAAAAAACCCAACCTGATATTATTCAACATGACATGATGGCCAACGTGGAAGATCCATGAGAATCAATAGGCAGAAATATTAGAAATAATGAGAGTGACAAAAGGTGACTGAGAACAACATCGATGTACAAAAACCATCAGTAACAAGATTTAGAAAATTTAATTAAAAATACTATATGCAGTAACAGCGGCAACAACAAAAAATCTCTTAGAAATAAATAGAAATAAGAGAGTGCAAGACTGTTACGGAAAAAAATCAAAGCAATTCATTGAAAGACATAAAATAAGACATAAGTAGTTGGAGACCAAAAAACCACATTCACGGGTGGCATAACAGATGTCAGTTTTTTGTCCAAATGAAATTAAAATTAATTCAATTCCAGTGAAAATTCTCAAGAGAGTCTTTTTCATGGAACTTGACAAAGTAGCTTTAAAAATTCAAACAAAAGAGGGAAGGCCAAAAAAATCCAAAAAATCTTAACTCATGATAATCATAAGAGGTTTGCTCTACGAAATTAAAAATGTTTATACAAAGCTATATAATAATTCAAACAGTGTGATACTGGTATAAAGACAGAGAAAGCCACCAATGAAACAGAATAGAGCGTGTAGGAAACAGACTTACGTATATTAGGAATTTGGCTTATGTCAGACAGCATTCCAAAGCACCAGGGAAAGAATGGACTCACTTAATAAATTGGTTTTGGATCATAAACTATGAAACAGATAAAATGGGATTCCTACCCCACCACACAGACATACACACACTTCTAGCTGGATTAAACTATAAATGTGGAATTAAAAACTTTAAGATTTTAATAAGAAAATACAGAAAAATATCCTTACAACTTCAAGGTTTGGAAACTTGATAAACAAGACAAAATAGGGGAAAAAAGTTAAAGGTTAGGTCGGATAAATTTGGTTGCACAAAAATGAGAGAAATTGGCAACAAAGATAGCCAATAAAGAGTGAGTGCAGAATACAGAAAACGTCGTGACTATGAGTAGAAGGAGACAGGCAATAAAGTTGGAAATTTACAGAAAAGAAAGTTGAGTGGATGATGATGGCATGAAAAGAATCTTACATCGTTAGTAATGAGGTGAATGCAAAAAAAAAAAAAAGTAATGAGGTGAATGCAAAATAAAATACGTATTTCCACATCATCAGATTGACAAAAATGCAAAATCTGATAGCACGAAGCGGTGGTTAGGATGTGGAGCAGTAGAAACTTTAATAGTGCTGGTGGCAATGTGAACGCAAACACCAATTTTTAGGAACATTTTTGCAGTACCTGTTAGAGAGGTGCGTACGGGTACCTCCGCGTGTACGTGTGCATGTTTGTCCAAATGGTGCACGCTTATCAAAGTGCAAAACACATTTCTTGCACCAAGCATGGTAGAAAAGTCCAAAAGCCACTATTTTACATACATTAAAAGTGCAAAACAATATTATATGTTCACAGATCCCATAGTAAGCACGGGGGTGAGAAATGCCGGCGTTAGGACAGTGGTTACACCGGGACGGGAGGGAAGAGGAAGACGTGCTCCCTCTGCATTGACGCCAGTTCCATTCACGTGTTGCTAATGGCAGGATTTCCTTCTTATTCTTCACCGAAGAACATTCCGCGCACATAGGTTCCACGTCTTTTTTATCCATTCCTTTGTAAATGGCCACTTATGTTGTTTCCATTTTTTGGCGATTGTGAGTGACGCTGCAATAAACGTAGAGTGGAGCTATTTCCTTGAGGGTCTGATTTCATTCCCTTTCCATACGTACCCAGAGGAGGACTGCTGGGTCGTAGGGGGATCGTATTTTTAATTTTTTGAGGAACTTCCATATTGTTTCCCTTTGTGGCTAATTAATGTTCCCACTAGTAGCGCACAGAGTTCCCTTTACTCCACATCCTCGGCAACATGTGTTGCCTTTGGCTTTTGGATAGTAGCCACTTTAACAGGTGTGAGATGATATCGTGGTTTTGATTTGCGTCTCTCTAATGATGAGTGACGCTGGGCATCTTTTCAAGTACCTCTCGGTCAATTTGATGCCTTCTTTGAAAAAAAAAAGTCTGTTTAGTTCCTCTGTCCATTTTTGAGTTGGATTGTTAGTTGGCTATGAGTTGTAGGAGTTCCTTATATGTTTTGGATATTAACTCCTTATCAGATCTATGATTTGCAATTGGCAATATATTTTTCTTCGATTCTCCATGTCGCTTTTTCATTTTGTCGATTGTTTCTTTTGCTGTGCAGAAGTGCTGTGGTTTGATGTCGTTCCACTTACTTATTTTGCTTTTGTTGCTCGTACTTTTGATGTCATAGCCAAAAAATTCTTGCTGAGACCAGTGTCTTAGGGAGCTTTTCCTTATGTTTTCTTCTAGGAGTTTTATGGCTTCAGGTATTATGTTCAAGTCTTTAATCCATTTTGAGTTAATTTTTGTATATTGGTGTGTATGGTATAAAAAGAAATCAATCTCATTTTTCTGCATGTGATTATTCATTTTTTTTCCAGCACCATTTATTGAAGAGACTATTCTTTCCCCATTGAGTACTCTGCTCCCTTGTCAAATCCTAGCTGACTGTATATGTTTGGGTTTATTTCCGGCGTTGTAATTCTGTTCCGTTTGTCTCATTGTCTACTTTTAGGCCAGAATCATACTGTTTTGATTCCTATCCCTTTGTAATGTATTTTTGAAATCAGACAGTGTGATGCCTTCAGCTTTACTGTTCTTTCTCAAGGTTGCCTTTGCTATTAAGGGTCTTTTGTGGTTTCATATGAATTTTGGGATTGTTTTTCCTCTTTCTGTGAAAAATTGCCATAGGAATTTTGACAGAGATTGCATTGAATCTGTAGGTGACTTTGGGTAGTATAGACGTCTTAACAATATTAATTTCTCTGATCCATGAACATAGGATATCTTTTTATGTATTGGTATTTTCTTCAATTTCTTTTATCAAAGTCTCATAGTTTTCATTCTATGGATCTTTCATCTTGGTTAAATTTACTCCTCAGCATTTTATTTTTGTTAGTGCTATTGTGATTGACATTGTTTTCTTTCTTTCTTTTTTTTTTTTCCAGATATTTCATTATCAGTGTATGGAAGTGCAACTGACTTCTGGATGTTGATTTTGTGTCCTGCAACTTTACCGAGTTTGTTGATTTGTTCTAACAGTTCTTTTGTGGATTCTTTAGGATTTTCTTCTTCTTTCTTTCTTTCTTTTTTTTTTTTTAAATCTCTACCCTGGGCACGGAACCTGCTTGAGATTCTCCCTCTCCCTCTGCCCTTCCCTTCCTACTCATGCTCTCTCCTTTCTCTGTCTCTCTAAAATAGATAATAAAATCTTTGTTTTAGAGAGAGAGCACGAGTGGCAGGGTGGGGGGCGCAGAGGGAGAGGGAGATACTCTCAGGCTGACTTCCCACTGACATGGAGCCTGATGCGGGGCTCAATCTGATGACCCTGAGATCATGACCTGAGCCGAAATCGAGAGTCGGATGCTCAGCTGACTAAGCCACTCAGACGCCCCTAATGTGGACGGATGACTTTTATCTTTCATTCCTGCCTAATTTCTCTGGCTAGGACTTCCAGTCTATGTTGAATAGGAGTGGTGTGAGTGGGCACCCTTGTCTTGCTCCTGGCCTTAGAGGAAAACCTTTTACCCTCTCACTGTTGAGTATGATGTAGGCCGTGGACTTGTTGTTTATGGCCTTTGTTATATTGAGATATGTTCCTTCTGTAGCCAATTTGTTGGGAGTTTTTATCATGAAAGTGTGTTATATTTTGACAAATTTTTTTTTCTGCATGAACTGAGCTCATCCTTTTCCTTTTATCCTTCATTCTTTTAATATGATGTATCACATTTATTGGTTTGTGTATGTTGAACCATCCGTGCATCCCAGGGATGAATTGCACTTCTTCATGGTGTTTAATCCTTTAGTTGTATATTTGCATTGCATATAAATGTTCTTATTTTCAAGAACCATATTTGAGATAAAGTGGGTGTCAGTAATTGAAATAAGTTAAAGGAAAAGTTTGCTATAAATTATTGCATTGTTTCACTTTTATTTTCCCGATCACATGTTTAACTGCATTGTATCATTTCTGCTCCATTTTGTTTGCTCTTTGTCCCACTGAGTATTGCCCAAAGCTGGTACATCCCCTTAGCAGGGCCGCCCTCCTAGTAAGGTCTCCTACTACTAACCGTTTTTCTTTTTTTCCCAGTAAAAACTTACCTGTTCTATGTCCCACTCTTGTAACAGGGATCTCACCCAGATGTTCTGGTTTAAAAAAAAATCAAACAAAATCAACTTTTCTGGGGCACATGTGTGATAGGCTTAGTGGGCTCCCAAAGGCTGTGCCACCGGCAGCCTGGGAATAGGGCCAGTGGGGTTTATACTTAGGGAGAGTGAGGGGTGGTCGGGACTGGGCAGGCTTGGTCACAGTTTGGAAGTTCTGAGCAGTTTACCACCTTCAGCTTGAAATCTAAGTCGAATTCCTCATCATTCCCGGGGTGGCTGGTCTTATCTCTCCATTCCATCAAGGCCCTGCAGGAGGGGTCCTCACCCGAGAGATTCACTCCTCCAGTCCTCTTTGGGAAGCCCTCCCCTTACCCGGCAACATCTTGGGGTCCAGGAAGAGAGATCTTGCTATAAATTTAAATGCCACCAGGCACTGAGAAATTATGACTCTGTTTTTCTTTTTTTCCAGTGTGGTTCGTCGTGTAGCTAATTCTCATTGGTTATGCTGAGGTGAGGATTCTTTGGGATTTTGGAAGAAAATACCCTCACATTTTCCATTCCTTTCTTCCCAGAGACAGTTTGCTGGCAGAGTAATGGCCACCTCTCTCGGCAGCCAGATGAGAAACAGAGCTCGAGGCAGGGCGAGAACAATGCCTGTGGCCAGCACCGTTCCATGGTCTTTTTCTTTCTTTCTTTTTTTTAAGAGTGTAGGAAAATAGAAAACATAAAAAGGACCTAAAATCAAGAGGAGTGCAAACTGCTGTTTGGGGAGAGAAGTCTGGCTGAGAGGTCAGATGCCACATTCCTCCTTCCTCCCGGGAGGCAGATGCACTGAAGCCCTGGCCCGCGTGTCTGATGGTGGAGGCCGCACCTTGTCACCAAGGGCAGACTCACTCGGGCCCTGGCCCTGTGGTGGTGACAACCCCGTACTCCAGCCTACGGGTGGTAGGCTCCCAGCCGCAGCTCTCAAGTCACCACTGGCTGCTGCTCCCCGTGCAGGTCCACCGTGATGCCAGAGGGACAGTTGTCACCTCCCAGCCTCCTGAAGGGCGTTTACGGCCCCTGCCTCACGTGGGATATCTTACTTTCCACTGTGCTCGAGGCATTGC
The DNA here is from genome assembly GCF_048164855.1 of Canis lupus baileyi. Taxonomy (NCBI): domain Eukaryota; kingdom Metazoa; phylum Chordata; class Mammalia; order Carnivora; family Canidae; genus Canis; species Canis lupus. Next base: position 70,901,613 of record NC_132848.1, on the reverse strand, counting down.
CGTGACTTTTGAAGAGAATGCAAAAATAAGACAGTACGTGTAGACTTTTCAAAGAAAAAGGCAGATACAAGCCCCTCTCCGAGGCCACCGTCCCCAAGCCCTGCCTCTGCAGGAAACCACTCTTAATTGTTGCTTTGTTTCTTCTTTAAATTTAGCTTTTATATTATTTTATGTTACCATAGTTTAACGAGTGAAATAGTTCTCTAAGGCTTGTTATTAAAACGCGGTACAAGGCTCCTTGGGAGACGATGCACATGGTCTAAAATTAGAGTGTGGTGGCGGTTGCACAACCCTGGAAACACCCCGCGACCCACGGACTGTGGGGAGGATCTCGCCCACGCGGGAACTGCATGCAGGTCAGTGAAGCTGTGCAGAAAGGAAGGACGACAAGTACTTTCAGCAGAGCCCCCCGCCCCTGCCCCCCCGGCCTCTCGGGGCCACCGCTTCAGTTCGGGGGACCCTGCTGCCCCGCGCTTCCCGGCTACTTGGCTCACAGTGCTCGCTCTTGAGGGGCCGGTTCTGTCATTACTGCTGGCTTCTGTCCAAAACAGGAGGCCTCCGCCTTCCTTCACCACCTGCCCGCCAGGCCGCCGCGGCCCGCCCCGTCGCGCTCACACCTGGTCTCAGGCCTGCAGGTGCCGCGGGCCCGTGTTTGCAGTGCGGCCTGGGCCCGAGTCCCCGCTCGCCAGCCGCCTGTCCCCCCTCACTCCATCTCCGGGACCCGGGGTGGCAGATTTCCAGATCTCTCGATGCATCCGTAGTGTAAATCATCCCGAGGCTCTTTCTCCATTGTGGTTTTGTTTCTTTATTTTGAGGGGATCTGTGGGTTATTGCTCATCCATTTGTTGTCCAATTTCTGAGATTTTTGTCCCTATTTTCTCATCATCCATTCTCTTGCATTAAAATCAAACTTATTGACCTATAATTATTACTCCAAACAGCTCCACACAACATTTAAAGTGACAAGTCCATGGATTTAGTATATTCCCAGAATTGTGCATCCATCACTTCAATCAATTTATTTTACACTTCAATTTATTTTTCTTTGTGTGTTTATGCCTTAAAACTGTTTTTTACAGGTCACCTGGGGGGCTCAGTCGGTTAAGCATCTGCCTTTGGCTCAGGTCATGGTCTCAGGGTCCTGGGATCGAGCCCCAGCAGGGAGTCTGCTTCTCCCTCTCCCTCTGCACTCCCCCCACTTATGAGCATTCATGTGCACCTGCACTCTCTCTCTCTCTCTCAAATAAATAAAATCTTTAAAAGAAAAAAAACAAACTTTTTTTTTTTTTTACTGCATCTATAGTGGAGTTTCCGACTAGTAGAGGCTAAACGTGTTCAATCTGTCATATTTCATCAGAGCTTCTACTTAATATCTACCTATCACTTCTTGATTTATTAAATTTAGGCATTATTTAATGGCTTCTTGCAATAATAGGTCAAGATTGAACTCAGTGATATAGTTATAGCACTATTTTTAGTTCCTTCACTAACTATCTTCATGACTTTAAAGACTTTGGTCACCTTTTTATTTCTTGTTCTATCAATTGTAGACAGCATCCCTTTCTTCTCTTTTCTTTAAAGGTTTATTTATTTATTTTTAAAGATTTTATTTATTTATTCACGATAGACATAGAGAGAGAGAGAGAGAGGCAGAGACACAGGCAGAGGGAGAAGCAGGCTCCATGCAGGGAGCCCGACGCAAGACTCGATCCCGGGACCTCAGGATCGTGCCCTGGGCCAAAGGCAGGTGCTAAATCGCTGAGCCACCCAAGGATCCCCCTATTTATTTATTTTTAAAATATTTTATTTATTAATTTTACAGAGAGAGAGAGAGACAGCACACACAACCAAGGGGAGAAGCAGGCAGAGGGAGAGGGAGAGGCAGGCTCCCCACTGAGCAGGGAACCTGATGTAGGGCCTGATCCCAGGATCCCAAGATCATGACCTGAGCCAAAGGCAGATGCTCTACCAACTGAGCCACCCAGGCGTCCCTATTGAATTATTTGAGAGAGAGAGAGAGAGAGAGAGAGCACGTGCACATGAGCAGAGAGAGGGCCAGAGAGAGAGGGAGAGGAGAGAATCTCAAGCAGACTCTCCATGAAACACAGAGCCTGAGGCTGGTCTTGTTATCAAGACCCTGAGATGGGGGCAGCCCCGGTGGCTCAGCCATTTAGCGCCGCCTTCAGCCCAGAGCGTGATCCTAGAGTCCCGGGATCAAGTCCCACGTTGGCCTCCCTGCGTGGAGCCTGCTTCTCCCTCTGTCTGTGTCTCTGCCTCTCTCTCTTTATCTCTCTGTGTCTCTCGTGAATAAATAAATAAAATATTAAAAAAAAAAGACCCTGAGATCATGACCTCAGCCTAAAGCAGGAGCCGGACACTCAACCGACTGCCACTAGGCACCCATTGGTTTCCCTTCTTTTCCATTTACATCTCTCTCTCACATCTCTCAGCTTGTCATCTGTAATTTTCCCTCTGTATTTTTAAGGCTAATACATTCATAACTATAACCGTTATCAATTTTTATCATTTGGCTATATGTTGATCCAAAAGTTAAAAATCAACAATAAAAACTGTTTATTATAAGTATGTGCATACTTTCATTGCATATTCAACTAGAGCATTGATTGTATCTTTTTGCTCACTTTTAATTTTTTTCAGATGACTTTCTTCGTGCATTGCCTTCCTGAATTACAAGCTTAAGTTCTTCTAACTAACCAAGAATAGTATCCTATCTATAGAATCCACCTTTCTCCTTGGTTTTCAGTCTCTCAGGGGCCACTGCTGTCTTGCTCCAGTCTGGACTGATTCCTTTCTCGCTGTACTGAATAGCTTTTATCTTGAATCCTTAACTTTGTGGGTTGAATCTCTTGTTTCCCGAATCCTGTGTCTTCTTTCCTGTTTTACTCTCTCTCTCTCTCTTTTTTTTTTTTTTTTTTGCTGGAGCGCATTCTCCAGTATGTTAATTAAGAGGTAGTAAAGTTTTCTTTCCTTGAAGGCCACAAAATATCTTTGTTTTAATTTTATGATCCAGTGATAGTTTGGCACAGTATATATTTCTGTGTTGAAATAATTTTTCTCAGAAATTTGAAGGCTTGGTTCCAATGTTTTCTAGAATCCCATATCTCTGATGTAATTTCCGATACCAGTCTGATTCCTGTTCCCCTGTAGACAATTTTGTTTTTCCTTTCTAGAAGCTTTTAGGATTATTCTTTTTATCCTTGGGAATCTTGAAATTTTATAACATGTAACTTTGTCTCTTTCTCTCTTTTTCCTTTTTTTTTTGCAGTGCATTTGGTTGACCCTTCAATCTAAAAATTCTCCAACTCTGGGATGTTGGTGTCTCCTTCAACTCTGGGATATTAGGATACTATTTTAAAAATAATTCCACCTATTCTGTTTTCTATACTCTCTCTTATTTCCCCTGGGACTTCTACAGGTCAGATGGATTAATCCTCTAGGTCTTTTCCCTTTTTTTCTTTTATTTAACATTTTCTTTTACTTTTATTCTCTTTGCTAGGAGACTTTCTTAGCTTTATACTCCTATCATTCTGATGATGTTTAAATTTCTTCTTGTATTGTTCCCTTTATTTGTAGTATCTTACTATTATATGTGATGTTAAAAATCTCACTGAAGATACTAATTAGAGATCTCCTTGTCTCTGAATTCCCCAATTCTTGATTTTTTTTTGTCTTTCTCTTTCACGGTGTAGGTAGGCTTCTCTTAAAAGTCTAGTGAGATCTTAGTTGTATTCACGGATGAGGCAATAGAAATAGTCTGCATGTCCGTGAGGAGCTTTTCAACTCATAGGTTTTGCTTTAGGGAAGGAGAGTGGGCAGGAAGTCAGATCTTACCAAGGATGCTCTAAATGCCCTAAGCTGGCCTCCCTAGTTTTTCCTAGTTTGTCTACTCTTAAAAAGGAAGAATTCTGTTTTGTTTGTCCAGGGTAGAGAGGGGGTGATTAGAGAATACTAGTCTGCTAGGACTTCTGCAAAAGATGGAGGCAGGAGGTAAGTTGGGGGACAGTTCTTCTGTATACAGACTTTTCATTAATCTCCTTGTTTTCAGCCCTTTGCCTTCCTCCCATTCTCTAACACCTGGCATTTCTGAATTGGGAGCTTCTCTGGGGATATTTAGGGCAGGGGTCTCCCTCTTCAGCTGTGGCCCCTCCACTAGTCCTAGAAGCTGTGGCAACCTCCATCCTGTTTCATCCCTTGCCAGCTCCTATGTATTGTTTTCTGTTTTTCAGAAATGTATTGAACTCCGTTGTCCATTGTAGGAGTGTGACACGATCAGTGCTATGTTTTAGAGACATAACTCTGGAGCACCTGTTTGGAAGGCCAAAGCCAGGGAGCCAGAGAGCAAATTAGGGGATGGCTGCACTATGTATCAGGGAATGGACGATGGCTCCTGAAGTTAGAAGGGAAGTGGGGCTGCAATGGAAGAGCTTATTATTCCAGAGGCAAAATCAACAGAACTTGGTCACTAACTAGAGGTGGCAGTCAGGAGATGGGGTCAGGATTAGGTGCCTGAGCCACTAGTGCTCTAGGTAAGCGGGCTTCGGGGATGGGAGAGAAAGAGGATGTGCCACTGAGGCGACTGTACCATATCCAGGTAGTCATGTCCAGAAGGGGCTGGAAGGATGGATCTGGAATGCTGGGGAGACATCTGTGTTAGGTGCAGAGTTAGCAGTCACTAACTCATAGGGAAAATTGAAATCATGGGAATGGATAGAAAGAGACTATGTGCTATGGAAAAAGCCAAGGTCAGAGGCCTGGGAAGCATTAGAGTTTACGAGGACCGTGCCTAAAACCGCTGGTTGATGCCCTCCCTGAGGAGAGATGGAGGGGTGTGCGGTGGTGGGAGAAGTTAGGAAGGTGCCAGTACTGCCTCTGGGCGGCTTTGGCGTGTGGGGCCGGGGCTCCAAGGGAGGTGGCCTCGGGGGAGAGCCAGGTCTCCGAAGGGCAGGGGAAGAGGAGTGGAGAGAGGTTTTCCCAGAAATGAGGACTCCGGGGGAACAGAAAAGGGAGGAGAGCATTCAGAAGCGTTGGGGCGGAGGGAGGCCGCTCCACTGAGCTCAGTGACCGAGGGCACCGCAGCGGGGGTGTGGGCCGAGGGGGGCTGGAGCCCTTCCCAACTGGCCTCCGTTCTCTGGGCTGTTTCCAGCCTCTCGCCTGCTCAGGTGGCCGCCTGTCGCTCCTTTACAGATCCGCAGCACTGAACCTGGGTCCCCGGAGTGCTGAGGCGTACGAGCCCCCGACCCCAGGACAGATGTGGAAACAGTAAGCGTGGCCAGCCAAAGTCAGCAGAGAGCCTCACAAATCCAAACCGCCTTTCTGTTTTAACTGGAACGTCAGGACCCAGCTTCATTCCTCCAATCTGTTCCAGTCCAAAGGAAAATGGGCCATCTCTGGTCTCCTATTTTAGGGCAGAGCGTGACAGCTGCGCGCCACGTGCCCGATCGGCCAGTCTGGCCCACCACACGTCCCCGGGCCCCGCCGCTCCTGAGGGCGCCTCCTTCCAGACTCCACGCAGGTGTCTTGATTGGTCTGAGGCCCCCCTGAACGTCTCACAACAGCCCGCCTTGTAGGTATTATATTGGGTTTGTTTGCAACTAGAACAAAAGGAAACTCAAGCTCACACAAATATGAAGTGGGGGATGTAGAATTTATTTTATTAAACTTTTCTTTTGTTATGAAATATTTCAGAGAAACAGGAACATTCCAAGAATACCACATGACGGCTCTCTAAGACTTTACCCTTAAGCCGTCTCTGCATCAGATTTTTAAAAGAAAATACGAACAAATCCAGTCAAAGCTCTCTGTGGCTCCCTTCCTGATGTTTTTTCTCCTCCCTCTCTTTAGAGATAACTGCTATTTGAAGTTGATGTTTATTATTACTACGCAAATTGTTTATATTTTTATTATACATACCATATAAAAACAATCCATGGTATTATTTTGCATGCTTTCAAGTGTTGCAAGAACGGTATCAAAGTCTGCATTTTTTTTCCCCCTGGATTCCATTTGAGTACATTCAAGATACCCATTGGCGATCATAGATGCTTAACTTCAGCTTGCGTTGAGCAAGCATTGCGTTGTCAGCTCTGACACGAGGGGACCATCGGCTCTGAAGGTTCAGTGTTTCACAACTCGCCTCCAGTCCTGTGAAGTCAGAGTTCTAACTCCTTAGCTCCCTAATTTGGATGTTTAAGTCAATTTCCTTACTTCCTTAGATAATATTACAGGCTTTATTATTGGTAGCTTGCCTTGCTCAAGCGTTTCTTGCCAAACCATTCAGGGTAATGAATGAAACATGAACGATATTTTCCACAGTGCCGAGGTGGGTGTAGAAGGTGGGAGGAAATGTGGATCAATCAAGGAGTCAGAGGCCATAGGAGTATCAGAGTCTTCTCTGCAATGCTTACAATAGTCTCAAGGTTCTTGCTTTTTTTTTTTTTTAATTAAAAAAAATTATTTAAGCAATCTCTACATCCAGCATGGGGCTCAAATTCACAACGCTGGGGTCAAGGGTCACATGTTCTTCTGCCTCAACCAGCCAAGTGCTCCTCAAGGTTCTTTATACTCCCATTTCTTCTCGATGAGTGTCTTTCATCTGGCAAAAAAGAACTCTCCTAATATTGAATCCTACAGGAAGTGGAATGTTTGAGTTTTCTTTTCTCATGTTTTGTCTGTTATTTTCCATGAATCAAAGAAAATGAAGAAAAAAAATCACAGCCATCTTCATCAATGATGAGCTCTTCAGCTTCTAGAATAGTGATGTACGACGTCTTCTGCAGAATTCCAGAATGCCCAGAATTTTCTGTGGTGATGGAAATGTCCTGTATCTATACCGCCCAGTACAGTAGCTAGTAGTCAGTAGTCACATGGGTCTATTGAGCACTTGAAAAATGGCTAGTGTGACTGACAAATTAAATTTTAAATTTTATTTTATTTAAAAAAATAATTTAAATTAGAATAGCCCCATGGGTCTAATGATCACCATACCAGAGAGTTAAGTTCTAGAGGATTTAGACCAATAGGTGCTGGGGAGTTTCAACAAGGCTAAATAACAGGAGTTCACGTGAAGTTACAACTGATTTATTTGCTCTTTCTTTTCTGAAATCTGAAGTTAATATAAGAAACTGAAGAGTTTGGAAACTATCGTACAGACTATTGTTTCCCCGAGAGTGTCTGTTAATCTGTTGTTCACAGTCAGCACATCTTTGTGATTTGGTTGCTGTTCATAAGTGCCCGGTACTGGTGGCCCATCTGCCTGCACCTCTCCTTGTCCCTTGCCTCATGGCTCATTCAGTCTCCATCAGTCTCCAGCTCCACTAATTCCGACTTTTTAAAACCCAGGTTGTTCTTAGGCTTCCTCTATTCCAGAGTTGCCTCACTCTGGGACGTGGGCAAGGCTGGGGACCAGGACCAGACTTACTTCTAGCCTTGGTTCTGGACTCTGTCCAAATTAGCATTCATTTCCTTAACTTTAATTTTGAAATAATTCTAGATGTGCAAAAATGTTCCAAATGGTACAGAGAATCCTGGAGCATGTTCTTTACCCTGATTCTCATGTGTTCATGTGGTTAACGTTTTTCCACCCTAGTTTTATTCTTTCTTCTTCTTCTTTTTTTTTTTAAGATTTTATTTATTTATTCATCAGAGAGAGAGAGAGAGGCAGAGTCACAGGCAGAGGGAGAAGCAGGCTCCTGTGGGGAGCCCGACGTGGGACTCGATCCCGGGACCCCAGGATCACACCCTGGGCTGAAGGCGGCGCTAAACCACTGGGCCACCCGGGCTGCCCTCTTTCTTCTTCTTCTTCTTCTTCTTCTTCTTCTTCTTCTTCTTCTTCTTCTTCTTCATACCTCTATCTACCTCTGTATCTGTATTTATACAGATATTTGTCTGTATTTATATCTATTACCCTTCTTTCTCTGCCATCTATATATCTATATAGGTATGTGTCTATCTCCCCTAAAAACAAGGACATTCTCTTACCTAACTATAGCGCTATAGTACAGCCACCCAACTCATAAAATTAACATGAACAAAATACTATTTCTAAACTACAGACCTCCTTCAATTTTTTCCCAGCTGTCCCAATAATGTCCTCTCTCATAATAATAACAACAAAAAGCTTCCAATCCAGGGTCCAGCCCAGGATCACAGGCCGCATCTGTTTTCTTGTCTCATTAGTCTCCTCTAATCTAGAACAATTCTACAGTCTTTGTTTTTCTTTGGTCTTGGCCGTTTCTTTCTGAAGAGCAGAACATGTCAGCTATTTTGTAGAGTTTCTCTCAGTTTGTCTTTGTCTGATATTTTCTCAGGACTGGACTTGGCTTGTACGTTTTTGGCAAGAATATCACAGAAGTGATGCTGTGCCCTTCTCGGTGCATCATATACAGAAGCACATGATACCAGATTGTCATCTGTGATTAAACTTGCTGAAGGTGGTTATCTGCCAAGTTTCTCCATTATAAACATACTATTTATCTTTTTATAATTACTAAGTATGTCTGGTGATATATTTTGAGTCTATGTGAATATCCTGTTTCTCATCATACTTCTGCTCATTAGTTTCAATATCTCTTTATCATTCTTGCTTGAAACAATTGTTACTATCGTGGTTGCCAAAATGCCAATTGTCTAATTATATCATTCTTTCCGTAGTTGGCCTTTATTTGTGGACATTATGTTTAAGGAAGATTTTTTTTTTTTTTTAAGTAAGCTCTACACCCAACGTGGGGCTCAAACTCACAACTCCAGGGCCAAGAGTCATGTGCTCTTCCAACTAAGCCAGCCAGGCGCCCCAAGGAAGATTTTTTTCTTTATCTGCATGGTACATCTATGCTCCACTCTCATCTTGCCCTTGTTTGGTGTACTAATCCTGGAATCACTCATTTCTTCAAGGACCAGTTTCATTTTGATGATCACATGTTGGTTGAGTGAATAGGAGACAAGAGCCAGCATAAGCAACTGGGACCCTAAAAGGGTGTATGAATGATCTAAAAAAGTACTCTGTCCTACAGATAGGAATAGCAAAGGAATAGCTTGTTTGTCCCAGTTGGGTTAAGGGAGGACATTTTTTCTTGAGAATTCTTAACCACAGGCTGGCACTAACTCAAGTTTGTAACCCAAATTTATAATACCTGCAAGATTCTAAATACCTTTAGGTTAGAATTTATTTTAAAACAGTTCTGGATTGGCAATGATTCCAGATACTTGGAAGAAGCAAACATAAATTTTCTTTGGAGAAATGCAATCACAACAAAAACCTCAGAGTTTTCCATGAATAAAGTTCTGAGGAATGTGGGCTCAGAGTCAAAGTCAAAAAGCATTTAAGGAGACAAAGCACACTATACGCAGAAGTCAGCAGGAACAACAAACCACAGAATCAGGCCAGCAAAGCTTTTAGATATGGGGATTATTGGATACAAAATATAAATTAAGCATGTTTAATATATTTAGGAAAGAAAAGTGGTGATTCAAAATTTAAGGTACAGCGATTATGATGAAAGGTAAACAGGCATATTTGAAAGCCAACCAAAAAGGAACTTTTAATAAAAGACAGATATAAAAACTGAAATTAAAAAACCTCACATTTGTTAATTATTTTTTAAGATTTTTTTTTAAATTTTTATTTATTTATGATAGTCACAGAGAGAGAGAGAGAGGCAGAGACACAGGCAGAGGGAGAAGCAGGCTCCACGCACCGGGAGCCCGACGTGGGATTCGATCCCGGGTCTCCAGGACCGCGCCCTGGGCCAAAGGCAGGCGCTAAACCACTGCGCCACCCAGGGATCCCTGTTAATTATTTTTTAAAAGATTTTATTTATTTATTCATGAGAGACACAGAGAGAGAGGCAGAGAGACACAGGCAGAGGGAGGAGCAGGCTCCCTGTGGGGAGCCCAATGCGCCACTCGATCCCGGGACCCTGGAATCATGCCCTGAGCTGAAGGCAGACGCTCAACCGCTGAGCCCCCCAGGTGCCCTCAAATGATGATTGAAAGAGAAAACTAAGTAGAGGTGATACACTCATGAGCAGGAACACGGATCTGAAGGCGTGACCGGGAATGCATAGCAGGGAGACAACGAGGTGGGGAACATGACAGGCAGGTTACGAGGCCTGGGGCACGGGCTGGGATGGTCTACCATATGGCTGATCCTGGAAGGCAAGGAGACAGAGGGGAAGAGAGGCAAGTTTTGCAGGAATGATGACCAAAAAATCATTCAGAATTGATGCAACATACATGCAGACTGTTAATTCAGGAAACCCAGTAGATTTATAGCAACAAAACCGAGATTTTCCTTAGACAGATAGCAGTGAAACTGGGGAATAGCAAATACTATGGGCGGCAGCTGATATTCCCAGCGACTGGGGGTGTGAGCCTCGAAGAGGGGAGTGGGGCGGGGTAGCATACTATCCCCATTAGTCGTGCATCCGTGACACCCATTTTCATGATGATACTAAGTGAGAAACACAAGGTAAAAAGTATTTTTATAGTAGGATTTCAATATTTTTAAGTGGGCATATATATAAAGAAAAGACTGAGAGGGGATAAGTGAAGATATTTCAGAGGTTTTGTCTTGGTGTTCCAATGATGGATTCGACTTTCCCTTCCCCCCACCTGTATCTTATAAACACACACGTGCGCGCACACACACACCTGATGGGAAACGTCAAGCCGCCCCACTGACTCCTGTCTGTGGACAGCCGGAAGGTGCACGAGCGTCCTTTAGCAGGTGAATGGCCACACACCCGGACGCTGGGGCATGTGGGTCCCACACTCCTGCCGGTGGTACTCACTGGGAGAGCCGTGTGCGGGGGAGGGGGATGCGCGGGGCTTCTCCACGCTGTCTGGCCGGTGTTCCTGGAAACCTACAACTGTTCCAGAAAACTAAAATCTATTAATTAGAAAAAAAAAAAAGGAAAAAAGAAAGTGAGTTTCTGTTCTAGAGGCAACCACACTAACAGTAGTCGAGGCTGAATTTCACAGACACGTGCCCAGCAGCCGAGGTGAGGAGATGTCCTCACCACGGACCGGACAAAGCCCTTTCAGGCAGTTGTGAAATATCAAAACATCAATGTACAAATAAACAGCTGCTCTATTGACTGATGCATTCATGGGAATCACAACAACCTGACTGCTGATTCGGGATTCTTGCTGTTTTCTCAATGAGCCATGACACAACTGTTGAGTCTCGCTCTAGGCATTTGTAGAATGGCAGGGAATCCGGCCCTGAGACAGGACATTTGATAAACAAACGAGGCAAATTGGAGCTGATTCTCCTGGGGACTGCCAGGGCTGGCGCCTTTTTTTTTTTTTTTTTTTTTTTTTTTTCCTTTCTGGCACCTACCCTAAGTTCCTGGCATCTACTCTTATTTTTCTTCCCAGGCCAACTGCAAAAAAGGACTTGACCTCAACTGACCTAGAACGTGGAGGAATGTGTATGCATTGAAAAGCAATGCAGGATGCTGACAAAGTTAATGAATTTTTATAAGAATTCATTCAATTCCACCCAGGGAGAGCCCATGCTTTGGATATTTGCTCAAAGACAATGGGGGAAATGACAACCTCCTTACTACCCCGGGATCTCGAAAAAAACAAAACAAAACAAAAAAACATGGTCTCGGATAGAGCTTCCATTTCTCTTGTCGATTTGCTTAAGCATTTGGACATGTCGAGATTCCTCATTTATGTGTTTGTCCATTTAACTCACCTGGGTCAGCCACCATGTGACCGACCCCACGGGCCCTTGTTCCTGGAGAGGCTGCGTCGGTGGGTGTCCTACTGTAGCGCGTAGGTGTGGATGGACCTCTTTTTCCTCTTTCTCCTGACTCTCGCCTTGACAACTCCTGCCCTTCCATTTTGCTCTCTACGCTTTTCTTGCTTTTTCCTGGGAGTTGAGACCTGACTGGTAAGATCATAGGAACCTTCCATTCACAGGCACTGTGACTGAGGGGCATAGTCACTATTAATGAGAAGTCCTTCTCTTGTGTTCTCTTTTCTTGAATCCGTCCAAAAATCTGTTTCTCTCTGCAGCAGAGATAGGAATTTCACCTTATTTTTCCCCCCAAGTAGGTCGCCCTTTATTAAAAAATTAAAGTCCTGGGATCCCTGGGTGGCTCAGCGGTTTAGCGCCTGCCTTTGGCCCAGGGCGCGATCCTGGAGACCCGGGATCGAATCCCACGTCGGGCTTCCGGTGCATGGAGCCTGCTTCTCCCTCTGCCTGTGTCTCTGCCTCTTTCTCTCTCTCTATGTCTATCATGAATAAATAAATAAATCTTTAAAAAAAATAAAAATAAAAATAAAATAAAAAATTAAAGTCCTTGTGGATCCCACTGTTATCATAAATGAAACTTCCATGTATTTACGGGTCTGTTTCTGAAAATTATTCTGTTGTATTACCATATACCGGCTATATTGTCCATTTTCTTTTCTAATTGAAACTTAGAATCTGCATTTGAAATTTCTTAAATGTCTTGCTAGGTGTTCACTGGCCTTCCTTTGAATTTGCAGATTATTTGTGAGAGAACAGACATCTCCCCAGTATTAAGTTTTCCCATTTAGGAATGTAGCACCACTCACTCTCCACCTGTTAAGGATAGTTCATAAAATTTTATAGTTGTCCTCCAATAGATTTTGTCCATTTTTTGGTGGGTATAGTTGTAGTTAACTTATATATATATAATTTATATAGAAAATATATGATTATATTTAATTTATGTATATTTTAAAAACATAAACATGTATGATTTTATATATCTTTCTCTGACAAGTGGGTAGTTTTCTAACCGGTCATGGTTATTGATTGCTGCCCAGTCAGCTCACTGGCTTCTTTTATTACAGCTAAAAAGTTTTAAGTTGATTCTCGTGGAATTTTTAAGTAGTCGATGATACTGCCTGAAAATAATGACATTTTTTTTTCTTCCTGATATTTATAATTGCTTTCTCATTTTGTTTGTGTTTTTGTGCTGGCTAGAACCAAAGGCGAACAAGAATGGTGACGGCGAGGATCCTTTCTTGTTTACGTTAAAGAGAACACTTGTAGGGTTACCTTGGTTCTTGCCCCAGATGCACCAAAGAATTGGAGATCCAAGACCAGAACGGGTAGCTGGAGTTTATGGAGTAGATTAGTATAGTATAACCTCAGTTATACTATAGTTATAAGTATATAACTTTTTCAAGAGTGAAAGCAGGCCACTGGGGCAAGAGTGGCAATGGCACCGAGACGCTCGAGCTCTGTCCTCTTACACCTGCTTGTGTACATGTAAATTTGGCCTTGATTGACGGTTTTGATTGACGGCTGGTGTTTATGCAACATTCTGGTTTCGGCGCATGTGGCTGCCCATGATGCTTTCTGTTATCATTGTATTTATTTATGTTTCGTATATTTATGAGTATCTAGTGAGCTTTTGTTGTGACCTTAAAGGGACTAGAGGGCAAGTTGCACCCTTTGCAGGCATGCTCACAAGGAAGTTTCCTTGAGGCTTTTGAGCCAGCTCTGTGTATTTCAACATCAAGTATAATGTTTGTGTGGGTTTTTGGTGGATACCTTTTATCAGCTTGAGGAAGTGTTTTTCCTCCCTATTCCTAACTTGCTAAAGAAATTAAAGGCATTTTTTTTAAATCAAATGCCAGTGACTATTAATTAGAAGCAAGAAAGTATATTCTGGACATGTTGCTGGACAGGATCCCTTCTTGTTTTTACTAACCGTTCAAGAATAAATAAATTATCTTTATCTTTTAAGAATTTTATCTTCATAATTATCTTTATTTTTATCTTTTAAGAACCTCCTGAAAACAAATATTGAAAAGGTTACTAAAACATTGAGCAAGGGGCATCTGGATGGCTCAGTGGTTGAGCATCTGCCTTGGGCTCAGGGAGTGACCCCGGGGTCCTGGGATCGAGTCCCACATCAGGCTCCCTTGCATGGAGCCTGCTTCTCCCTCTGCCTGTGTCTCTGCCTCTCTCTCTGTGTCTCTCATGAATAAATAAATAAAATCTTAAAAGAAAAAAAAAAGCAAACATTGAGCTAAGCATCAAAATGCTGTGAGAACCAAAGGTCTCAGGAGGTGACATACAGAGTGAGCGGGGCCTGCTCGGAGTGAGCAAAGCTCTGCTGGCTTTGGTGGGGCCCATGGAGATGTCCAACAAGGGGTGGGCTCGAATCAAATTCCCCTGGAGCTCTGAAGGTCCTATTCTTCACAAGTGATTACATCATTGGAGGAGATACAAATGTAAACGAGTCTGAACATCTGCTCGGGAAGCAAAAGCGCGGAAGCTGCACACGTGTTACGCGGACACTGGCGACGTGTCTGCGTGCGCACCGGAGACGATGGCTACACCCAGGTCTGCAGAGAGGAGAGAAGGCAGTCGGTGGAGGCATTAGAAGGAAATATTTGTAGCAAAACCTTAAACGCCTGTTTGAAGCAGGAAAGAAAATTTATCTTCCGAAAGAGATGACTTGAACCCACATCCTTCTTGCCTCTCGTGCCTGGACTCGCTGCTCTCTCCTTCCTGTCTCCTGTTGTTCCCTTCACGCCCTTCTGAGTCTGACTTTGAACCCCTGGGCCAACCCTGCAGGGACAGAGGGTGCTCTCTGTTTGGGATCCACCCTGGCTGGGGAGAAGCCTGTTACTGCAATTTCAGATGAATGTCAGAGGTTCGGCATCACCTTTATCTACAAACCACTTTTTGCTTTCATGTGGAATATTCACCTCTGTCTACGAGATCTTGGTTGGAAATGCAGATTATTGGTGATTTCAAGCCGGTTTCTTACAGAATCTATAGGTGCCCTGTAACTACTTTCAAGAGTAAAACTAAGTAAAAAGCAGGCACTGTGTCTCCTGCAGAGTGGGGGTGCGGGTCACAGGGCGGGGGTGTCCAAGTGCTTGCATTGTTTAAAAAAATGTGAAGACGGGGGCTGTAAGTTTTTCACGGCTCTTGGGGATGCATTTTTGAAAGAGGCTGGTGATGGGTGGCTGAGAGGTCTCCTCTCTTATGACTTCTCTTTCAAAAGAAAATGAATGTGTTCTGGACTCGTAGCACTCAGACCCAACATCTTTACTTTTAAAATGTTTTGCAAGAATGCAAACCACTTCACTACACAAAAGCAAATGTCTTTTATGAGTTTCATTCCTTTTAATGTTTATAAGCAACTAGCAACTGAAGATGCTGGCTAAGGTACTGAATGTGCACAAATAAATGAACTTTTTTCTTTTGAGATTTATTTTAAAGAGACAGCGGGCGGGAGTGTGAACAGGTGTGTGTGGGGAGGTGTAGAGGGAGACGGAAAGGGAGAGAGAACCCAGCAGACTTCCTCGCTGAACGGGAGCCTGAAGGGTTGTGCTGGGGGGAGCTCAATCCCAGCTGGACATCATGACCCGAGCGGAAACCAAGGGTCAGATGCTCAACGAACTGAGCCACCCGGGCGCCCCTGCTTGGACATCTTTTAGCAGAACTTTGAGCTCTCAAGTGATTTAGGGGGAATTTTGTTAGTGGTTGCTCTTGCCTTATAAGTACATTGTGAAATGACATTTAAAACGTTAAATAAAGGAGATGTTGCAGTTTCGAACTCCAGAAATTAAAATGGTCCCACTTTTCATAGAGAAGGAAGAGTCTATATAATTAAGTGACCACTTGAATGTTGAATAAAAAGAAGAGGTGAGAACGCCTAATGGAATTATAGGGCTTCTAGCTCGTTTAGGTGTAAACTGGATGGAGATGTGGTGGCTCAGGTCAACATAATACATTGTAATCTGAATAAACTCATCTGTTTTGCATATGCCAACTCTCTAGCTTTGTACCCAACGCTTGGTTACTGTGAGCACTTGTTTGGAATGTACTTAGAAGGCCGAAGGCTTGTATTGACTGTTCCACACCTAAGTGAGACTCCAGAGAGGAAAATTGGGAAAAATTGGATCTAGTGGATGAAAAATTGTAGATCTCCTGCTCAAGTTCACAGTCAGCACCTGATCAATGACCTTATTTCTGTCTGTAAAGGTTCCTTTGTTTGTTCAACTTAATACATTGGAGGCTTATTCAGGGTAGTTGAAGCGATTTCATGAGAAAGTTGGTGGGTAATGTCAGCAATATGTAGGATTTAAAAATTCATATGATAAACATTTTTTCCACGTCTAGTACTTGCCTTATTTTATTTGTCACACTTAAATGAAACACAGCTGAAATTAATTTTGGGTAAGGAGTGAGGTAGGGCTCCAAATTTTCTTTTTCCTTCCAAATCGTTGCCGGTTATCTCAAAATCATTTAACGATTAAGGATGTGATTTAAAAATGTGCATGCGCCCAAAAGGCTATTAAAAAGTAAATACTCCTGCAGTCTTGGAAAAAGTCGTGGCATGGATTTTCTGTTTGCAGATGGTTTTATTCCAGTTAAAGATACGTTGGAGGCTTAATGAAGGCTCATGAGAAAACAAACTCAGGAGCTAGCAAGAGACGCTCGTTTACCTACAGAAAATTTAAAAGGAGGGGCTGACTTGAAGCTGCCAAGGAGAAAAAAATGATTTGTGCCAGAATGGCAGATGTAATAAAAATGTTTTGAGGTGTATACAGAAGGAAGGGTATGTACTGCAGCACATGTGTAACGCTGCCTGGTTTTTTGAGCAGCTGCAAACCTCTGGAGTCCTTGCTCTGAGTCCAATCAGTCATGGCCACAGATCTCGGGACGGGGCAGCCAGACGCAATCCTAACTGATCCCGTGCATTTTTTTTTTTTCCTGAGGGCTCCTCTGTCTCCACTTTTTACTTTATCTTTTCATTTAGCTTGGATTACTTTTTAAATGGTAAAACTCTGGCTGGAAATAAAGAGTATCTCGAACGCAGGACAGCTGAAGAAACAAATGACAGTGATGAAGACAGTGAAGAGCTCCGTGGAAAAACAATAACGATTTGCGAAATACAGTTGAATTTGCATAGCAACGGTCATTTTATTATCATCAAGATGTTAAGCACTTTAACAATCTATACTTCATTTTTATAAACAAAGAGACGAAGAACCAGTAAAAGAGATGATTTTTAGGAATTTATTATTATTATTAATTTTTTTAAAAAAGCAACTTCCAGAGTTTGTCATCGCGCAGGGTTAGCCCAGGCTCCTATAGGTACAGTGATAACTGATTTTTTATAACAATGACTCACCGAAGATCCATAACTGTCTTCTGAATTATCACAGAAAGAGGAAAGGATTAGAAGAAGAGTTTAATGTTAAATGCATTTAAAAAAATCATATTCTAATTCTTTTAAATTGGTTATCCACATACAATAATATAGTAGAGCTCAGATAACTAAGAAAGGCAATTGACTAGCATACCCCATTCCCACCCGATGTGCATGAGCGGGCTGTTTACTGCATATATCCTCATGGAGTGCGCAAGCTAAGTCAACCCATTTTACACAGCATTAATTGTTTCTATTGAGTTGGCATTGGGCTGAAACTTGCTCACTATCTCATAATTACTACTATTTTTTCCTGGTTCTTTGATGGATTTTTCTCACCCGACAGTGTTTGGACTCTAGTGTTTATGAGACATCCAATCACCTGGGCCCACTTCAGTGACAGGTACAGCGAGGTGACCCATGGCCAGATCTCCAAGTCTATTGATTAATTTGTCCACCTGCTCTGTTCTTCATCTTGGTGAAAGAGAGAACTTTTACAGTCTCCCTGGAGGATGTGCGAAGCTCTGGGCCAGAAACCGTTTGTGAGCTGGTCTTTGACCGAGGGGACCACAGAACTCAACGTTCTCATTAATGCTGTGCAAACAGGGGTCTCGTCATTCCGGTAACTATTTGTACATTTAGAAAAGCAATACAGTCATGGGAAAAACCAACAAGCACAGCTTGGTAGAAAAACCTGCCATGAAATATCATTGGCTTTATAATAATTTACTACAACCGTTCTTTTTATTCACACTGGATAGGAAATGCTTCCATCTAACACATGGAATACGAATATATACAACGAAAAGTTGGCTTTTATTAAAAAAAAAAAAACTTCACAAGGACAATAACATGGGGGTTGAAAAAAAAAATTGTGCAGTTTCCTGATCACAATCATATGTCTGCTGCCTTTTACAGGGAATGATACAAGTATGATGGATTTTATAAACCAGCTAAAGAATTTTCTTGTCTGGACTAGCCCACTATTGCCGTATCCATACAGTCTAGAGGTCTCACCTTCTCAACTGTAGTTCTAAATGACTAGGGATGACACGATGAGTCAGCGTAGGACAAACCCTGCTAATCCTCTGCGAAATCATCATATAGTTGCAGTTCCCTATTCATCAAAAAGTTCCCCCACAACATCGTGGAAACTGCACAGGGCTTCTGACTGATGTGCCGCTGAGATCGGAATGTCGCATTGTCACTTGATGCCCGCCATCTCATGCAACGTTGGCGTCTTGGCTTGGACCTTCTCGCGGCCGCGGTGGGCCGTGCGGCAGTGGCGTGGGGTGGACTGTTTTGCACTGCCAGCAGTCAAAACAGTTGCCATGGGCTCAACGTCTCTACGCTGTGAGCCTGGGGAACCCATTCTCCCGTGGAATGGTCTTCCGGAGTCCAGCAATGTCACTGCAGGCGGCTGAGACATTGTGGCCCCGGCTTCATGGGGGACTATGCTAAAGAAGAAGCCTAGTGTTCTAGAAAATAGACAATACAGGCCAGGTTGAGGGGGTGGCAGAGGGGGGGTTGCTTTCCTAAGTCCTGGAAACCATCTCTGATGTTAGCTCTACGAGAAGGTGGGGCGACTGGGAGTGGCGGGCTGGAGAGGGCTGGGTCTGAGGTACACTTGGAGAAGTGTCCTTTGCCATTGGCACTGTGGTCCCCCACTAAGACACTCCGCCTGCCTCTGTGTTCCCCTGTCTGCACCTCTTATGCCCAAGGATCCCCCAGTCCTCTGTGCAATTCCTCTGTTTCCACTTTCTAAGTGGGAATTGAAAAAAAAAAAGCTTATCTCTCTCTCTCAATTCTGACTGATGAACGGGGGCTGTTTAGAGTCACGGTGTGAGGTCTGGGAAGAAATGGTCAGGCTCCATGGATAGTGCCGTGATTACCGAGTTGGTGCTGATGGGACACACGCCATGTCCTTACGTCTCTGTTCTAAGCAAAGAGCAAGGATCAGGCTGGCGTGATGCGTTCTTGGAGCATCTTTGGGAGACCATAACCCAAAGCACTAAGTTTATATTTATTTTATGTTCTTTAAGACTCTGCGCAGTTTGGGAGAGGAATTTTAGGACCTGTGGAAAGCTGGAGGGGGAGATAATTTTGAATAGGGTGGTGCAGGAGGCCCTCAACAGTGGCCCTCTGTTTTCACCCTGGATGGCGAAGCCCAATGTTTAGAAAGTGACTGTAGGGCTCACTGGCGACAACAGATTCAGAAAGCCTCGGAGGAATGGGGTGGACCCCAGGCCT
Organism: Canis lupus baileyi; assembly: GCF_048164855.1. Lineage (NCBI taxonomy): Eukaryota > Metazoa > Chordata > Mammalia > Carnivora > Canidae > Canis > Canis lupus. Next base: position 70,882,183 of record NC_132848.1, on the reverse strand, counting down.
GGCGGGAACTTCAAGCAGAACATCTAGTATATTCCTCCTGGGTGGACAGCTTATATGTGTGAGCATGCTGAAAAGCCAAGGAGAAGTACATCTGCATCTACACATACATGGCTTTTCTGTGGTTAATGAAAGAACCTGGAGATGGTTTCCATGTCATGTTAGGACCATGGTCTCTCAACTCTACCTAGAAATCTCTGGTACACAACTTTACCAAGAACGAAAGAAAGAAAAAAAACCCAGTGAGACTGTATGGTAGGTGCTGGTGACGCCATTTGTCTCCGGAAAATGGGGTCAGTCACTTCTTTGTATCTCAAGTGACTTAAACTGAGGCTGAATCTTGATTTTTAGCACGAACCATTAACAGGTTGCTCTTCCACAATGCCTGGTCTTTTGATTGAGGGGACCACGCTGGGCCAGGGCCAGCCACCTCTAGCCGCTGACGCCTGTGGATCTTAGAAACTGTCTGATGCTCCCACCAGTACTCGCCTGTCAATGCACACACCTGATTTCACGTACACAGCAACGTGGCAACATACCTTTTTCCATCCGTAAACACCTGCTCTCTTCCTCACTTGGACACGGGGAGAATTTGAAAGGAAAAGAAGGCATATGTTTTTACTCCTCTGCAAATCCCAAGCGAACGTGCTTTTGGTTACCTGCCTGGTGTTGAGTTTCTTGCCACAGTGGGGACCCCCAGCTTTTCCCAAAGTTGTAGGCAAACGGTTTTCACCTGCTTGGGTGAGGATTCCTTGGTTCCTAGGCCAAGGGTCCAGGGTCAAGTGATGGAGGTGGAGTGGAGAAGGGAAGGCAGCATTTAGAAACCCAGCAATGGTATTGCTCATGCATCCGACTCTGCGTTTCACCCTCAGAGAAATGATTTTATCATTGGTCTCCATGAGACCCAATCCCATTTAAGAGCATCTCGGCAGTTTCACGGTCTCCGGAACCTTCTAGAGGTGATGGCTGGCTGGCTAGAATTGTGACTGTAGGTGCCTCATCATTTGTTCTCAGGCATTTCAAAATTTGTTTCTTTCTGCGGATCACGATTGTCGATGTACTGGTGTTATAAACCAATTTTTAAGCTGTGTGAAGGTCAGTGGGCTTTGTCACCACTCATTTCCAAAGCAGAAGCCTCCCCTAACTGGAAAGACTTATTCTAACACCACAGAGGAGCCTCCTCCCCAAAGTTTCTAAGAACCCAGAGCATGACCTTTGGGTTCTAGACAGAAGGCCTGGGAGGAGGTCGGGAGGGGGGTGGCGCCCTGCTGGGAGGTGGGGCGTGAGGGGGAGGGGGAAGGGTGGACGGTGGGGATGGAATCGGAGGGGTGGGAGCACTAGGGGGTGGGGGAGGGCAATGGGGTGCAGGGGGTGGGGGGGTGTAAATGGGGGCAGGAGGCGGTGAGGAGGTGTGGTAGGCGTTGTTGAGGGGGTACTTGGCAGGCTGGTTGTTCTTGACCCGGGTGAAGTTGATGCAGCGCCCCTGTAAGAGAATCAGAGAGAAGGAATGTGAGCCCACGCTGGCTGTTCGCGGCAGGGAGGGTGGCAAGCTCGGTGGGCAGCCATGAGACGCGGGGGAAGCGGTCGCGGGCTCTGATGTGCCCTGCTGGCCTCCCGTAGACCCTGACAGCAAACGGAGCCCCGTTTCCTTATTTCTGGGCCGACTGTGTTGCGAAATTCTGAGAATTCATTTTCCTGGAGTCTCTCTCTCAAAGAGGAGGAGGAGGAGGAGGAAGGGGGGAATCGACCTTAACTGGATGCGTGGGGTCAAGCTGTGTGCAGAGGTCATCAAACGTAATGTCCCCAACAGCCTTGCCGGCCAGGTACCGTTATCACAAGTTCTGTTTCTTGGATGGGGAAACTGAGGCTCCAAAACGTTAAACCTCTTTTCCAAGAGGCCACACAACCAGGAAGGGGTGGGGCTGGCGATTCGAGCCCCAGATCGGCTCCAGAACCCCGTCCCTCCTTCTGCACCATAGAAGGCCTCCTGAGGAGGGGTCTCCACGTTTTTTGAACAAAGGGGACCTGTTTCACATGATTTCAGGTGTGCTCCTGGGAGCAGACGGAGGCCCCAGCGCAGCTCCCCCTACCCTGCGGCTCGGGCCAAGACGGGCCGTGACCTGCACTGTCGCGGGGCCCTCGTGCCCGTGCCTGTCCCCAGCCTTTGCCCCTGGGCCTTGGGAGCTGAGTGGAAGATTAGGAGGCAGCCCCCGTGCTCCCCAGGGCTCTGCCTCCCCCGCCCACCCACCCCTGCCCTGCTTGGGGAGGTCCTCTTCCGCCCGTGGGTGCTGTTGCACCTGCTCAGGCACCTTGGGTTCTGAAGAAACACAGGCTGGGGACCTCCTACCGTGATTCACTCCCGCTTCCGTCCCCCCTGGGCCCTGGCCCCATCCTCCCCTGATGACCCAGGGCCCCCGCAGCGGCCTCTACACAGTCCGGAGTGTGTGCCGGCCCTGGCCCTCCCTGCCCTCCCGCCGGGTGGTGTCCCCTCTCAGCTCTCCTGCCAGTCCTGCCCACCCATGACCTTCTCCTGCCGGTGCCTGGGCCCCCTCACTTTTTGCTTCAGAGCCTCCCGCCTTGCCTGGGTGGGACATGGACCACCTTGTGGGGTGCTGGCCTCCCTGCAGATTGCCCGTACCTGCGTCATCCTGTCCCCTCTCCTGTGTGTTCCCCCTCAAGGAGGCCGGGAAGGGGCTCCCTCTCCCTTCAGGCTGCCAGGCCCTTCCTCCCCCTCCTGCTCCTCCTCACCCCACGCAGCGCACACCCACACCCTCCAGGGTGGACACCCCCCCACGGCACCTGCCGGGTGGGATGTGTCCACGGAGGCCAGAGCTCCCCTCTTCCACCTTCGGAGGAAGGGCCGAGGGGCAATGAAGAGAGTGTGTCTCACCGCGGGAGATACAGGCAGTGACTGGAGACGGGGCTCGGCTGAGGGTCACAGCAGACACACGACACACGTCTGTGGGGGCCGGGGGGGGGGGCGAGCAAACCTTGCCTTGTGCACGCCCTCCCCACTCATCCGAGTCCTGAGCCAGCCCCTTCCCTCCATGCATCCTTCCCTGATGACACAAGCACCCCGAGGTCTCTAGTTATGGTCTATGCTGCACACAGGAGCCTGCAAATGGCAGTTGTTTGACGGGTGAGTGCCTTCCTCCCTGAGACCCGACGAGAAACTTCCGGAAGGCAGCAGCCTTCCACTGCTCCGCTCTTGGTTTAGGGATCACAATGCCGTCTTAGTGCCAGCACCCCGGTTCCTCTGAGCTTGCATTTCACGAGATTGAACCAGGGCCTAACCTTGTTAGCTTCTGACTGGGGGCCCAGTAACCACAGAAATCAGCTCCCATCTTCTGGCAGCATAGCCTGGAACTCCCGGATCAATGCTGAGCTTTCACGGGTTAGGCTGACTTTGCAACCCAGGGCCATAGATCCCCGTGTCCAAGCAGCCCTCTTTCACAGCTATTAAACAGGGAGAGATAACAGGCCTCAAATGGAGTCGCTTGTGCTAAGGCCCAGGTCGGCAAAGCAAGACTCAATACCTACCCTAACCGCAGTTAGGGAAAACTTCCCTTTCCATTTCAAACTTTCCCAGAAATGTCATCTTAAACTCCTCAATCTGGGATTTCCCAGTTCAGCATTAGTGAGGTAACCTGCCTCGAAGGCCCCGTCTGTCCCCCAAGGAAAGATGAGGTAACCCGCTCTCTCCCTGTCCTTGCCCCCGCCCCCTGCTTCTGCCTATAAAAGTCCCCCACTTCGTCCATCTCCCCGGAGCTCCTTTCTATTTGCTAGGTGGGCTGCAGCCCGATCCATAAACTGCTAAGGAAAGCCACTAAGATCTTTAAATTTTATTCAGCTGAATTTTGTTTTTTAGCACAGCTTTATAAATTGAAGCCCTGGGAATAGTTTATTTATAATTCTGGATAAAGCTCTTTCCTTGAAGAATGTGAAAGTCCTAATGATTACCATCTGTGATAAATTCCTGTGACGGACAACTCAGAGTCGGGATTTACTGTACTACATGGTCTGCCCTTTGTTCCTAGACGTGCTAACTCAGACAAAGGGGCTCGGAAGATTCATTTCCTCCGTGGATGAAGGAGAACGCTGGTCCTGAGGATGGAGCTACCGGTGCCTGGGGTCGTGTCCCCATATGGCTTCACATCTCCCTGAGGGCTGGCCACCCCTCGGCTCCCTCCCCGACGGGGGTGCTGCAGCAGGGACAAGGCAGGCTAACTCAAGGCCCGTTGACTTATTTCACACACTGTGACACTACTATTTTTACCAGAGACTGTTCTGTCCAGAGATGAAATGGGGCCCTCCCAGCCTTCTTCTACCAGTGGGCGTTTGTTTATATCCCAGATCAGAATCCCTGGATGTCCTCAGTAACGTGTGAAAGGATCCACAGAAGAAAAGGTGGCCTCTCCCTCCCATCGATCTGTCGGCTGTGGAGGTGGGGGTCGGAGTGAGGAGGGAGAAAGACCTCCCTCCAGTCGCACATCTTGGCCATAGCCACAGAGGGATGGGGGTGGGGCGGGAAGAGGCCCCTTTCCTGGGGTCAGTAATAGTCCAGGGCTGCACCCATGGGTCTCCCGCTCCGGAGCACCAGCCATGGCCCACTAGACACCCCACCCACTAGAGCTGAGCGCAGCAGCCCCGAGCTCTTAGTAAGCAGCCAGGACCGGGTGGGGGGCAAGCCCGCAGTCTCCTCCGTGCCCCCACCGCGTGCCATGGTACCGCCTGCTGCTTAGCACCGTTCTGAGGATTAACTCGATCAGTGCTGATGAAGGCCTTGGAGCGGTGCCTGCCGCATGGAGTTCGTGAACGGAGTGGAGTCTCGCTGGAGCAACAGATGCGCGGACACAATGATGACCTTGTCTAGGCTCTAGGGTAGGAAGGCCGGTTGGAGGTAGTATCGGGTTTTCCGACTGCTAGTTTAGTGCCTTCTAAGTGAGCTGCAGCCTGAAGCCTCCACACTCCACACCTGGCTTCCAGAACAAAGCTGGTATAGAGGGAGACTGTGGCACCCAACACGTGACGGGAGCAGGCCCCGGAGCCCCCTGTCTCGCGCACTCTCTCCACGCCTCCCGCGGCACCAAACTGCTGTAACTGATGCTTATAGGACCTCCCACCATGCTTTGCACACACAGTTGGCCGATGATGTCTTTACACGTACTTATCGTCCTGAAGAAAGGTGCAGACCTGGCAGGGACGAGTCCCTGGGGTCGGTTACAGTAAGATGCAATTAGGACTTCAGGGAGGGTGTGGCTACAAATTAAGTTCTTAAAACCTGGAACCAGAGGAGCCAACACAAACACTGTAACACTTAGACCATATAATTGGCCTAAAGATCAGTTTACACGACATCATTTTTTGCTTGTGAGAGGATAATAGAGAGGCCAGATGTTCTCAGTGTCACATATGCCAGCAAATCTGCACCAGTGTTTGCTTAAAAGGTTGCTAGGGCGACCGGAGCTCTTGGTTCGCACACTGGTCTCTGCAACCCAGTTAAATTCTTTGCAGTATTGTTTTTGGGTGGTTTGATTCGAATCCAACATTTGGCCTTGACCTCAGTTTACCTCGGCTCGCTCATTTACAAAGTACGGGTGCCAATTATTTTCACACATTAGCAACAAAATATTCTGGTTAAATTCTAAGAAGAAAATGCAAGAATATCTCCTGCTAAGTGGTGGCTTAGCAGGACGCGAGGTGGCTTTTCTCCTAGGCTGGAAAATGCCATTTTGATTGGACCGAACCTAATGGTGTTGAGAGGATTATTGGAAAGGTCCAGGCGTGTCATTTTTATTCATTATTTTCACTGTGTAGAAATGAGACCGAGGGCTCAGGCTTATTTATATATGGTGCCCAAGATGACACAGCAGTACAGGGCAGACGTAGGACTGCAACCGGCTCTGCTTGCCTTCGCCACTCATCCTTGTTCCCTGTTATCCTGAATAGAGACTAAAAAAGCAAATCTTTTCTTGAATCACTTGTAGATAGAATCACATAATATAGCTCCTGGCCACAATCCATCAACTCTTGACATAGCTGTCAAGAGATCTTTCCAGAACACAAGTTTGGTCAATTCAATGCCCAGCTCAAAATCCTTCAATGACTCCCCATTATCTTTAGAATAAAACCCAGACACCTCTGATGGCATGTACGGCTCTTTGTGATTTGGTCCTCGCCTACATCTTTCAATTACTTTTTGCCTCCTGATTGCAGGATGTCCAACTTGGCCCACGCTGAGCCCCCCGCAAAAATTTGTGAGAATATAATATGCCATTTGGCATCCTTCTCCGCTTCAACGTTGCTCCCCAACTGGTGGCTGAGTGTCTCTGAGATGGCCTCTGGGTCTTCTCCTCTGGAGATATTTATAGGTTCAAATTTAAGTTGGTGCTCAACAAATACTGCTTAGATCCCTGAGGGTTTCTGAGGTGGAGCAAGCCTTCTTAGCTCAGATTTTTCCCTGCAAGTTCAGGTTCTCAAAGGATCAAAGGTCCATGAGCTTGCAGTTGTGAATTTAGGTCTCCTCAGTCACCCCCTCATGGTCTCTTTGGGCTGTCTATCTTCTAGGCTCTTGGGGAAGGGCTGGCAAGAATCCTACGTGCTTCCCTTGATTTCCACACTAGACATGTTAACATGTTACATTTATTTGTTTATTTATTTAAAGATTTTATTTATTTATTCATGAGAGACACAGAGAGAGAGAGGCAGAGACACAGGCAGAGGGAGGAGCAGGCTCCATGCCGGGAGCCCCATGTGGGACTCGATCCCAGGACCTGAGCCAAAGGCAGATGCTCAACCACTGAGCTACCCAGGCACCCCAACACGTTCCCTTTCAAAAAACTTTTTTGGGGGTTACTTTTGATTGATTTATCAGATGAAACTATCCTTCAAAAAAACTCTTTGCCTAAATTGGAGGTGACACATTCTGAACAATCACGGCATAGTCATGAAAGATGAAAGATCTCGTTGGCTGGGTTCCGGCTTCTTCCTGGTTTTGAGCCGTAGACACTGATGGTCCACGGAGAAGAGAGACAGGGAACCGGTGGTGTGGGGCTGTTGTGTGCTCTGTGGGTCAGGGCTGGGAGGCAGAGTTTGGACCACCAGTTGTACGACTAACACACTCATTGTGAAACCTTGAGTAAATCACTTCCGCTCTATGGGTCTAAGCTTCTTGATGTATAAAAAATAAAGTTGTTGCATTAGCTCAACAACACCCACGGGCCTTTCAGGCCTTAATATTTCATAGCGCCGCCAAAACTGGAGTTGCTTTTGAGCCTTTTACTCAGATTACCGTAGTCTGATGTCTTTTGGGACAGCCAGTCTTTTTATACTACTGAATTTGGCCAAATGCTTTCTATTGTGCAGTTTTTGGTTCATCATTAGATTTATTAAAAATATTAAGAAGTAGAAAATTCAGAATTGGACCCTCCATCTTCTGTTCTTTGGTTACCGTGGTAAGAACTCAAGCTTGCCTGCGAGTCCCGAATTTGGGTTTGTGGCATGACCGGCGAGATGTGAGAAGAGCTGTGGGCTGATTGTGTGCAAAAGACTTGCCAGTGGTGAGCTCATGTGTGCTGAGTGTTATAAAACATCTGTTTGGGTATCAGGCACGCTCATTGGAGAGGGAGCTGGCTTCGGGAGATAGTTAAAAATATGCTATGGCTCCCAGAGATTAAACCAAATAGTTTCCTATGAACAGAGGTCACTTAAGGAAAGTGGATTTCACAGGAAGAAAACGAAAATAATCAGATGGAAAAAGTGTAACATGCGTGCCAACTTTCTTCTGACAAATACCTTTTCTCTCTAGCCTCGTTCTTCCATTGATTGTCGGGTTTGGAGGTATTTTTCAAGTTACAAACGGATGGGGTTTCTAAAGCTTGTCTTAAGTCAGTTGTTTAGGATTAGGAGCATAGTTTCTCACTTAAGTCACTCCTGTAAATGGGGGTTGGTTCTTAGGCTAGACCACAAAAGCTCACTGGTGTATTGAAGGCAATTGACGTAATCCTGCTGAAGTCGGTGCTCTAGTGATAAATGAGACACTGAGTAATGAATGGCGGGAGGGCTGGGTTAGGTGACTTCATAGTGCCCCCCATCCCACCTATACTGCTCTCCATTTGTTATGTGTACACTCGTCCTTTTGACACATGGTTTTCGAGGGCTGGCTATGTTCTGGACACCTTCTAAGGTGTTGAATTCAATGATGAGCAACCAAAACCAGCCCTGGTTCCCTTGAAAAATACAGTCCACAGGTAAAGAGAGACATGGGTCAATCAATCCTGCAAACAAATGGACCCTAGCAACCACATCTGCGTTCCGTGACGCTGGCCAGCAGCCGGCACCTAACCCGAACTAGGCCAATGAGATTCTCTCTTTCTGGAATCTGGAATCAGAACTGAGTTCCCCACTGAGGCAGTCAGTTAGGGTTGATCCTTTGAACAGAAGGGATCAAAGTGGGAACGGGGGGTGGGGGGGGTGCTGGCTGTCTTCTGCAAAGTCAGGGAGAAGTAGAGTTCTGGTTCTGTCTCGAAACGACCCCTCATACCCATTCACCCCTCCCTACCCTCATGTCACTCTACCTTCTGTAATCTGGGCCTCCCTGTCCTCAGCCTTTCCCTTTTCCCAGTTATATTTTGGTTCCCATATGAGATCTCTACACACGCACACATAAATGCAAGTGTGCATGCACGTGCATATGGATGTTTGTACACGTACACAAGATCTCTAGCTCCATATGTAGGTGAACATATACACAGGGACACACAAAGTTGTCTTCTTACTTAAACGCTTCAAGGCCTCCTCACCGTCTGTAGGAAAATGTCCAAGTTCCTCGGCATGCGGGCCCTGGCTCCCTTTGCATTTCTTCCCGCCACCTCAACTTCTCCACTGTCTTTGAACCCTACGCTTCAAGCTTTGGTCCATCATTGAAACGAAGCCCCCATACTCTCTGGCTCTTTGTTTGGCACATTCGTTCACGGCCCAGTTCCACGACGGGGATGAAATGGCATAGAGACCCCTGTCTTGCTTCTTTCCCCTTTTCCACAGCAGGAGCCGGCAGGGGGCAATGGGAAGGGTGTGTTGTGAGGGGAGAGGCCAGAGTCCTTCTCGACTGCCTTCCCTCTGCCTCACACGTGCCCTGCCTATAAATCTCATACGGCAGCCTGCCTTTTATGTGCTGTTCATGCGAAAGGATCCAAGGTCAACTCTTTCAGTTGTTTGATTCATTTTGCTGACACACGTGCTGGCGCACTTTCCATAATAACTTCTTCGGAGGCCAAAACCAGGGGTAAGATGAAAGCGGAGAGGAAATATTTGGTAACAAGAGGAAACGAGGAAAATGAAGGGGCAGGAATAAATATGGCTCATCTTTTGTGGGACAGGTGCAGGCATGGGACTTGTGAAGGATCACTACTATGCAGTTAAGACTTACTTAAGAATAAAATTCAAAAAAAAAAAAAAAGAATAAAATTCAGGGCGCCTGGGTGGTTCAGTCTGTTAAGCATCTGCTTGGGCTCAGGTCATGATTCCAGGGCCTGCATCAGGCTCCCTGCTCAGTGGGGAGCCTGCCTCTCCCTCTCCTTCTGACCTCCCCACTGCTCAGGTGCACGCTCTCCCTCTCAATGAAAAAAATAAAAAAAATCTTTTAAAAAAGAAAAGTTCTATATTTTCTTTGTGGAAAATTTGGAAAATGTACAAAAGAAGGAAGAAGAGGAGAAAAGAATTTTAAGTTCTAACACTCAGAGCGTTACCATGTTGTTCTTATCCTTTCAGACTCCCCCCCCCCTCACGAGTGGTGCATATATTTAGAAAAATGGGAATCATTCTATACAAAAATTTTGTAATAGATATACTGGGACTATTTCTCCCCTGCCATTTTCAGTATGATTTGCAATGATTGCATAATCTTCTATCACATGGAAGCGCCAAATGCAGTTATTAAATTCTTTATTGGACAATAAGAATCCATCTAACTTCTAATTTTCTCTAACACGCCTTCAATAAAAGTCTGAAAAGTTCTAGAATCAATGGTTCATCTTTGACTTGGATTTCTATATCCAATTTCATGTGTGAGATTGGCCACTTTTGTTGTGTGCTGTTCATTTTTCATCAAGATTATGTTAACTTTACAAAAGCAACGGGGAAGTTTTCATTTTTAATATATTCTATATTTATGAAATAGCATAAGGGTTATTTGTTCATTAAAAGCATGAGAAAATTCTCTCTCAATCATTCCAGACACGCTGTTTTTCAAGAATGCAGTTCTTTGAAAAAGAACTTAAAAGACTTAAAAGTCTTTGCCACAGGTTATTGACCTATTAAGGTTTTGAACTCTTTGTGAGTCCATTTCCAGAATTTATCCTTTCTTAGAAAACCATTCATTTTATCAAGATTTTTTTTTTTAATTTTTTATTTATTTACGATAGTCACACACAGAGAGAGAGAGAGAGAGGCAGAGACACAGGCAGAGGGAGGAGCAGGCTCCATGCACCGGGAGCCCGATGTGGGATTCGATCCCGGGTCTCCAGGATCGCGCCCTGGGCCAAAGACAGGCGCTAAACCGCTGCGCCACCCAGGGATCCCTTTATCAAGATTTTTAAAGCATTTGTGTAGGTTTGTGCTTTGCACAACGGAAATTCTCTTGGTTAATTCTTATTTGTGGTGATCTCTCTTTCTCTCTCTCTCTCCTTAAAGATTTTATTTATTTATTCATGAGAAACACACAGAGAGAGGCAGAGACCCAGGCAGAGGGAGAAGCAGGCTCCACGCAGGGAGCCCGACGCGGGACTCGATCCCTGGACTCCAGGATCAGGCCCCGGGCTGAAGGCAGACACTAAACTGCTGAGCCACCCAGGGGTCCCTGGTGATATCTCTTTTGTAATCATTAATATTATACATATTTGCATGTTCTGACTTTTGTTGACTTTCAAAGATTTGCCAACGATATTAGCATTTCCAAAAATATTTTAAGATTTACCTCTCAGTTCTACTGATTTTGCTTTATTTTCATTAATTTGTTCTTATATTCATAGATACCTTGTTTCTGCTTTCTGTGGATTTGTTACACACTCTTTTCTTAGTTTTAGCTGAATACTTGGCTCATTTATCTTCATTTTTCTTGTTTAATAATGAAAAAATGTAAGGCTATGATTTTTCCAAATCCCCCAAGTTTTAATCGTGGTGTTCCAATTGTCATTATTTTCTAGAATCTCATAATGGTAGTTTTGATTTCTTCTCAGACTCAACATCAATTTATGAGGGCTTTTAAACTTCTAATTGCTTAAAAAAATATTTAATCCCTTATTCACTTCCGCCCTTTTCTTTTTTGTGTGTGTCGCCTATAAAAAAAAAATCATACTTTCTTATTTTATTTTACTTTTTCTTTTTCAGGTTTCCTTTGTTGCCTAAGTTATAGTCAATTTTTACAAGTTTTAAAAATAATATGAATTCTCAATTTGATGGCTGCACTGTTAAATAAGTATTCACTGGTCATTTTTTTTTTTTATTAGATTAAAGCCTCTAAATTGTTTGTGTAATCTGCTTGCCCTCCTGAGGTCTAAGGGTGGTGTGGGTTTATTAACTATTCCCCCTAGATATTTTAAACAATTCTATTTGCTCAAATTTTACTTTGCTCCTTAGTCATTGGGCCACTCAAGGGCAGTAGGGAGTGGGTCTCCCTCAGAGCAGTGGAGGCAGAAAGAATTTCTTTTGTTCTAAAAAACACTCTCTTCCTGTTTGGTGGTCTCTTGTCTGAAAAGACGTGTCTGCCATTAATTCCCTCTCCTGGGTGCGGGGCCATGGTGAGGCAGAGTCTGTTTCTCTACTCCCTCGATGCTGGGTTGGCTTGTAACAATTCTGAATAATGGGATCTGATGGAAATGATGCTGTGCTAGCTTTGAACCTGACATTAAGAAGTCTGGAATTTTCTGCTTCCTGGTTTTGAGGCCCTGAGCCTCCAGGCTCCTCCACTGTACCGGGCTCTGCAATCCTCGACTCCACGTGGAGGAGCGCGGAGGACAGACGAGTGAGGTGAGCCACCTTCTTGAACGTCTAGCCCAGTTGACCTTCTGATGACTCCAGCCCTAGCCACTCTCTGACTGCAACTCCGTCAGGGATGCCAAGGGAGAATTACACAGCTGATCCCGGTCAGCCCACGGAACTATAAGAGAGAACAGCAAACCGTTGTTCTAAGCCACCGTGCTTTGGAGTGGTTGGTTACGGAGTGACGCCGAAACGCACGGCAGCTCATCTCTTTGTCCAGGAGGGCCGTTCCTGGTTTGTGGAGCTGAACATGGTGCTTGTTGTAGGCTTCTCCTTTTTTTCTTTTTTCTTTTTTTTTCTGACTCTTAACTTGGCACCCTTCCCAAAATTTCTGGTAAAGATCCAGATCTGTGCTCTACTTACTGCCTGCTTGGCTGGAACCCCACATCACTAGGCTCCAAGGGCCCCCTGGAGAAAGAGGAGGTCCCTGGATGAGAGAAGGATATGACCCCAAAGGCAACCACCACACATTTCCCGTTCTGTTTCCTGAGATGGCCTCGCACTACGAATTGTGAAGTGTAGGCTGTTAGGACGATAAGCGAAGGCTGGACTGGGAGGGGAATGGGGACCCTGTTGCCACAAGGGGAAGACTTTGCCTATTTCCACACTCGCAAGCCGACTCGCGTGAGCTGCGCCCGAGACACCCCATCACGCCCTCCCCGGCTGCCGACGAGAGTGTGCCCGGGTTCTGCAGTCACGTGCAACACGCGCGTTCAAATCGCCCACCTGACGGGACCGTCTTCTAACGTTCCATTAACCGCTGCATCGAACGGAGACGGAGACCCACACGACGCCACAGGGAACTGTTTTACAGCCCTTCACGTTCTGCCCTTTAAATACCCTCTTTCAAGTCTCATCATTAATTATAAAACCATGGCACGGTCACCTGCATCTGTCTAGGTCAGGCCGATTTTTAATAAAAGAAGAAGACGAAATAGAAGTGGAGAAAGGAGATCGAGGAGAAGCGATTAGGCGGCCAAAGTGCCGTGAGTGGGGACTGGCTCTAAAAATTCAGCCCATCGGAGAAGGACAAACATTATATGGCCTCATTCATTTGGGGAATATAAAAAATAGTGAAAGGGAATAAAGGGGAAAGGAGAAAACATGAGTGGGAAATATCAGAGAGGGAGACAGGACATGAGAGACACTCTGGGAAACGAACAAGGGGTGGTGGAAGGGGAGGTGGGTGGGGGTGGGGGTGACTAGGGGATGGGCACCGAGGGGGGCACTTGACGGGATGAGCACTGGGTGTTATTCTATATGTTGGAAAATTGAACATGGATAAAAAATAAATTAATAAAAAAATAAAAATAACAAAAATAAAAATTCAGCCCTCCCCGGGCAGCAAGGCGAAGACCTGTGCGGAGACACAGAGAGCACCCTTGAGAGGTGGCATTAGTCAAAAATATTTGTTGGCTCAAGAGGAAGTAGGTCTGTAAGGTCTGACCCGGGCAGCATACTCTACTGTTTCTTAATTTTGCTTTTTAAAAGGAAACCAGCCATCGGTATTGACCCTCCCCTCTTCCTTGGTGGCACCGGGGCCCCTGTAGCACCACGGGTCCTGCTAAGCCTGTGGCGGTGGCTTCTCCAGAGAGCCACTGGTTTTAACTGGCACCTCGGAGGAGCCTCGGCGGGAACGGTCCTGCTGAGCGAGTGGAAGTCTGACCCGGGATGAGCTAATTTTGTTCAGAATCTTCTCTCCCAGTGAACAGGCTCAGGGAAATTCCCCCTGCCCTTGTCCACGTCCCCAGGGAAATGGTTCTGACTACTTAGAACTATCATTAATATAATCATGATTTTATTTACGTGGAGGTATTTGCCTTAAAAAATCGATGCTGGGGGTATCCCTGGGTGGCTCAGCGGTTTAGCACCTGCCTTTGGCCCAGGGCCTGATCCTGGAGACCCGGGATCGAGTCCCACGTTGGGCTCCCTGCATGGAGCCTGCTTCTCCCTCCACCTGTGTTTTTTTTCTTTTTTAATTTAGATTATTTATTAGAGAGAGAGAGAGCATGTGACAGGGAGTGTGAGCAGCGGTGGGGAGGGGCACAGGGAGGGGGAGTAGGCTCCCTGCAGAGCGGGGACCCCACACGGGGCTGGACCCCAGGGCCCCGGGATCGCGCCCTGAGCCGAACGCAGATGCTCCACCGACGGAGCCGCCCGGCGTCCCCTCAGCTCTCTCTTTTGAACAACATGAGCCTCTGGGCTGGAATGACTCGAGGGCAAAATGCAGCAGGAGGTATGGCTCCTTGGGGTCGGCCCGGGAACCCCATAGGTTTGAGAATCTGCTTGGGTTGAGGCTTCCTGCCGCACGGTTCCCTGCTAGCCTCCCGGCCTCCACCTACCCCTTCGTGGCACCTGCGGTCGCCCTGGGCTGCATTTCCTGCAGAAGGGCCCCGCCTCCCCAGGCTCCCCTCAGTCAAAACCTGCTCCCCCATGGGCTTCCTCATGGGCCTCCCCGTTGTAACCCTCCCCGCTGTCAGCCCTTCCCACCGCAGCCCTCCCCGCTGCAGCCCTTCCCACCGCAGCCCTCCCCACTGTCAGCCCTCCCCTCTGCAGTCCTCCCCGCTGTCAGCCCTCCCCACCGCAGCCCTCCCCTCTGCATCCCTCCCCGCTGCAGTCCTCCGGCCGCAGTCCTCCCCTCTACAGCCCTCCCCTCTGCAGCCCTCCTCGCTGTCAGCCCTTCCCGCCGCAGCCCTCCCTGCTGCAGCCCTCCCTCTACAGCCCTCCCCGCCACAGCCCTCCCCTCTGCAGCCCTCCCCGCTGTCAGCCCTCCCCACCGCAGCCCTCCCCTCTGCAGCCCTCCCCGCCACAGCTCTCCCCACTGTCAGCCCTCCCCTCTGCATCCCTCCCCACTGTCAGCCCTCCCTGCTGCAGCCCTCTCCGCTGTCAGCCCTTCCCACCGCAACCCTCCCCGCCACAGCCCTCCCCTCTGCATCCTTCCCCGCTGCAGTCCTCTTCCCCGGCGCCTTCTCTGTGCCCTCCCCCTAGCCCGATGCCTGAGCCGTGCTGCCCCGTCGTCGTCGCTGGCACCCTCTCCCCAAGGACGCCAAAAGTGACCGCGGCAGAGGCGGCTCGTGACCTTCACACCCGTTTTCCCGCCCTCCCTTCAGCGGGAGCCCGGACGCCCGCGGGATGCAGCCCCGGCCCGACCCCAGAAGCTTCTCCCAGGGGGTACGTGTGGGAGGAAAAGAGCTCTCTCCTGTGTAAACCTGTGTCACTCCGACTTTCTGATCGGCCGAGCCCCTAACCTGAGACCTAATCATCCCTAGAGGCCCCTCCTGAAGACGCCGCGTAAGCCCGAAGGACCTGTCGCGGCCCGGCACCTGGGGGCTCGCCCGGTGGGCCCCTGGCCCAGGCCCGGCCCTGGCTCGCCTCTTAGGTTCGGGCCGTGAAGGTGGGCACCTCACTTGTCCTTCCTTCCCCGGGGCGATCTGCCCCAGCCTGGGGGAGCCACCTCGATCTGCTTGCACGCGGCCGCGCTGCAGGTGCGGGCTGCTGCCGTCCCGCCGGGGCGCCGCTCAGGGCCCCTCCGATGGAGACCGGAGGACACGGAGTCAGAACCCTGAAGCATCACGGCCGCGGGCCGCCCTGGGCCAGACACCAGAGGTGGAAAATTCATAGCGTTCGAAATCTGGGTTTCATTTCGGAGCAAAAAAGCATTAATTTGAGTCATCCAACCTCCAAATTGGTTTCAGGCCTCCGCTGGGACCCGATCCTCTTCCTAAGTACAAGACCACGCAGAGCTGGGCCTGGAATGAGACCGTCCTGACCTGGTATCGAGGTGCCCCCCCATCCCCCCACCCCCCCGTCCACTTCGGAAGCACCTCGCGCCCCCCGGGCGGCACTAACGAGGTATCTGCGCGGATTCTCCCCCGGCTGCGCTGAGCCCAAGTTCTGCAGGATCTGAGACGAAGGGTCTGGTCTTAGCGAGCGTGTTCGGGGAGCAGCGACAAAGACCTACAGCTCGAGTCCTTGGGAGAGAGGCCGCCGTCAGACACGGCAAAGCTTTTGGGGGGTCTCGGCGCCTTAACCGTAAATAGAAGATGCTGTTAACGACCAGTTCATCTTGGCCGCCGGTGAGCGTGGGCTCGGCGGAGACGTCCGCTTGGGGGCCGCAGACCGGAGCAGGCCGGCCGGGGGTCCGGCGGGTGCCCACGTGGCCTGGCCCCAGAGCCCTCCCGGCGCCTCCCGCCGCAGCGCCCCTCCTGCAGCACCGTCTTGGCCTCCAGGCTCTGCACTCCTGCGCCTCCCTGACACCCCGGGAACCAGCTCCAGCTCTGCCCCCCGGGGCCTGCTCCGCGGGCCGGGCCGGGGCAGGTGCTCGCACCCACCTGCCGGCAGGACAGGCCGACCAGCCAGCCTTGCGGTTGGCGCGCCTCGTGGCCGCTCTCGTGTTCATTTCCGCCGGGCTCGGGGGCGGCCGGGAGGCTGGGGTGCCAGGGGCGGTCAGCGGGGGCTGCGAGGAGCCACCTCCCTACGCCCCCGATCAGGGAGGCCCGAGAGCTCGGCCCGGGAGGCTGTGCGACCGCAGGAAACAGAGGCCTCACCCCGACGCAGCAGGACGGACGGACGCGAGGGTCCCCGCCCACTACCCTAGGCCCCTCTCCTCTCAGGACTGTGACAGGGGCGGGTTTCCTGGGCGCTCCGGTCCACTCTGGACATGAGCCAGGGCTCAGGGGCCCGTTCCTCCCGCGGACCCACGGGCCCCCCCCCGGCCTCCCAGCCGCTCCCTCGGAGACCTCGCTGGCCCCCTTCCCAGTGCCCCCCGCTGAGACCCCGGGCGCCTGCCATCAGCCTGGCCGCCTGCTGGCCCTTCTCACCTGCGCCCCGGGGCCGCCGGTCCCTGATCACCTGGACCTCCCGACCTTTGCCGGCGCGCTTCCCGAACACGCTCCCTGCCTCCCGACGCTGCTTGGCCAACCCGGTGTCGGGGGCTTCGGCTCCCGCCCCTCCTCGCTCGGGCCCACCCGAGGGCCCCACGCGGACCGCTGCAGCCCCTTCCCCACCCAGGCCCGACCCGAGGGCGGCCCAAGGATCTGCCACCTGAGGGAGTGCGGGGCCAGGCCTGGCCTCCCAGGGCAGGTGCACAGCCGTCACCGTCGGACACCCATGCAGGCCCTGAGGGTCATGATCGGGTCTGTACCCCGCGAGCACACTTAAAGGCCTGGGGTGCGGGCGGAGGTCCTCGTGGCCGCGGCTTATGTGACACCCCCCCCCCGTAATCCCAAGCCCCCGCTGCCTTCTTACAGGGGTATCGCTCTTCCCATTTCCAAGACAAAGAAGCGGAGGCTCTCGAGGGCTAAAGCCAGGGCCGCACGGGGCAGACGGGGCTCAGCCCAGGGGTGTGACTCGGGGCTCACGCGCCCTCCCCTCGCGGGGTCGCCTCTGAAGGGTGTCCCGGGGCGTCTCCCGGGGAGTCTCCCCCGCCTCCGGCTACAGGGGTGTGCATGGCCACGGCGGGTGGGGGGGAGGGTGTCCCCTTGCAGGGTCGGGGGCCTGTTCGCAGAGTCAGCTCCGGAGTGAGTTCAGGCCCAGGGCCCGGACACCCTGTGGCCCCAGAGCGTCCAGAGGAAGGACGTGACCTCATGCGGAGTAGGAGCTGCCTCTGTTCGCCTCCAAAGACCCTGCCGTGTGCACGCGTGTGCGTGTGCGTGTGTGGGGTGGGGTGGGGGATGGGGGTCTGGCCTCCCCCTGCGCTGCCCCCGCCCAGTTCAGGGGGAGGAGGCCTCCCCCTGAGGCTGAGGCTGGGAGACGGGGTGGGGGGCAGCGCGCAGACACCCCGCAGTTCTCCACGGCTCCCCTGCTTTTCTGGGAGTTTCTGCTGCGGACGCGGCGCAAAGCCCGAGCGACGGTGGGGCACCTCGTCCTCTGTGGCCGTGACGACTGCTGCCCTCCCGTGTGTCCCTGCCTTCGTTCTTCGAGGGCCCGGCCTGTGTCGTGGTACGTGATCCACAAGCAGCTTCTGGAGCGGCCCCGACATCGAGGCGTGAATCGCAGGTTGTCCGACGGGCTCGCGGGCCACGCCGCAAAGCTGCAGAGCGAGCCAGGCCGCGGCCTTACGTGCAGCTGCTCCGTCACCGTGAGCCTGTGCCCTGCTCTCCCCGTGTGCGACGCGGGCGCCCCCGGGAGAGGGCGGCAGACAAGGCCGGAGACACCCTCCTCCTGCCCCCCCATCCAGCACGGGCCTGCCGCTCTCCGCGGAGGGTCCTCTGTGTGCATCTCACGAGGTCCCCCCTTAAATCGCCAACATGCTACCCGGGGCGGCAAGGCTGGCACCCAGAGCAGTGACCCGTCCTTTCGAGGCCAAGGAAGGGCGCCCAGGACGGTCGACTCTGGGGCTGCCGGAGAAAGCGCCTCGGCGGCTGGTGGGGGCAGGCAAAGGAGGACTGCGTGCGGCCTGCGCTTCGAGAGGACAGTGAGCCCATGAGGCACGGGGCCACCCACCCGGCCGGGGCCATCAGACGGCGAGGACAGGTGCCACCAAAGAGCCGCCCGTGCTTCTTTCTGGCCCACAGCTCAGCTTCCCAAGTTTGTTCAAAGACCCGAGAGGGACTAGTTTAACCTCCAAGGAGGTTCCGTTCCTCCGTCAGCCACGCGGTGTCATGTGGCCGGGCCACCAGACTGTTGATATTTTGGGAATATCCTCACAAGAGGGATTGGGGTTGAACCCCTCTGCCCCCGCCTCCCCCATGTCATTTTTCAGAGGGACATGACGCTTCCCGAGCTGTCTGACCGCCGCGTTTTGGGAGGGAAGGGCAGGGCATGAAGGCCGAGATGGCGCGTAGGCCTGTGCAGGGACACCTGGACACTCTCCGCTCTCGTGGGGGGACGGCCTCGGGTAGCGGCGGGGCCTCGCGGGCACTTCCTGGAAGAGGGCGATGCAAGCCCATTTTCTGAAGCTTTGAAGTAGAACATTCACTGGAAGACATAGGCCTCTTCTCCCTCCTCCTCCTCCTCCTCCTCCTCCTCCTCCTCTTCGCCATCCAGTGGTTTTGGGCTAATCCCCTTCGCCCTTCCAGCCTGCTGTTGTCCCGACTGAAATTACAGTAGAGCTTAGACGGAAATGAGAGCCACTAAACAGGCTCAGGGGGGAAAGACAGTTTTCTTGGGTTGTTGGGTCATTCATTACCAGATTTCGGTGCGACTGTTGCAGAGAAGGACTAATTTTGCAGTGGGGACAGATGGGGACACTGACGGTTCCGTCACTCTGGAATTAACATCTAGGAAAACGTCACCGTCCACTCAAGACCAGTGAAAGAAAACTGGACACCGGCTTCTTAAGCTCTCGATATTTTTCACTGTTAAGGGTTCAGATCCTGGGCCAGCACGCCAGAAAACATGACCTCATCCTACTCTGTCGCTGGGTAGAGGAAAAAAAAATCATGAACTAAATGAAGATCGAATTTCATACCAAAGCCCTGAGTCCAAAAGCCTTGGGGGACCTCTAGACAAACCAGAGGGCGAGTTTTAGCGATGGTGACCGTGCCCATGAGGGTCCCAGGAGGCCGGGGCCATGGACGTGAAGATGGTGCTGGACGCTGGCTGAACTGTCAGCAGAGGTGGCCACCGTGTCATGGTGGGACCGTGCACGCCTCATTTTTTAAATTAATTAATTAATTAATTAATTTATTTATTAATTCATGATAGACATAGAGAGAGAGAGAGGCAGAGACACAGGCAGAGGGAGAAGCAGGCTCCATGTAGGGAGCCCGACGTGGAACTCGATCCCGGGCCTCCAGGATCGCACCCTGGGCCGAAGGCAGGTGCCAAACCGCTGCGCCACCCGGGCTGCCCTGCACACCTCATTCCCATGCAGTCAACTGGAGCATTCTTCTACCCACCGGGGAGTCTAGCTCAGACATCACAGATCCAGTTCTACGATCGCCCTTTAAATCTCACATCTGCTTCTTTCTCTTTCCTTAAATTATCACTTTTCTCACTAAACAAAAGCAATTAAGAGCACTAAATTTTTATGGAAAAAAAAGAAAAAAAGACAAAAGGAAACCCCAGACTCACTATTCCAACATGACGACTATCAACACTGGGGGGCTATAGGTTTGTGTATTGATTTATTTCCACATTCCACCATTTTCACATTTCAGTGGATTCCCCTCATTTTGGGAGACGCAACGGGAGCCCAGGATGATGATCGTCTTCCTTTCCTTCTCCTAATTCTTCTCCTGGATGGGAAACTGAGTCCAGGCAAAATCTGATGGATTCACTGGCAGTCTGTCCTGGATGAGCTGTCCTGGGGTTAGAACTGAGATCCCGCTGAATGCCTTTTGCTTTATTTTTAGGTCCCCTTTTTAGTCTCACTCACGGCAAGAGTTGAATTGTGATATAGGAACAAGATGGGGCTTTACCTGGAGAACTTAAAAGAAATAATCTTTCCCTTGGGTACGTGGGCTAATAACCCCCTGCCCCCCACTCTGATGTCTCCTAAAGTGAGATTTTTACTGTATTTTAGGTGTGTGAAGCCGTACGGGTACTTTTGGAGAGGTACCTTAAGTAGGTCTTAGCGGGATGTGACTATTTTGGGGGAGAGCATCCACTGGCTTCCGTAACTGGGGAGTCTCTATAGCTCTGAGTCAATAAGCAAGTGTTATAACCACGCAGTGTCACCTAAGAGCTCCACGCCGTGCCTTCCCAGGTGGCTCCACTTCTCCGTGTATAATTGAATAAGCGTTGGGTCTTTCTGTGGCATTCCGTCCATCTTCTCTATTCCTTGAATGGCGTTTTGTTTAACAGGTTCATTTTGTTACGACGGTTCACGTGGGCTGTATTCCCCGGACACGTCAAATAAGACCTCCCTTTGCATTTGAGGTAACGAGGATCCCTGTAAGAGTCTCAAAACAGATCTGATACAAGGGACAGGAATCATCGGAGCATAGGGACCGGCAGGGTCCAGTGCTCTATCTTCCAGTGTTATGGTTAGTTAGGATCGGCCGCCTACGGTCTCCGCGCGGACGGAGGAAGGACAACGGACCCTGTCTTCACCATCCACCAAGAGAGGAGTCAACTGCTTGCTACATAAATTCATCCTAAGCAGTACATTCAACGGAAGAGTTGCCTTTTTTTTTTTTCCCCCGGAAGAGTTGTTTTAAAGAAACAAAGAACAACATACACAGACTTGCTTTAAGAGCGATTACTGTAACATAAACATTGTGTAGTTCAAAGAGGCTTTTTCTGTTGTATATACAAACTGTCAGCTTCCTGGTGTCTCAGACCTAGAGATTTCAGACCCAGTGACTTGTGACTCTGTCATCACGGGGGGAAGACTCTCCTCCAACTGTCCGTTTAGCTACATGGAGGCATTACTCATCATCCCAGCCCCCGCGGTAACTCTTGACGGGTGAAGAAACCTAGTTTCGGGGAACCGTGCTGCAGTGGCAACGGCTCAGTCCTGCCCCAGAAACTCAGAGTCCTGCACCACCTTGTCTACACATACCTCGTCTTCATGAGGAGAAGGCAGAGAGAACCATCCCTCCCTCCTACGGCTGGAAAACCCGAGCTGTAGAGAAGAGGGTCAGACCACAAGGTCTAAGGTTTCTTTGCAGCCATGAGACTGTGTTGGCTCCCTTCGTGGACGTTTCTGTTAAATAGCTCTGCCTTTTTGATAGGTGGGACCGTCAACAACATAAACGTTCGCCAAAACAGACTCCGAGTTTGGTGGCCTCCCATTTCTTTAAATCATGGCCTGAATGCTGAAAAGTTATTAGGATGCAGAAAGGTGCCACGTACAGTTGGGAGAGTTTCTCTCCATTACTGTTTCCTTAGCAAGTGCTACTTAGGTTTTCTTTTTCTTTTTTAATTTTTATTTATTTACAAGAGTCACACAGAGAGAGAGAGAGGCAGAGACACAGGCAGAGGGAGAAGCAGGCTCCATGCACCGGGAGCCCGACGTGGGATTCGATCCCGGGTCTCCAGGATCGCACCCTGGGCCAAAGGCAGGCGCCAAACCGCTGCGCCACCCAGGGATCCCGCTACTTAGGTTTTCAGTAGCTAATAGCCGGTTCAAAGCACACACAGAAAGAACAGCTTTTGGAGCAGCTCCTGATGGTGGAGGTGACTGTGGCCAGGTTCGGCTCCTGCGTCAGATGGACCACAGAGTCCACGAGCACTTCCTACCACACGTGCTGCTGACTCCCGGCGGTGAGCGGAGCCTGGTGCTTGGGGGAATGGGGTCAGGATGCGGAAGGGAAGTGGGCGAGCTGGAACGGGAGGTTGCATTAGGTAAGACCACTTCCTGGTTAGGATGAAAAGCCAGGTCTACCATTTGAGTAAAGAAAATCGATACTGTTATGGGGGACTCCCAGCCCCGTCCCAGCGTGGGTGAAGATCTGGGGGTTTCAGACTGGTCACCGCGAGGCTGCCGTGCGACTGTTCAGGGAAGGATAATGGATTCTCAGGCCACAATGGGGACGCCAGCGTCCCTCCTCTGCTTTTGGGGACGGGATCACACCTGCTGGGAAGGCCAGTTGGAGCAACGGAGAAGATTCCCAGGAGAGCTACTTGATCATCAGCATCACCTGGGCTGCTTGTTAAAAACAGCCGCCAAAACCCAACCCGGGGGCCTCCTGAGTCAGAGCCACCAAGGGAACCCATCATTTCAGTGTCCTCGGAAAGCAGTTATTAATCAGTTAAGCTTCGTGATACGCGAAGAGAGTACATTTGTTAAGCACAGAGCACGGCGCCTGGCTCATGGCAAAGGATCCAGTTATTAGCAATATAAAAAGCGGTGAATGAATAAAAGAACAAGATCGACTCTGCCAGTTAGCTCAGGGACACCAATGATGCCCTAATTTTCCTCAGCGGTGTGCGGCGTGCGGTTGGCGGCACGCGCGTGTGAGCGTGGGTGCGTTTTCTCCTGCTGGTGGACACTGCAGTGTTAACCGCAGGCTTCAGATCTTCAATCAGAGAGATGAACTTTTCTCCTTTCGGAGAATTTCTGGTAGGTGGTAGGAGGAGATACATCTGCGCGGAGAAGCCTTCTGCTCACGGCAGGGGCCTCCAGCCCGTTCTGCTTACACCTGCTCCGTCTACGCGTCAAGCCTACCAGCAGGACTACCGAACCCTGGTAAAGAATCTGGGGACTTCTCAGGAAGACGCAGGCTCTGGGAAAAGTAGCCCATCCCCGGTGGATGAGGAAGTTGTGGTCTCGGGCCTTACGGGCTTAATTCTCTCAAGCATTAATTAAGACCATGAAAGAGAAACATAAACTTTGTACAGTACAGCCATGAGCAGAACTAAAAATGGGCTTCCTGATGTCAAAACAGGGCAGCTGTTAAGGCTCCGGGCTTGTTTTAGTTGGACCTGGGCCTTTCCGACCGAGCTCTCCAGCCTTTGGAACCACCGACGGCCCCCCCTGCCTTGGGAGCCCCCTCCCCAGTCAGGTGGTGAGTCCTGCGGCCTTTCATTCCTGCTCCGGGTCACGGCAGGCGGCTGCGGAGCCAGGCCGGCCTTCCCTGCTGGTGCCGGGTTCCCGGAGGCTGTTGTGGTTTCGTCCCCGCTGCGACTGCGGACTCCTGCTCAGGGTTGGTCACAGTCAGGGCTGGAAGTCTCAGCCCTCCTAGCAGGGCTCCAGGCCCCCCAAGATGGACCGGAGTAGGAGCTGCATGAAAAGGTGACCCGGTGGGCACCCTTGCCCGCCGGGGAACCTTCCCAGCAGCTGCCGCTCCTAACCCACCGGGCCACAGTCACAGTCACGCGGTCCCCCGAGGGGGGTGCTTCTCCTGGGCTTTCCAAGCAGTCTGAGTTCCCGACTATGGCACATTGAATCGATTACTTTTAGACTGGCAAACACAATGAAATCTCCTTTATCGACTTATCCTTAGTATGGAAATATAAATGGATACCCAACCCAACCCTCTTTTTTTTTTTTTTCCCCCAGAACTGAAAATAACTTAAAAATTCCCAGCTGTCATCTATTACTATTGCCTTTAGTTCAAGAGCTTTTAAAATAAATGAGCTTTAGAAACGGACCCAGAGCTTCTAAAATCCACTGCAGCGGAGTCCTGCCAACCTAATTGTCATCAACAAACACACGGAGTGGTTCTTCTGCGATTTCGCCCAGAGGCCCGGGAGCACGGACCCTAATTGTTTTTGCGTCTTGCACGGACATTCTCGTGAGGAGCCCACCACCCTGTGCCTCCGCGCCTCCTTAGGAGCTCGGGGACACGGAGTCCCTTGCACTGAGGTCTCTGGGGGTTTGGGAACCACCCGAAGGACTTGCCCCTGAGATCATCTGTGGGCCCTTCCGAGAAGCCACTCCAGGAACCAGCCTGGGGCAGGTCTAGCTCTTTCATGTGACCTGAACAGAACTTCACAACCATGTGACTGAAAGGGGAAAGACGTGTTTTCATCATTTGTTCTCCAGGAGACTCCAAGCTCTACAGGGAAGAGGGTCTTTCCTGCATACTTTCTAGTGCCTAGAAAAATGCATAGATTGTAGGACTCTGTCCCTACGAATAGGCCCCTCCCACACAGGCCTTCCTTCTGGGCCTGTTCCTTGCCCGGTCTCCATCCCTAACCTGCGATAAGATCGTTTTCTTCCAGTGACAGTCACGATATGTGCCAACCTCTGTGCTAAGCACCTCACACGTATGATACGGCGCGTAATCCTCCAACTTGCTCATGAGCTCATTTTGTGGGTTCAGAGAGGGGAAGTAGCCCAAACGGCACAGCGCGTGGTGCAGCTGGACTGCAGAGCTAGTGTGCTTCGGCGGGAGGTCTGCTCCGATGCTCTCAGCGGAGTGGTGCTGAGCCTGAACTGGCGTGGCAGGCGTGGAAACAATCACACTACCTTGAACTCTCCCCACGTTGCAGTCTTGTTCCATGAAGAGGGACAAGGGAGCCATTTCTAGGACCTGGACACCGGCCAGCGGCAGGGATGGAGAGCCCCGAGGCCCGGAGCACTTTCGGTGGGAACTGCTGACTGATGAGGGGAACGTCAGTCCTTGGCAGGAAGCGAGGACAGATCATTAAACAGATGGTTTATAAGTTCCAAAGACAGGAAATGGTGGTCATCCCTGTGAGCAAAGGTTTGCAGGGAGCAAATCGTGCCAAACCTCATTTATTTTTTTGCAAGTCCTACTAGATTCGTGGATGGGGGCTGACAGACAGACGGAGTTTATCTGCATTTCAGCAAAGCATTTCACACGATGCCTCCCAGAACATTTAGAGAAAAGATGGACAGATGTGGGTGAGATGTTTAGCTGCAATTTAGATGGGTCAGAAAAGGTCGAACCCATAGCGTCCAGGGTGTTGATTAATGTAGCGGCGACAACGGTCATCTGTTCTGGGTTAAGGACGCAGTCAGCACTTGGCAGATGTTTGGTGGTCGCGTTAACCTCGTGGGGAAGTCCTTGGCGGCCCCGCGGAAGGGCTCTTTCTTTGATTCAGCAAACATTTACGGAGTAGATGAAGGGTTTGGGAAGTGGAGGGAACGAAGGGTCTGATCCTTGACGAAGGGAAGGAGAAGCTGGGTCCAGCCTTTCGGCCTCCGGAGCCCGGCCTCGCAGACGTGGGTGCGACCAGGTCAGCGTGGGTCTTGCACTACGTTAGGGCTCCTGCGTTTCAGAAGCGCTTGGGAACACTGAGGGGAGGTCGCGGGGCGACTGTGGGAAAATCGTGCGTGCAAATGTGTGTGTGTGTGTGTGTGTGTTTGTGTTTGGTCTCCTGCCCCGTGGGCCCGTCTAGAACCAGAGCGTCTCCCTTCTCTGTTTTTCACACTGGGCTTCCGGGAAGATTTCATTTAAAGAAGGAGTTCTCTCTCTCTCTCTCTCTCTCTCTTTTTTTTTTTTTTGGCACAAGAAGGCCTGAAAACTGCAGGCTCCGGAGAGATCCGAGATCTCTGTTGGCTCGAAAAATGAAGCGGCCCTTAGAAAACTGGACCTGAGGAGCGAGTGCTGAAGGCGGCTCCAAAAAAAGTTCTGGCTTCATTTCCCACCTGCCTTTGCCCTCCGGGTCCTCAGTCTCCCTGGCGAGTCTAGACGAGTCCCCACTTCCAGGCTGGCGTCTCCTCTCTTGGGGGCGTTCCTTAGCGGGTCCTGCAACGATGGGGTCCCCGGAAGCTCCTTGTGGCAATTGCCTTCCTGAGTGGAAATGACCGGTGGCTGGTGGGTTGTTGTCCAAGGAGATGCGGAGGGCGGACGGGATCCCTGGTTGGTGCCGTTTCAAGCCGTCCGGCCACGCGGAGAGGTTGGGGAAAGAGGGAGAGCAGCGTTGGGCGAGGGGAGCCGGCATGAATGTGGCTTGGGGGAACACGGCTTTCACCGGGTTCGGTAGTTCCTTCGAGATTACTTTTTGAATCATCCACAGTCGGCCGGCACCGGCACGCTCCTCGACGCTGGGGGTAGATACCGGGGCCCAGGCCCGCACCCTGTGCTCCTAAAGCTTACGGTCCGGGGGGAGGTGGCCTCCGGGGGGAGGTGGCCGACTTCACTTAAAAATTCATTTCTCAGGTCATCAGTAACTCATCAAGTGCCTGTTGACAGCGGCGAGGGGGAGGCCCCCGTGGGGCTTAGCCTGACACGAGCCCCTGATTAAAATCCGCCCTAGTGGGTAACGACGGTTGAGGTGGACGTTCTGACCAGGCCCCGGGGCAGGCGACTCCCACCGCGTCCTCCTCCCTCGAGCCACTCCCGGGCCACGGCTGTCCCCGGCCCCGCGACGCCCGACCGGTCGGAAGGCATCCGGAGCAGAGCCTGCTAGGAAGGGACCCGTGGGGGGCTGGCGGGACCGCACGGCCCGTCGGGCCACCAGTGAGCTAAGCCGTCCTCGGCCAGCGCCCCGGCTGTGTCTCTGCCATCCTTCCGTCCACCCCGGGCCACCTCACCCCGCCCTCCCCGCTGCCTGTGCCCCAGGACGGCCCGCACGCCCGCTTCACTCGCTGCTGCCGCCTTTCCAGCCTCCCTGGCACCCACTCTCCCCGCGGCGTCGACGGTTGTGTTTGTAGAATACGAACCGGACCGTGTGCCTCCTCGACGGTCCCCGCACCGCGAGTCCTCCGCGCTGGGCCCAGCGTCAACGCCGACGCCTCCCCGGGTTTACGGCCCTGGCTGCCCCGCTGGCCTTACCGCCCTCCATCCCCACTGCTCTCTGCCCTTGTAGCCTTTGCACCACCGCCCGGGCTCCCGTCTGGCCGTGGCCAGCTCCTGCCCGTCATTCGGACCTCCCGTGGATGTCAAGCTCTCCCAAGACAGGGCTTTGCTGACCATGCAGGCAAGACATCCACCCTCCTTCCACCCTGCGACCCTCCAGTAGACCCTTATCTGGGGGTTCCACTTTCCACAGTCTCAGTACCCCCGGTCAACCACGGCTCCAAAACCAGAACTTCTATGTATCGCCCGACGGTCAGTGGTCGCCACCACGCCGCCATCATTCACTTCCCTTCATCTCATCATGCGGGCATTTTATCCTATTTATTTATTTATTTATTTATTTATTTATTTATTTATTTATTTTTTTGAATTTTATCCTTAAAAAAATTTTTTTTTAATATTTTATCCTCTTACATCATCACAGAAAGGATGAGTCCAGGATGGTAGAGTGTGTTCAGAGAGAAGAGAACACCACGTTCACATAATTGTTATCACAGTAGGTCGTTATAATTGTCTTATTTTACCGTCATTGCTGTGGATCTCGTGTTGGGCCTGATTTATGAATTAAACTTCATCACAGGTATTGAAGTATAGGAAGAAGCACAGTATATATAAAGTACTTGCTGCGGTTTCAAGCATCTATCGGGGGGTCTTGGCACATGCTTCCCCCCCATCCCCCCGGACAAGGAGGGACAACTGTATTCGAGTTCGTGGCATGGCACTGGAATGCTGGGAATCCTTGAGCGTAAATGCCATGAAAGCACCCGGCCCCTGGTTCACCAGGGCTTAGAACGACAGATAAACACATGTCGGATGGACCAATGCTAGTTTTCTCATTTATCAGTGTAGAGCCTAAGCTCTTCGGTCATCTGTAAAGACAATTTCCTCATCTGTAATATGGGAGCGAGAACACCCACGTCACAGGGTCATCGGAAGAAATGCCTTGAAAGTAACCGCAAAAAAAAAAAAAAAAAGGAAGAAAGAAAGAAAAGAAAGTAACTGCAGATTGTATGGCTTTTGGCAAGTACTAGTGATCATTACTGCTCGAGTCAAGTGGGTTCCCGTTCTGGTAAGGTGGTGGGGCTACTATTTGCTTTCTAGAAATTTTTCAAAGCTAGAGAAGGTAATCCCGTAAAAGTACACGTACCTAGAAGAGAGTTTTAAAGGCTGCAAGGCCTCTCTTCCCTGTGATGATAGTAGAGAAAAGAAGCAGCCGAGAGACCTCCGTAAATGCTTGTCGGCTTCATTTTCCTTTTCTTTCCTTGCGAACCCTTGTGTCGAGGGCTGACTTTGCAGGGATCGCTCTGCTTCAATAGAGTGAGATGCTCGGCGACGTACAAAACCCACCCAGAAGCAGGTCGTCTGCAAGTGCTTTATTTAGCCCAATGCTTCTCTGCTTCAAACAAAACCCTAACAGAGCATGGGGTGGAGCATGCGAGACGTCTGGCTTCGGACACAGAGCCGGGGACAGAGACCGGCGCAGGAAGGCAAAGTCCCGGCTGACCCAGCAGAACACCAGGAAGGGCTGGGGCAGATTCCCATAATTTCGGGAATCCTCGTTGTGTCCACAAAATACAAATGGTTGGAGGACGCAGGGCCCGTAGGAAGTCATGTCGCCCCCTCCTCACAAGTGTCTTCCAGGCCAGTCCTCCAGACCAGTGCAGTCCAGTAGAAACAGGACGCACACCACTTGGGTAGTTTTTTAGTTCTCTAGGAGCCACATTTGTGAAAAGTGAAAAGAAACAGGTGAAGTGCATTTTAATAATAATGAGTGGTAGAAAGGGAGGTGGGCGGGGGGTGGGGGTGACTGGGTGACGGGCACTGAGGGGGGCACTTGATGGGATGAGCACTGGGTGTTATTCTATATGTTGGCAAATGGAACACCAATAAAAAATAAATTAAAAAAAAACCAAATGGAAATTAAAAAATTTTTTTAAATTAAAAAAAAAAAGAAACGGGTGAAGTGCATTTTAATAATATAGCTTATTTAACCCAGTATGTCCGGGAGGTTATCATTTGAACATGTAATCAATAGAAAAATCACTAAAAAGATATTCCATATTTTTTTATATTATAACTTTGAAAATCCAGAGTGTGTTTTATCCTCATTGCATATTTCATTTCTTTTTCTTTCTAAAGATTTTACTTATTTATTCCTGAGAGACAGAGAGAGAGGCAGAGACACAGGCAGAGGGAGAAGCAGGCTCCATGCAGGGAGCCTGATGCGGGACTCGATCCCGGGACCCTGGGGTCATGCCCTAAGCTGGAGGCAGATGCTCAACCATGTTTCGAGGCAGCTGCCTTACCAGACAGTACAGCTCTACACTACTTTTGGGGTGTTTACGGCCTAAAACCACCTTTTGCTACCGGTGGGGGTGAAACGGGGAGGTCACAAGTAATTTTTTAAAATGCGACTCCATTTGTCATCCCACCCAGCGGCTTAGTGATGTTCTCACCCAGACGAAGGCCCTGGCCTGCTCTCCCACGACCGTGAAGAGCCTACAAGAAAATTCTTTACTTTAAAATTCCTGCCATGGAGGGGCTTTCTATCTTCCGATCCCCATGGACTTTTTAAGGTGTGAAAACTATATTTGAAACTGCATCTGTCTATCACGTCTGTACTCATCGGTCTTCTGCAAGCGACAGCTGGGAAGATGACTCATTTAACATCAAATCTTGTTTCTCTCCTCTCTAACCCTGGCGTTCCTGGGGGTGGCGGAGGAAGATTTATGAGAAGCTGTGTTTCTTCAGGGAGGGACGGTTTGTTCCAGGGCTTACAAAGCTAGAGAATTCCAATCATCAACTCGTTGGCCGTTAAAACCAAAAAAAAAAAAAAAAAAGTCAGCTTGGAGATGGATGAGAACCAAACACGTCCTCAAAAGAACGGGCTGGAGAGAGCAAGAAAATTAATTACAGAATAAAGGCATCCAAAGATTCCTGTTCTCCTTTGACACCGAAGTCGATCGCTTGGGTTGGGTGAGTTTTACGAAGGACGGGCATCGAAACCTGGCCGCGGGTGATCCTCCGGGGGGCACAACCCTCCTTCTGGCAGGAGAGTGCACAGCCCGCTGGAAGCACAGCCGTGCTGCTGGACGACACTGGAACGTGCCCGTGGGCCGGCGAAAGCTTCCGGAAGCCTGCATCCAAGCCGCTCAGGAGTGGCCCGCTGTGGGCGCAGACACGTAGGCCGTTGGCTTGATGCTAATTACCCGTAAGGTCCAATTTTGCCGGGAGATGTTGCTTGGATCCACGAGCAGACGCACCTGGTGGAGAGCCGCCTGGCGCAGCCCACGGGCGGCGGGGACCGGGGCCTCGGGCGTTCTCACGGGGCTCGGTCTCCCTTAGAGGCGTGCTTGCCGCTTACCTGCGCGGAGAGCCGCCTCCGTTCTGCAGATGCCTTGGCCATCGCTGAGCACCCCTAGGTCTGTCGACGTGCTGCAGTCACCGAGGCAGTGGCGCCAGGACTCTGGGACGCTTGCTCCCACCACCAAAGGACAAGACACGCCACCGCCCTTCTATTTCTGTCTACCTCCGTGTCTAAGAAACCCCACGTCTCTTGCTCAGAGCTACCGTCCTTGCTAGAAAGAGAAAGGAAGGGGGACACGTCTTGTGCGGCAACAGGGTCGACCCCACGGTAGAATCTGCAGCGGGCTCACTTTTAGTACTTGCACCACTAAAGGCCAGTGGATGTCTGCTATGATGCCCAACTTTCCAGACTCTGTGACATTTAGGAATTTGCCATTACACATCACCTTTAGTGAGCAGAAGAGACTATGGAAAAGCTTACTCAAGATTGACTTCGTTTAGAGCTTGTATTCAAGTCAGAGGCCTTGAAAAGTCGGCATGCGGCCAACGTGACGGCGGCCCATGCCTGGGCATCAGCCCCCGAGGCCACGCCGTTCAATGGGGCGACCCCGTCCAGGGGTGGGAGGAACCCAGGAAGGCAGCGAGGGGCCGGATGCTAGGGAGCGAGCATCCGCGGGGCGCTAGCTGTGCCAGCACCGTGGGTTCTGGACGCGGCCTTGCGATCCACGGCATCAGCCAAAAGGGAAAAGATACAGAAGCACCGAAACGTTAAGGAAATCCCGTAAGAACGAATCTGAAAAGCGAGCCTAGTAAAGTCAGAGAGTTGTTTTTCTACTAAACTGTGCAAAAAGTCAAAGTTATCAGTAAGCGGCGGTGACAGAAGGTAGGGGCAGCCATCCCAACGAAAATCTAATGTTCTAATAGCCTTTGTTAAGCCTCCTTTTCCTGGAAGATGCCCCTAGAAGGCAGGGTGGGCCCGCTCTCCTCATTAAAAGGCAGAGGGTTTGTTGCGACATTGCGGCCCATTATGGAAATGCAAACGCGCTTGCTACCAAGGGGACGCCACGGAAGTCTGCAGCCGGTTGTGAGCACCTGGGGGTTGCAGAGACTCACAATTCCTGGGACGAGAAGGTGAACTGAGCCCCGTCCTCAGTGCGGAGAGAACTTGGGGGGCAGAAAAGAGCTATGATCTCGTTGCTAAAATCACAGCTTCTTCAGGAAGGAAGGTCAGTATTGGCTTTCACTGACTTGGCTGCAGGAGCTGTGAGCACCGAGGAAGGAGGGGCCTGGGGGACCCTGGGGGGGCGAGGCCGCAGCTGGTGCTGAGCACCCCAACCCCAGGAGTAGCCAGCAGGGGGGTGAGGCTGCTCTCCCCTTCCGGTCCCAAGGTCAGCCTGGGCCTCCTCCTCTGGCCTCTCCTGCCTGGGGCTGCACATAGGCGTGCCCCCCGCAGGATGGCTTCCCCCCACTTCACCAGGAGAGCTTGGCCTTCGGGTGTCTGCCTTGGAAGCCTGGGTCACAGCTCCCTGCCCCCTGCCCCCGTGGTGCCCCGAGCTGCCCCCCACCACACGTCTGGTGCAGTGTGACCCTGCTTTCCTGCCTACTCTGATGTGCACCCCCAGGGCAGGGGCCCACCTCCCTCCTCTCACACCCTCCTGGCTGCCTGCTGTGCAGCAGGAGCTCCAGGCCTGATTGTGCATGGGGGATGGGGGGCACCCTGTCCTACACAGGACCCTGGGGGTGCAGGGGAGGAGGGTGGGGGGCCAGGAGGGAGGATGGGGTCTGGGGGTGCACTCCGTCTTACACAAGACCCTGGGGGTGCAGGGGAGCAGGGAGGGGGGCCAGGAGGGAGCATGGGGGCTGGGGGTGCAACCCGTGCAGGGCGGCGGGCTGTGGGGAGGACGGGAGCGTCCCGTCCCCTTGGGCAGGATGCAAAGGGAGAGGCTTGGGTGATGGGCGCGGCGCGAGGCCAGAAGGGAGGACTCGCTGTATTTCCAGAATCGGGCCTTGTCCCACCTCTGGCCCCTCCCCGATCCCCACCCCCCTCCCCTGCAGGGGTGAGGCCGCAGGGACGGCCAGGGGCTGATGGGATCTGGTCCAGCCCCTTCCGCTAATTCCCTGTGTGACCCTGACTACCGGAGCCTCATCTTCCCCAGGGGCCAACAGGGGACGGAGGAAGGTGGCGGCTGGGAGACGCTGGGGAGCCGTGCTCAGGGGCTGGTGTCGGGGGCGGCCCTCTGCACGCGGCGCGCCCTGGGCCCTGTGACCCCACCGCCGGCCAGAGCCCAGCTCCCAGCGGGTGGGGTGCGGGCGGCTCTTGGCCGAGGCCCGTCCCCGCAGAGGGTCCCCGCAGACGGACTTCCCCAGCGTCCCCAGGCCCACGGCAGCCGCGCGAGCCGCTGGACACGACCATGTGCTTGGACAAAGCTGCCAACCTCCCAAGTGGTCCGGGCTCGGGTGCGATCCTGACTCTAGAACCGAGTCCTGCCTCGCTCGATCCTGACGCGGTTTGGAAGGGAAAAAATGAGGCCCTGTCCCGGCCCTGGGCCTCGCTTCTCTGGGGGCAACTGAGGCTCGACACCAGGACTTGACCTTCCATTGCTGCAGCCGTTTGGGGGATGAGGCCCTTCGAACGTGGGCGTCCTAGGAGAAGCTGTAAAATGACAACGACAACGACGACGAGGGGAGTGTGCGTGTGGTCGGGCTGTGGGGGACCGGAGGACAGAGGCGGGGGCGCCGAGGGAGGGGACAGCCCTCCACCCCAGCAGCCGCCTGCACATCTGTGAATTTAGAGGGATCTCTGACCGCAGGGAAGGACGTTGGTGCAAAAAAACAAAAAACAAAAAATTAAAAAAAAAAAAAAAAGGAAAAAGGAAAAAGAAAAACCTCAGGATGGTGTGTTTCGAAGCATCCACTTTGGGTCCGACGTCTCGGGAAACAGCCACCTCGGCAGGTTTTGGGTACAGTTTGGTTTTCGCTGGGGACATAGGGTGACTTGAACTTCTTTTCATCACTCGGGCAAGGAAGCCAAGAATCCTAAGTACTCCCGTCCCTCTCCAACGAGACAATGAAGGAAAGATTTCCAAGGGTGAGAACTGAACTAGATCCCACTGAGGATACAAGTATCCAAGGAAGGTGCTCTGCCAAGACAAATCACACCCTCGAGGAACATTTCCTTACAATTTGCTTTCCTCCTCTTTTTCTTCGACGATCCACTCTCACAAAACGTCGGTACAAAGGTCGGGAGTCGGGGGCACCGCGTCTCCAGGCCCACGGGGCGCCCGCAGGCTGCCGACGGACCCGACGGCAAATCTGAAGCTCGTCCGTGTAAACGGCCAGTATGAAAGGCCCGTCCAGGGGGCAAGAGCAGACCGGCCCCGGCGCCAGGCCCTGCACGGTCCCCAGCTGGGCTCTCCGGCCTCGGCGCCGTCGGACACGGCCAAGGCGAGTCCACGGAGGTTTCTGTTCCCGTCGAGCCGCGATGGACTCCTGGGAGACTGATGGCAACGTCCCGGGGGCGGGGAGGGGAGGGGAGGGGAGGAAATGAACTCCCACCTGCTCCAGCTACCGACACGTGTCACTTTCTTGAGCCCTGACGACGCCCAGGGAAGTGGCGATCGGGGATCGCTATCACGCCCGGGGAGAGTGAAGCTGGGGAGCGTAACCGGGGCCACGGGGTAGCCCCGGGATTGAACTGGGGGCCCCCCAGCCAGTTCCCGGTGGAGCGTCCCTCACCTTCCTCCCCCGCGTCACCACTTGACCTCCAGCCTCAGGGCCCCGCGGGGGGCCGGGCGACCCCGCGGACGGGCTCCGGGCTCATCGGATGACGCCTGTCCCCCGGCGGCTCTCCAGGACAAGACACCTGCGGCCCAATCCCACACACGCGTGACGCATGCGGTTAATATGGAGTCACGCTTGCATCAGAGAGGACTTGGTGAAGGACGGTCTACCTGGTGCTATGACATCGTCCCCGGACGAGCATCAGTGCGCAGCGGGCACAGAACCAGGCCCGGGCTCCCCGGTCTGACCATCGAGGTGGCGAAATCCCGTCTGCGCCCACCTCACGGTCCCCACTGTGGCCCCCTGGCACCCGCGGGCTGCCTCCTGGTTCTGGAGGCCCGTGACCTGGCCCTTCTCCACCCGGGCTGCCGGACCGAGTCCCAGCGGCCCCCCTGCGCCCTGCGCTGCCCGTGATTGCCCTTCCGCCGCCCCGACCGCGTCTGTCCGGGGTCCCGTGTCACCTCCCGCAGAGCCCCTCGTGGCCCCAGCGGCCCTTGCTGTCCGAGCGGATTCCTGAACCGAGCCAACGGCGGCAGCTCTTGCCTGTGCTCTGCTCCTTTGACCTTCGACACCCCGTGTCGTCGGAACAGGGGGGTTTACGGGAGACACGGTGAAGCGAATTCGGGGGAAATCTGCAGGTAGGAGTTTCAAAGGCAAAAGCCTTCTCTGTGAACTGGAAATTACTGGTAAGAACCGCAGGGTCGGGGCGCCCGGCAGGCCTGTCAGTGGAGCGCGTGACTCTTGAGCTCGGGGTAGTGAGCTCGAGCCTCACGTCGGGTGTAGGGAGGACTTGATAAAATCTCTCAAAAAACCCCAAAGGAGGGATCCCTGGGTGGCTCAGCAGTTTGTCGCCTGCCATTGGCCCAGGGTGTGATCCTGGGGTCCCGGGATCGAGTCCTGCATCAGGCTCCCTGCATGGAGCCTGCTTCTCCCTCTGCCTGGGTCTCTGCCTCTCTCTCTGTGTCTCTCATGAATAAATAAATAAAATATTTTTTAAAAATTTAAAAAAATAAAATAAATAAAATAAAATCTTAAAAAAAAAAAAAAAACAAACCCCAATGGACTGCAGAATCGAGGTGAACGTCCCACGGGATGTCAACCAACCTTTCTACTCTGGATGCCCACACTGTCCATTTCCCCAGATCGTCCCCGAAACCCGACGTGTGCCGGCGCCTAAGCAGCTCTCGCTCGGTTCTGCAACGGGCAGTTCGACAGGGACACTTAGTCCTTCGGCCCCTGGTCCCTCCCCGTCCGGGCGCCGTGCCCTCCCTTCTTGGTCTGGCCCACCTCTTCAATCCCTGGGGCGGTAGTGCGACCGAGAGCCGGGAGCCGCGGCCACTCAGGGGGACACGGGTCCTGTGACGTCCCCGGCGTGGCGTCCCCGGGGAAGGTAACCACCGCCCAAACCTCAGTTTCTGCTCCGTAACTAGAGGTCGTCGTCATTCCCCGACCTGCCGTGACCGCCGTGCACTTCCGTGACCACCGGCCTCCAAGCCCTGCGCCCACCCCGGAGGCCAAGCCGCCGTCCGTTCTCCTGGGCACCGTGGGCGCGTGGCCCCGAGGTGGGTCCTGGGGAGCCCGACGGGTGTGGGACGCGAGAGTGTCTGGGGGCAGGCGCACGGGAGAGAGGGAGCAGGAGAGAGGTGGCGCCGCAGGGACGGTGGGCGCGGAGGGGGGGACGAGCCGGGCACAGCCGCTCCTGCCGGAGCTGCGCCCAGGAGCCGTGAGCCGGGGCCTCACTGCTGGTGGTGGTGGCCTCGGCCTGGGGGGGGGGTGGGGAGTGGGGGGGGTGGAGGGGGGCCGGGGCCTGAGGGACCTGCCTCAGAGGCCGGAGCCGGCCTCAGCCACCTCCGGACAGGCTGTCGCAGCCCCGGGACCCAGCCGGGGGGGCCCCATCCGGGGCGCTTCCTGTGGCTCTTCCTGGGATTGCACCAGGCCCCGCCTTGCAAAACAAGCTCAGACTGTGCCTTAAGCTATTTTTTTTTCTTTGTTCTTGCTGATAGTAATGGAATGTACGGCCTCCCCGGCCTCCCCGAGCTGAAAACAGACAAGACTTCCAATTCTAGTGGGTCCCTCCCAGGGCACGTGAAGGGGGATGGCTCCGGCCGAGGTAAAAACAACCGGGTTGGGGGGTGGGGGTGGGGGTGGGGGGGGACTGGCCAATGCATTGATTGAACTGCATCCAGGAGAAACCATATGAGGCGGAGCTGCAGTTGCTCTTTGCCACCCCTTCCCCCCGGGAGTCCACGTGGACCATCCTCCCGGGGGGAGCCCACGCAGATGGTGGCCGTGCGTTTCCCACGTGCCCGGCCGACGTGGGCCCGGGGCTTCTGGAGGCGTGTGCACAGCTGCCCTCACACGGATGGAGAAGGAAGGAGAAGGAAGGAGAAGGCGCCGACTCGGATGAAAAACAGGGAACTGGACCCGAGCAGCAGTTCTCAACCCTGTTGCCATTAGAACCGCCTGGGGAGCTTCTAAAATCCCAGTGTCCAGACCTCATCCCAGATCAGTGAAATAGAACCTATGGGATGGGACTCTGGGGTCAGCGGGGTTTTTTTTTTTTAAGATTTCTTTCTTTCTTTTAGGGAGAAGGAGTGAGTGCAGCCAGGGAGAGGGGCAGAGGGAGGAAGGGAGAGAATGTTCCACACACTCCCTGCGGCGCGTGGGGCCTGCTGCGGGGCTTGATCCCAGTGCCCTGAGATCATGACCTGAGCCAAAACCAAGAGTCCAAGGCTCCGTCGACGGGCCCCCCCCCCGGGTGCTCCCCCGCCCCACGTTGGGGTTTTAAAGCTCCTCAGGTGATCACAAGGTGCCACCAGGCTGAAAGCCACTGGGTTCCAAGGACCCTGATCTCTGAAGTTCCCTTATATCCCTGTGTTTGCAATTAGGGGAGTCTTTCCAAATCAAGCTGTTTGGGGGGGGGGGCTTTTTCCCGGTCACTGCAAGTGTGAAGCCCCAGAGCGTTAGGCTGAGGCAGGTGTTCTAGAAAGAGCCCAGCACAGCTCTCCACTGGAAGCGGGGGGATGGCTTCAGCAAAGAACTTAGCGAGCTCGTCATGTTTTAGGATCACACGTGTTGCTGGTTTGCTGCCTAAGCGGCTTCTGCGGGCACTTTGCTTAGGCCCAGAGCCTTGCTGGTGGGCACCTGGGAACTGTAGGACGGTGAGGCCACCCTAGGAAGAGCAGGGAAGACGGGTGGCGGCAGACCCAAGAGCTCCTGCCTCCCCTGTGGCCCCGCTCCCGGTCCCCCCGACGGGAGCTCGGACAGCTCCGAGGCTGAGGGCGCCAGGCCCAGGGACGGGGTGGCCACAGGCTCGGGATCCCCAGCCTTCAACTCTGGCGGAGGCTGGAGGCCCTCAGCCCGTGGGCTCTGTTGGTGGCCCCGCGTGCGTCTGCACAGCTGGGGCGGGTTAACCGTGGGGCGGACGGGGCGGACGGGATCGGGGAAGGACTGCCAGGCTTCTGTGAGCGCCACATGGGTTTGAAACAATTCAGAACGCAACCGAGAATGCAATTAGGTGATTTTTGTTTTTGTTTTTGTTTTAAAGGAAAAATTCAGAACCTGTGACTCTTGTTCACGAGCACATGCCGGGATGTAGTCATCTTCAGTTTATGGAAAATGTGGTCAGCCCCATAAATCAGTGCTGAGGAATTCTTACAGAGTCATCACCGAGCAAGTGATGCGGATCCGTCGCGAGTCTCCCGGATTATGCAAAACAAAAAAGAATAAGCACGTGGACCAAGCTACCACATAGTCGTCCCTGCCCTGGAACTCCTTCCCGGTTACCGTGGGGCAGCCTCGAACCCCCTTCCTACCCGCTCTGTGACCTTTCTCCTGAAGCTCCACGCAGACATCAAGGTGCCTGCGGCCATCGTCACGACTACAAGGACACAATGCCCTGCATCGCTTTCTCCCCTGTGCCTTAAAACTATCAGGATTTCTATAAGGAAAGCCCATTTACACGCAAGCCAGACCATCCGTTAGGGACAGGGCTGAGACTACGGCCAAATGCATCCTAGTGCTTAGGCCTTCTGTCCTTCAAATCTATTATTTTGTGCGATCGGAGAACGACAACTCAAGGGGGTACTGTGTTTCTCAAAAGTGTGGAGACCATCTTCGACTGTTAACACCGACTTTGGTTCAAAACCAGTAGGTTAAGAGATTCGGTTTAGGTGGGATTCGTTAGAGGACCCTCCATCGGTTTGCATTCCATCGTGGTTGCTTTTTTTTTTTTTTTTTTTAAGATTTTACTTATTTATTCATAGAGACAGAGAGAGAGGCAGAGGGAGAAGCAGGCTCCATGCAGGGAGCCTGACGTGGGACTCGATCCTGGGACTCCAGGACCACGCCCTGGGCTGCAGGCGGCGCTGAACCGCTGCACCACCGGGGCTGCCCCATCGTGGTTGCATTTAACCCGTTAGCCCTTTCACGCCAGCGGGTGCTGCGTCTGGGGTCTTACCCACGATAACCTCCCCTACGACTACTCAGGTTGACTCAGCTTATGAATCGGTTTCTGCCAAGCCGGTCAGCTGGATTAACAAATCCTAGCGGAGAGGCTTCTCAGGTGCCCTGAAGAACATGGGCCTGCATACTTGACCAACGTATCACGTCACGAGAAAACAGTACCGCTGAACCTGAGTTGAGGTATCTCACTGTTTTGGTTTTTTTTTCAATGTTTGATGAGTCTCATGCACACTTAAAAGAAAAGAAAAAAACTTTCTTAATTTCCCACAGAAACCAGATGTATAAAGCCAAATACCACCCCGAGGACAAACTTTATGGCCCAGGCTCATTTCTGTTAACGGGAGAGCCCGTACTTTACAATTTGCTATCACAGTGCGTTCTTATTTACGTTTCTTATTGACAAATCCCACATCCCAGAGGGGCCAAGTCAGCCCCGCACTTGTATGGCCTGGTTGTTGTCACGTCGTACTTGCCTGCTGCCCCTGCCACAAGCGGGGGGCAGGGAGAGCTAATCGTACAAGCTATGGAACTGTAGACCAAATCCCCTTGCCCCCCCCCCCCCCCCGTAATTGAGCGCGAAGGAAGAGGGGCCTGCCTAATACGCGGTGCTTTTCTGTTTTATGAGTTGTGCCGGGTTGAAGAGTGAGCAGGGCCAACAAGTGGGTATCCCGGATGCACGTCCACTGCAATGTGCTCTGAACTTCGGCATCAACCCTTCGTGCAGAAGAGCACGAAGTCCATAACCACCATCATCTTTGCCATTGACCGAGCATCGCTGCGCGTTCACCCCTGCGCCGAGCCCTTGACAGACATTACCTTCTCCAACCAGCCCAAGCCTGACCTACCTTATAAAGATGAAGTTCAGAGAGGTTCAGTAACTTGCCTGGGGTTTTCCCACCAAGAAGGAAGTTCTCTGCCTGAAGTGAAACGAGTTCCAAACCAGGCGCCCGTGTTTTGCTTGTGGGTTAATATGCCCGACTCCCAGACAAGTGGATGGACGATGCCGTTGGCTGGGAGTTCAGGGAGCACTTGGTCCCAAGCTTTGTTTTGTGAAATTTAGGGAAGAGAGACCAGCTCTTGCAAGAAGACAGAGCAATAGCGTGATGCCGGCGGAACTGGAGTTGTTTCCAGCATTGATGCCGTGTACACGGAACCAGTTACCAGCTTCTCTTGTCCTCCATTTCCTCACTGACAGAATGAAGAGGGGCCAGATGGTTTCCAAGGGTCTCTGCTGGCTCCTCCCTTTCTGCCTCCTCTTAGTTGGGAGACACCCCAAGCTTGGCCCTGACCATGTTGGGACAAATCTTCACCAGGGCAGAAGGCCCTCCTGAGGTCTTGAACCAGTTGGGCCCAATACCTCCTGGAAGACGGTGAGAGCTTTCTGTGGCCCCCATTTCCCCGCCCCATCTTGTGGCCCTGGCATCTTGTTGGTCACCACTGGCCACTGCTGCTGCAGAGGCAAAATCCAGCCCTACCTCTTCCACTCACTGTACCTACAGATGAAGAAGCTCAAGTCCTAGGAGGTTTAACTCAATGTATTTCTGTCAAAATCCTTCCCAGAAAAAACAAGTCAACGCTCAAGGTCTCATAGATACCAGAATTTTGAAAATTCGTGTCTGATTTCTCACAACATAAAACAATAGCTGGATATATCTGAGTTATTCTAGTTCAGCAAGGTCAGAGGGACAGAGAAAAACAGTGTGTGTGACATCATGAATGAATCCTACCGTGTCTCCTGGCTGTGGACGCATCACAGACACACGATCATATCCCTTCCTTAGTAGGACCCACAAGGCATCCAGTTTTCCCTGAAAAGAACAAAAACAACAAGCGCACCGAGATTACAAATGAAACCAGAGCAGTGGCCAGCACAGACATGTAGAACTTTCCATGCTTCTTCAGTCATGTGAACAGCATACACTAGCAATGTGGTTGTAACAGGCTGAGTGACTCTCCAGGCTCTGAGCTCACAATGCGGGCTGCAGGAGCCTGGGGGGAGAAGAGACACATAACAGACGGCCCTGATGCTCATGCAGGGGACACTGGAGGCTTTGGGGCAGCCCCAGATTTGCAAACACAGAGAAGCTCTTTCATGTTCAAAAAGCTTTTGCTTTTTACCGTTTCTGGATATATCCCCACACCACAAATCTATCTTTTCAACTTTCACCACAGTTTCTTCTTTCCACTTAATGCCCAGAGTTCACCAAAGCAACAATGATGACAAATTCAGGAAAATGACTGGATAGAAATGTTGACGGAGCAAGACCAGTGAGAGGCCCTGGGGATGCAGATCCCTGGCTCTCCCCTTGGCTCACTCAGCACCTACGACTTGCTCGGGAATCCCAGGCTCAAGGGACAGATTACAAACATCGTGGATTGCCCCAAATCACAACCCCTTTGGAACTGTAGCAATGGGTTGAATCTGAGAAGAGTGAGCCTCTGAGTGTGGGATGAAGGGAGTCCAATGCCTCTGGCCATTCTTGTTCCCTAGCTAGGCTGAGTGAGGCTGAGTTCTCCTGCTGCAAATACTAAAGGGAAACAATGACCTTTATTTAGCTTTGCTCTATTAACCCTTAACATGCCACCTTCCATGACAAAAAGGATTTGGCAAATGTGATTAAGGCAAGGATCTTGAGATGGGGAGATTATCCTGGATTGTGCAGGCGGACCCAATGGGACCATGTGGAGCCTTAATAGAGGGAGGCAAGAGGGTCAGAGTCGGAGAAGTTGTGCCAACAGAGTGATACCGTGTGAAAAAGGTTCAACTCATGGTTGCTTTGGAGAGGGGCGAGGGGGGCCTCAAAACCAATGAGTGTGGGCAGCCTCTAGACTCAGGAAAAGACGAGATGGATTCTCTCCCAGAGCCTCTAAAAGAGATGCAACCCTGGCCTCACCTTGATTTTAGGCGAGATCTTTTTTGGGCTTCTAACCTCCAGAACTATAAAATAATAAATTGTGTTAAGTCACTTAGTGGTAGTTCGTTATAGCAGCAATAGGAGATTGATACAGCCCTTATCAATCCCTGACGTATTCTTTTTATTTTTGTTTTTTAAAAGATTTTATCTTTTTATTCATGAGACACACACACACACACACACACACAGAGGCAGAGACACAGGCAGAGGGCAAAGCAGGCTTCCTGTGGGGACCCCGATGTGGGACTCGATCCGGGGACCCCGGGGTCACGGCCTGAGCCAAAGGGAGATGCTCCAGCGCTGAGCCCCCCAGGGGCCCTAATTCCTGATGTAAACATATTCTATGTCTATTTGCCTCTGGTCTGTCTCTGCCAACGGGAATGTCAACTCCGTGAAAGCAGAGGGGTCACCGGGTTGGTCAGCTGCTGTATGCCCAGCCCCAGGAGAGCATCTGGCGCTCAGTAAATACTGGCTGGATGAATGAATGACTCCTCAGTGCTGGGCTGGGTGCTTTCACAAGTGTCTTCTGCCAAAGTCCAAAAGGATTATGGCGAAGAAACAGAAGGTTAGACTAACAACTCAGTCGCCCAAGGCACAGAGCGTGGAAATCGGAGAGGTGCGAATGGACCCCATGGCCCTGTGATTCCAAAGCTCATACCCTTTCCATTACACCAACTGTAGATTCTTCTTCGTGCACATCTTCGGGCTGGAGACCTTGCACTTAGGTCCTTTAGGGACAGGGTCTCTAAATTCTCGGTTGCAACTCTTCAAGCCCTCATGGAACAATTTTGTGTACTAGGACCAGAATTTTTAAGAAATAAAATAGGGAAGAAAATACTTGAGTCACTTGCACATGGAGAAGATGACTATTAATTTTGTGTCAAATCTGTATCAGTGAAACGGGTAGGAGTATGTGCACGGGTGGGTGTTTGTGTGCACACCCAACACGCTCATGGGTATATACTGGGCCAAACTATACTTCCTCCTGGGGTGTCCGTGAGGCACGTTTGAAGGCAATCAGCCGGGAGAGGTCTCTCCAGGATGGTGCCGAAAAGGCTGGGGAAGTCCGGAGACCTCAAGTCGCTTGACACAGAACATCTTCGCGGAAGCATCATCTTGAAGACTTCATGTCCTGGAGTTGTTTTCTGGTGGGTTGTGTTCAAACACAAAAAAGCCTGCTCCCGAACCTCTGTCAACTGTTGCTCAAGTTCCTGCGGGCTAAGCTTTGTCTTGCTAAGTGTAAAGTTT
This sequence comes from Canis lupus baileyi, assembly GCF_048164855.1. Lineage (NCBI taxonomy): Eukaryota > Metazoa > Chordata > Mammalia > Carnivora > Canidae > Canis > Canis lupus. Next base: position 70,839,336 of record NC_132848.1, on the reverse strand, counting down.
CTCATCTCTTTTGGCAAAGTACTTACGACAGCCTCTAAAAATATTTTGAAATGACTTTAGAAAGCTGGATGGGGCTGCTGCTGGGTTCGGCATGGTTTTCCACATCAAACCATTTCAATCATCAGTTAGATGTTTTCCCTTAAGGTTCTTTGGGACGAGTATTTATATTTCAGGATAAAACCAGGTGGGTTTCCTGGACGAATGCCTCTTTTCTTTTCCTAGTTTGGGGGACGCCCAGAATGTGTCCTTGCAATCAGCCCACCCACAGCGTTCTCTGCGCTAAGCGCTCAGCTGCTTCACAAACGAGGAGCAGTAAGATGGGGCTGAAAGAATATTTGCAGAAATTTAAAGCTAAAACTACATGCAGAGTCAAAGAGCAGAGACCACCTCGATGTGTAACGCCGTGAGAATCGGGACCGGGGCCGGTTTCCTGGAGGCCGCACGTCTGGGTGTGACACTGCGGCCCCAAGCGACGCTCCAGACCACCTGCATTTGTACTCTGGGCCTGTCCCCTGCCCCTCCCGGGTCTGCGGCCTCGGCCAAGCTGGCTCATCTCCCTGAGCCTCCCCTTTCCCATCTTCAGAGTGGGCCACCATGCTGCCATCTACCCCGTAGGCTGGCTATAAGGCCTACAATCAGGTATCGGGGGTAGATACTCGTCTCATTGGAAGGATTTGTTAAATGTTATTTATGATCACGGGGAAGTCATTAAAATGATCATCTGGGAGGCTGTGTAGAAAGGTGGAAACGACCAGAATACGGAGTGTTAAGAACCCAATAATGTGAACCTTACCCGTCCTCAGTCCTGTGCTCCTCCAGCCCCCTCCCTCTTCCCCCAGCCCCTCATATTCAAGTTCAACCATGTCTTGTGGACATTGTCTCTGTCACAGCGTCCTGTCCTTCCTGCCCCAGCGTCCCGTCCTTCCTGCCCCACCGCCTCCATGGCCGCTGCCTAGGCCCAGGCCCTCATCCCCTGTCACTCATCCTATCAACAGTTTCCTGGTTGGTCTTTTGCCTCCAGGCTCCCAGTCCCTTCTCCTTTTTGATTAATAACTGATTTCATCGCTAGTTCAAATGGATGCTTTTTGCAGTTAATAAAATAAACCAAGAAGCATCTTACTAGCAAGTTACCTAACCTCTCCGTGCCTTAGCTTGCCATTTGCAAATGGGAGTAGTAGGCGTCTCTGCTTTTGGGATTGATGTGAGAAACAAAGGGGCGAGTGCAGGGAAGCCCTTGGAACCGTGTCCGGTTTGCAGTGTGCGTCTCACTCAGGTGAGTGCTTCCCCAGGGGGAGCTGCTATCACTGGGCGGCTCTGGCCCAGGTGAGGCCATGCTTTCAGGGTTCTGAGTCGCAGGGGCCCCACAGATGAGCCCAAAGTCCCACGTCTGTGGCATAGGAAACAATCTGGGTAATTGCCCCTCCGGACACCTCCCTCTGCTCCCGCAGCAGGTGACGCTTTATGCAAGAGCTGGAGTTCAGTTATAGGAGAAGTGTGTTTATAGCCAAGAAGAGGATGATTTTTTTATCTCTGAGGTCCAGAAGAGGTGCATAACGACGGCTGGTGGAGCCTTTATTTTCCTGAATCGAGGCAGAAGCCTGTCATCAAGACGGCAGCTAACGAGGTTATTAATAATATCCCTTTGGGGCGGGAAAAGCCTTAGGGGACTTTCCTGACCAGTCCCTGGGCTTCACCCCAAGTCTGGGAGGAAGGGGCCTTTGAGCTTATCTCAGATTTGAGTGTCCATCGTGCGTGGGCCTCTCCATAGGATGCATTTCCAGACACTGGTCACCCCCCCCCCCCCGGGAGAACTGCCCAACCGTTGCCGGGAAGCAGAAACAAACACGTCCCCATCAGCCTCAGGACCTGTGTCCGACGACAGGCGCTGACACTCAGGCACAGATTTCTTTCATCTCAGGTGGACACATCTTGACTAAAACATGAGACATTTACCAATTCCAGGTTCCAGAAGCACACCTCGGGCTCCGACCACCTAATCCACGAGGGCGGGCAAACGGGGAGTTCCAGGTCAACTCGTTTTTTGTTTTTTTTCTCCTTCCTAAACAATAAGACAGGGCTGGGAATGTCTGTGTGGCATCCTGGTGCCTGGGGTTTGTGGCCGATCTTCCTTTTTTCTCCTTTTTAGGATTTTGGTCGGACAACAGCTGTGTCTCCTCTGCGGGTCTGTCTGCCTTAGCTGCTTGGAAGTTAGTCCGAGGTAGAGAATCTGAGGGCAGCTCCACGACAGGCCCGTCGCAGACTAGCCCCGGAACTTTTACACCTTAGAATACGGGGTGCATATTGTGACCCATGCTTCTCCTCAAGAGAAATAAATGAATAATGTTGGAAACACGGACACACACACACACACACACACTCACAGACATTCACACAAGATGCTTTGTGTTTTGCTCTTTTTTTTTTTTTTTAGTTTCGGGCTTTGTTTAAAAAAAGTTTGGAGCTATTATTTAAAGTAGCCAGAGAGGGACAAAAAAAGTCTGTTGGACTTCAACAGCCCATCTGACAACACTTAAGTCTCTGGTGCGTCTTCCTGGGCTACGTAGAGTCCGTCATGTGCAGTTTCATGACCAAACGCTGCTTGGTTACGAGGTCAAGGTGCTTTGAGGCCAGGGATGAAGCTGGCCTGCCAGCGAAAGAAGAGGACAGAAGACCACCCCCGTCCAGGCCCCGCGAGTAGTACGGGCTGACCCTGCCCCTTCACCGTCTGGCTCTCTTGCCAAGAGCAGCCCGGCTGCCTGGCCATCCCGGGTCTGGCTTTTGTCCTTCGGCTGTCATTCCTGTCATTTCCAGTCATGTGGAGGAGCTACTGGAAAGGGAGAAAATGGTTTCTCTATAAAGGCTGCAAGCCTTCCAGCAAACCTGACAACAGTCCTGGTTTTGATCTATCTGGAAGCCATGTAGCTGGGCATTACTTAACTTGTCTGAAATGGTCAGTCCGAATTTAATGAGAAGCATGGGGTGCTGTAAATCCAGGGGGCGAAAACCAAGCAAAGGAAAATGAAGGCCAAATATCGGAAAATTTCCCGGTCATGAGCCTGGAATGAGGAGAGGGTGAAGTGTGGTTGCTGTGGTCAGTGCCTGACTTAGACTGGGGAGCGGTGGAGAGAAGCCCAAGGTGGACTTCTCCCATGAGTCCCCACTGGGTTCGCTTAGCAAATGCGCTCACCTGCTTCACCGCTCCCCACATCTGGTTCAGGAAACGCATGCGAAAAGCGAGTCAGGTGCGATACATTTAAAGATGTCTATGATTCTGACCACTTCCACTGGGGGCAACAAAGAGTCTCCCCACTATCCCTTAAAAGTCTGGCACTAGGTGGGAGGCTTCTCCCTGTTTACGGCGGGGCAGAGGGTAGACTGGTCGTGCTCCATGACCTGCCGGCCCCCATCCACTCCCGGCCTTCCTCTGCCTTCCCAGCTCTCTGCCCAGCAGCCGGACAGCCTACAGATAACACCTCCTGGCTTTCCTTTGGTTTGGCCAACAGGTGGTACCAGACGGCCCTGAGGCAAGACAGGGGAGAGGCGGGGGCATTCATTCCTTCTGTTCCCTCCCTGAGACCCTGCCTTCTCCAGCGGCTGCATTCTTATAGGACAGAGACCTGCAAACGTTTTCTGTAAAGGTCCAAAAAGTAGATATTCTAGGCTTTGTAGCTTTGTAGCTCTAGAGGCAAACTCTGGAATAGTATGGGGGAACTTACAGAACCATTTAAAAAGGAGAAAAACCAGTCTTAGTTTGTGGGCCGCATAAAAACAGGTGTCAGGGCAGGTTTAGATGGCTGGTTCCCTCTCTATGGCCACAGCTCCCACTGGGTGGCCTCTCCTCCTGGCCACTGGCTCCGATGGCACCATCTCCCCTCCTTGTCCCCTAGGCCTGAGGGTGCAAGAGCTCCCACTGCCACCTGGCTGTCTCTGTGAGTTCCCACTTCACATTAATCCAGCGGTTGTGTCTGAGGGGACAACGGGCTGCGAACGCTCACGTGGGTCTGCTTGCGGAGACCTCTGGCACATGGCTGGGGTCATGGTCACGGTCTCTTGGCCAGGTGCCAAGGTTATTGCCCTCGGGGACCCTCCTACAGAAGCCTGGCTGGGACCTTTGGTGACAGTGTCCTCATGGGGCTTGTTCAATCCCAGCCTGCTGGGCCCCACCCCCCAAAGTTGTTGATTTAGTAGCTCTGGGTTGGGCCTGAGAATGTGCATTTCCAGCAAGTTCCTGGGGGAGGCCGATGCTGCTGCTCTAGGGACCACGCGATGAGAACCAGCAGCTCAACACAGTGATGAGGGAGGAGGCCCAAGAGCACGAGCTGTGGGGCGGGGAGAGTAAATGGAGGCAAATGGAGGGCTATGGCTTAGGGAGTCTGGATGTTAAAAAAAGGGGCGCTGGGGGGAAAAGGAGTTCCCCGGATGAGGAAAAGTAAGCACATGGCGATGGCCTGCGTGCCTTTGAAAGCCTTTTGTGAGGCTCTAAGGCATTAGGCCTGGGAACCTGCATTTTGAAAGCTCTCAGGGTACCGCTGATACTCACCCAGGCTGGAGAACCTGGGTGCGGAGTATCTGGCAGGTCCCAGCACGTCCTAGGTGTGCCACAAATCCTCGCTTTGAGTGGATACCAGTTCCAAGTGTTTTTAGATTCCTAAATCTGGTCGTTCGTCCCCCTATTTATTTCATAAAACTCGGTCCTAAGCCACCAGTTCGTAGAGGAATAACATGCTCTCTCGAGCAGAAATTGGATTCCTCAAACGGAATTAACGTTCTTTCAGAATCCAAGATTACAGGAATGACAACCTGGCTGTCACCAAGTATGTCGTGGGTTAGTCACAAGGTACAGATTCCTAAAAACGACACAATAGAAAATTCCCTTTCTTGTCCATCTCGGAGCCTCTGCTTGGCTCCTTCCTGTCTGCACACACACGCACGCCACTGCATGTTGTGCATGAGAAAATAATTAGATGCAAACAGCTGTTAGGCAAGCGAGCAACGTTTCGCCCACATCTTTCCCGAGTTCAAGCCATGGCCCGGAGGGGGCGGGGCGGCGGGGAGGGACCTATCTCAAAAAAGAATCTCCTCGCTTTAAACACAGCAAACCGAAGGTGAAAACACCCCGCAGTTAGCGTGAGCACGAGCTAGCCAGCTTGGCCGAGAAGGGGCGACTACCAAGGACGCCTCTCTCCATCGTTTCATAGGGTTATTTCCTTTGATTTCATAGGACAAGGGCTGCTCTAAGGTTAGCACGTAACGTAGTGAATGACGAATGTTATTTTTGCTCTCGTCGGCAGAGGGGGAAAGCCGCGTGGGCGCACAGGGGCACGTGCGTGGTGGGAGCTGGCTCTTCCATGGGGTCTTCCATTGGGGCCTTACAATGGGCCCAGTTTCTGTCTGCCGTGTAGAAGCAGAGGAAGATCAAGAGGAAGAGGAAAGAAGCCTTCAGGCAGCATTACTTACCCTCTCTGGCTCACGTACATTTTCTAATAAGCCAAAGAGGTTTAAGTTCTGGAGCTGTGGGGGGCAAGAGAGACAGTGGAGGAAAAAAGGGGTTTTGCTCATGACTGGGAGAGCGAGTGTGAGCTCCATGGCCAGGGCCTGACACACGGGCAGGAGGTTTGGATAAAGGGAATGGGCTCGTGTCGCGGCAAGAGGAAGAGGGATAAGGCCTCCAGGGGAAGCTGCCACTTTGGTTAGGGAGTGGGCCCTTCTACCGAGCACGTGGGGAGGTGTCACAGAGACGCGTGGCTGTCTTCCGGGGTCACTACCCCGGTCTCCCCACTCACCGTCCCCTTGCATGCCGCTAGGTTGCCAGCCTACTCTCAACTTTGATACTGTGGGAACGGAGAGAGGAAGTATCTGTTCTCAGAGGTCCGTGATTTTAGAAATGTGTTCGTTTGTGATAATCTGGAATTTCGTTTGGTATCTCATCACGTCGAGAGTCTGATTCTTACTATGGAAGTGTTTTATCCGGCGTGATGATGGATTTCTGGGTAGAAAGAGGCATACCTTGATCGGGGAGTACCACTTCCGGGGCGAAGAGGGCCGTCGCAGGTTGTTGTTGAGATTTCGAGGTTCGGGGAATTCGTATTCCTGCTCTGGCATCTTGACTCTGGCATTCTTTGCCTTTTCCAACTTAGCGCCTTCTTCGGTGGAACCCTTTTCTCCCCAACGAACCTAAAATAAACGACGGATAATAAAGCAAAATGAGAAAATAAAGTGTGACAGCCCCGGGGAATGGGCATCGTACATACATGCGTGATGTGTGCTGTGAGTGCTCCCCACTCCCCAATTCCTTTGGGTTTTGAGGGCCAGGGAAGAGGAGGGCATGGAGGAAGGCAAAGGGGAAGGGTTGCAGGGGCAGAGAGAGCAAGCCGGGCAGATGGGCGTCTAGGGGAGGAGCTCTCCAGGCACGTGCCAAGGCCCCACAGGCCCGGGTAAGAAAGAACTTGGGATTTCTTTCCAGTGAGAGAGGAAACCATCGGGGGGTTTGGGCAGATGAGTTTGAGCAGAACTACTCTGACTCTGTGGTGGGCGACATACGGGGGAGCCCAGTTAACGGGGGTGTACGTGCCACGTCTCCACTGGATGCCTAATGATCCACATCCCCGTCAGACCTCAGGTATGAGTCTTCACCAGTTTCACCCGGTTTGCCAGCCCGAAAATAGATGTGAGTACATGCAGCGGTGTTCTCACCTCCATCCTTTTAATGCCTCCAACGCCTCGCCCACCATAGTACGACGCATCTACCGTAGGCCACTTTTTCTTGGGGAGACCGTCATCGTCTTCCTCCTGCAGAAAGATCGCCATACATGAAGGAGGCGAAGCACAACTGCTCCATGTCTGAGTCCACTTTGGCAGAGTGGGTGGGAGTCGACTGCCTGGGTTACTCCCCAGAGCTTCTGGGGCCTTCCTTGGGACAAGTCACTGAACCTTTCTGGGCTTATCTCCCTTAACCGTAGAGTGGGGGGTCAAAGCAGAACTACCTGGTTAGGTGGCGGCACAGTCCTGGGGGCCGTTCCCTTGTACATCCCTCCTCTTCTGTCTAATCCCATCTAGAGCTGATGACTTTATGTCTTCATCCCCGACTGTTCTGAACCCAAATGTTGACTTGACATTGACGTCTCCGGGGTGGGGGCTAATAACCATCTCGAGGATCCCACATCCTCATCTTAAACCTGCTCCTCCTATGGTTGTCCCCGCTGCCTGGAGCCACCCTTACATCCTCTCTCCCCCAGTGCATCTCAGCTTGCCAGCAAATTTCTGTTGACCTTACTCTGGAAGACCCCAAGTCTCCATCCCCACCCCACCCCACTGGTCCCAAGCCCCCTGCACTTTCTCCAGGAGACTGCAGTAGCGCCCTAACTGTCCTCCCTGTCGTGCTCCTCGCCTCCAGTCCGGTCTTCACAGAGCAGAGAGGAAACCCCCGAGCCCAGCTCTGCCCTGCAAGCTCAGGCCTTCGCTCGCCTCCCCAGCCTGCTTCCTTAGCACGCCCCCTCCGCCTCCCTGCACTCCAGCCTGCTTGCCCCCCTCTCTCTCCCTCAAAGACTGAGCATATTCCTATCTTGAGGACTGTGAACAAGCTGTCCCAGGAATGCTGTCCCCCTGCCCTTCTCCTGGCTGGCTCCTTCCTATGGCTCCTCAGAGGCCTTCCCTGGACGATGTCCGACGTCCTTCTGAAGTAGCCCCAGTCTCTTCATCCCATCAATCTGTTTCAGTTTCCATAATGGATCCCACCATCGCCTCGTATTTATTTACTGTTGGTCTGTCCAGGCTGGAATGTAAGTTCCATGGAAGCTTCTGTTTATTTGTCCTGTTTACCATTGCATTTTTAGCCTTTCGAATGGCACCTAGCATACGGGAGGTACCCAAGAATTATCTGCTGAGTTTACAAACACATGAAATGAAACCATTCAAATAGAGCAGTTAACTCAGTGTCTGCAACTTATGGCTCAGTGACGGGAAGTTGGCCCTTCTTGTACTTCTTAAGATGAATGGAGAAAACAAGAGGAACTTGGAACTTTATGGATGGGAACGGGAAGGATAATTAGCAAAACTGCTCCTTAACTCAGCCCTGTAGTTAATCCTGTGGAGGGGAGAAAAATACCATCACCTACACTCGTGGACGGGCCACAGGGTGGTGGCAGGATTCGTCTCCTGGGTGAAGAAAGGAAGCTGGAAAAGGAGTCTCTGCAGAGCCGAGGAGGAAGCCAAAGAGGCCAAAATTGCTCAGAACAAAGGCCTGCGCTTCCCGCAGCCTGCGTTGGCGGGACCGGCACGTCAGGGGCTCAGAGGGGAGTCCCAGGTGGGCCCGACTCTCCCAGCGTGTGGAAGGGGGCCTCGCACGCAGGAGGCAGGGAGCCGAGCAAGGTCAAGCGGCCAGCGGGACAGGGAGCCAGGGGTGACCAAGCAAGGCAGCCACACACTGATGCATTAGAAGACTCTCTGGGTGACCTGCTGTGCTTGGGATGGGCAGGCTTCTTTTGAAAAGAATTTTAAACGTTTTATACGCCTTAAAGGACATGATCGCAGCAGACCAGGGCATGTGCAACATCTGGGCAGCTAATACTTGGGTTGGTCTGTCTGCCTTTTAGAAACAGATCTGTCCTCCTTCACTATGGGACGGTGGGCCGTGAAGGCACAGTGGATCCGTCGCCCCTGGTATCCTAGGTCCCGAGTGGAGCCTGGCGCACGGGAGGTGGTCACTGAGCGGGGACCAAACCTGCCATAAGCAGCAGCTGAATTATGAAGCCTTTATGATGCATGTGCCAGTCGCTCTTCCAAGCACTCTACATGCATCAACCTCCTCATCTCACAGCGGGCAGCGCGGTAGGTGGTGCTATTCGGTCCGTTTAAGGAAGAGACGGGTTCAGGGACTCGGGTCACCCGGCTCCTGGGTGGCACAGCTGCATTCGAGCCCAGGTAACCTCACTCTCGTTTGTTCCTCAGTGTCGGCAAAGGTCTGGGTTTTGTCCTTTGGGTTTTGCTGTCCCAGTCATTTGACGGTACCCCACGAAGGCTACTTTTCTACCTCTCTCCCCTCGTACTGCTATTTTTGAGGCTTTATAACTGTAAGATGTGATAAAGTAATAAAACCAAAGGGCCCCAAATATAAGTTCACAGTATTTTGCCTCTTGATAGAATTTCGGAAGGCTTAGGATGTTAAACCCAGAGGCTCAGGTATCTCAGGTGTCTCAGACCTGGGGCTCAACGATCCCTAGGTGGGTGCCTGTGGGTCAGCTATGAACTACGGCTTCACCGCTGGTCTCGTCAAGTTTTCCAAGAGAGATCGATGAAATGCTATGACCCAAAACTCAACACAGCAGCACCAAGAACATAAGAAACTCCAAAAATAAAGCTGTTTTATTCAACAGGGAACTGAAATGGTCTTATGAGTCTCCTAATTTTTTTTTTTTTTTTTTTTTTTTTTAAGAACATTGGAGACCACTTCCTGGAGCCTTTTCATTGCACAGTCAGATCTGGAGAAACGAAGGGACCAGTGGAGTTGCCGTCCTGTCCTGGTGCCTGATGCCCGTCCCCTGCCCTTCCTCAAGCCCTCCCTCCCACCAAGGACTTGCCCTAGGCTCTGGTCTCTGCTCTCCCGAGCATATGCAGCAGGCGCTGGCCTTCCCACAACAGGAAATGCCAGGGCTTCATCTGCTCCACCAAGCCTGCCGTGTCATCCCCTGACCCGGGCTTGCCTGCCAAGCTCAAACAACAACAGCAAAGACAACACAAAGGCCCGGGGTCTGACCGACGGGAGAGTCAGAATTTCCCTGCAGTTACCATGGCTCTGTTTACACATTCTAGAGGCCGGAGGGTTTTGCAATCTTCAGAAGAGAAGGGAATCTTTGATGTGTCTTTTCTTGTGGCCCAAAGCTGATGGGGTGAGATCACCGTCCCCAGCATCCCTGCTAAGAACCTCGGCGGCACCTGAAGCGAATCTCCACATTGGATGAGGTGCAGAGTGTGTCCTGGGCCCTGGTGACACTGCCCTTGAGGACGTGGCGGGGTGGGAAGAGCCACCGGCACACAGGCCGATCCTCTGGCGTCCGCCAAGGACAGGCTGACTAAGGCTGCCCGTACCGCGGGAGCCAAGTGGCAGGAACGGAGGGCGACTGCCAGACCCGCCTGGGGCGGGGCGTTGAGGGGGTACCTGCACCCTAACCTGCGCCTGCACTGTTGGGCCTCGGAGGGTGTTGTGAGGGGTGCTGGGGTGGGGGTGGGCACCGGTTAGCAGGTGAGGACATGGGGTAGGGCAGGAGCCAGAGGAGGATCCCGCGGAGCCCGGAGCCACCGCAGCCTCTGGGGCGGGCTGGCTTCCCTTGGGGACAGTGCACTTAAACTCCAAAGGCCGCGGTGGCCGGGACCAGGAGCGGGCCGGGGAGGCGAGTGCGTTCCTCGGGTGGCAGGTGCCGCTCCGCCTGCCCGTCCCCAGCAGCCCTGCTCCGGGCCCACAGCGCCACCCAGCCTGCGCTCGCACTGGCCCGGCCCTAAGGGGGGGCCCTAAGCGGGGGGCCCTGTGGCACCCGGCACTGCGCTCCACCAGCCTCCCAACTGCGCTGCCTCCTGCCTCCCGCTGGTGTCCCTGAGAGCAGCAGCTCTTCTGCATTGCCCCCCATGCTCCCCGATGCCCCCGACGCCCCCCGATGTCCCTCGATGCTCCCCGATGCCCCCCGATGCCCGGGATCCCGGGCTCGAGGCACTGCTCTGCCTGCAGAAAGGGACGAGTAACCGAACCGAGCCTGAGGACACAGGTGGGCCTGACCTCCCGCGGAACCGCGACCCAGCTCCCGCCCTCGGGACAGGCAAGCCAGGGCCCTTTATTCGTCTGTTCCTTCATTTACTTTCTCAAGCGACTGCAGCTGAGCCGCCGCGGAGACTGTTGTATTTTGAGAAAAATGAAGAGAACAAAAAGAATAAAGCTGCCAAAAAGATCGTCTGCATCGATAGAAGAGCGTGCTCTGTGAGGGCGACGACATAGGACCCAGGCCACCGAAACTCCCAGGCCCACCAGGCCCTGCAGCGCAGATCCCCAAGTAGAAGCGTCTCTTCCGAGGTCTCTGGGGCTAAGCCGAGAGGTCACCCTCAGTGTCAGCTCGGGGAGGAACTCCTAGCAGCGAACCGGCAAGTCGGAGAAATCCAACGACACTTGTCTTTGTCGCGGCTAAGCTACCAGCTTCCCAGTCTGAGCTGCATTTAACATGTCACGACCCCACGTCATATCTGTTCACGCCGCGCAGTGATTAAGGATCCAGGACTGTCCTGGATTCTAACACGAAGAAGAGTGTATTTACTTTTTTTTTTTTTTTTTTTTTTTCCGTAGTGGTGTTCCTTTTTTAAAACTATTGGAATAGAGAATACTGAATTCTGGGCATGTTCTAGGACTTCTGCTTGGAGCGTACGTGTGTGGGGGTGGGTGGGCGTGAGCACGCATGAGAGCGCGTGTTCCATGTCCACTGGAGAGACGAAGCCTGGCAGTAGCGTGGCTCTTAACCCCTGCAGAACGGGAGGCTACTCCGGCTGGCCTTGTAGACCCAGCTGTGAAGGGGTTCAGTGTGTCTGGCCCTACACAACTTACGTGCTTTTCCCACAGCTCGGTTTTGCCACCTAAAAAGTTCTCGCCACAGAGAAGTTAGGACGAGCGAGCGTGGTCACCAACCTGGAAATAAGCTCGTGACTCAACGCCAGGGGCTTGCTGTTGGTTGTAGGGCCGCCCGCTGTCAATGCCTCTACTGTGCATCCAGCCTTCGCCCTCCTGCCCCACATAGTCCCGGAATCCATGAAAGGTGACTTGGAACCAGAGCAGCAGATGAAGCCCTCCGTTACTGGCTCCCCCTTAAACCGCCAACAAGTTGGAGTAGCTGGAGGCTTGGCGGGGAACGCTGCTCCCTCTGCTGCCAATTAGAGAAGACGCTCAACCCAGGAACCCCCCCCCCCACCCCCCTTGGTCGTTAAAACTGAGCTTTCTTGCTGTCATCGAGGTCTTGACATTTCAAGTCCGTGTTCTCTGTCTTCTCCTTGAACAGAAGGATCCGTGTTGGTTGCTGGGAATCTCACACTTTTTTATGTCACGCATTTCGATATCCCCCACCGTGGAGGGGGCTCGTTAGGAAGTCGTGTTCATTCTGCGTCTAGCTATTTACATAGCAGAGATGTCTCCCTTAGGACCTGATGCTTATAGAACGGATGGAAGTTCGGATCATTAATGCTGAACCCGTTCCCAAACATGGCAGGGCCATTGATTGAGGGTCACACGCTGCGAGAAGCTCTTGGGGGATAAGCCCAAGATTAGTGAGATTTAGATCCTGACCTTCAAGTGGCTAATGATCCTGAACTCTGATGCAGAAGAAAAGGTCAGTCCTGTACTCTGGAAGGCGGAGGAGGCCGAAATGAAAAACTGGTCCTGATGGGGAGAATTCCGGTGTGTTTTGTGGAGATAAGTAGCACAGGAGCTGTGCCTGAAGGGCTGGTGGGATGTGAATGCAGGAAGCTGGCGAGGAGAAGGTTCTAGAAGTCTAGATCCAGACCGTGATTTTCAGGGCACGGTGTAAGATCCTTTGTAGGGCTAAATTATGTTATCTGTTCCCTGGGGGAATCTCTTTCTTTCTTTTTTTTTTTTTTTTTTTCCTGCTGAAACGTCTTAAGAAGGAGATTCGGGGGATCCCCGGGTGGCTCAGCGGTTTAGCACCACCATCAGCCCAGGGCATGATCCTGGAGACCCGGGATCGAGTCCCACGTCGGGCTCCCTGCATGGAGCCTGCTTCTCCCTCTGCCTGTGTCTCTGCCTCTCCCTCTATCTCTGTATCTCTCATGAATAAATAAATAAAAATCTTTAAAAAATAAAAAAAAGAAGGAGATACGGGCTGCTTGACTCCCAACACCAAGGAACCATCAGAGCCAACCCACAGGCTGAGTGATCATCAGCGCAGCCTGCGGCCCGCCCCGGCCAGACCCTTCAGGTCTAACACAACCCTTTAGACCTCGAGTCCCCCAAGGTTGTCCTTCTGTTTCAGAAACCAGGTGTGTCTTCTTCAGGTGAAAGCAGGACTTCTATAGAAATATTAGCTGAAATTCGGTGGTTTTGGGTCAGTCATATCCCACAGTCTCGCACCTAAGTCCCCCCGCGTATTTCGGCCACAGCGGTTGCCAGGCCACCTTCCAAAGGCAAACGCGAAGTCAGCACCAGAAGAAAGAGAGACAACTAAACGCCCCTAACTGAACACAAAGGAGGGGGAGGGAACATTCTTCACCTCAGGCCAAACAGAGACCCTTCATCAAGCAGAAGCTTCGTGCCCTATTTCCCTCTGGGAGCACGAGACAGCTGCACACAAGAGAAACACAGCCAAACTGGAACTCGCCACTTGGAGGATTAAGAGAAAGTCTTTTGTGGATGTAAAGAGGGTTTTTTTCCCCCCTCCCTCCTCTTTGCAAAGCAATGTAATTTCCTCCCTTGATTTCTGGGCAGAAAGTTTGCATTCCAGCAATATGTGCTCTAATTGATTGCAGCTATTAAATCCCTTGGCTTACGAGCATATGGTTCAGGCGAGAACAGCCCCGTGGAATGTTAAATTCGATCATTATTCTCTCTGTCTGCAGGGAACTGGACAAAGGCACGGGGAACAGGAACGGTGAGGGGGCTGCGCTCGGTTAGCGCACACAGACTTGAGGGACTGAGGGCATTGAACTTGAATTCTCACGTCTCTAGCTTTTGACTCTGCTACGTTTTCAGTCCCGTACCCTGGCTTCTAGGTTGGCGAGTGACGCATCCCGGGAGGCCCGCTGCTTCGGGAGTGCTCAGAGGAGCAGGAAAGCTTTCAGCGGGGTGCTCCTGCCCGGGGTGCTCCTGCCCGGGGTGCTCCTTCCCACCGGCAGCCTTTAACGTCTCTGCCAGGTTTTACCCCAGGCCAAGCTTGCACCAGAACTGCTTGGTGGCCAATTAGTGGCAGAGTCTAAGATGCTTTCTCCTCCTTTAAATGATGAGGATTTGAGGAGAGCAAGTTCAGCATATTAGCATATCCGCCAATATATTTTTATTACGGCCTGGCAAATCTTTAGGTAACGTTGTCTTAAAGAAAAATGGAATACCTCCACAGCGGGCTGTTCCTGGAATCCCTAATTGTTTGGAAAATGTATCAAATGTGCCCTGATCTACGTACATGAAGCATAGGTCCCTGCAGGGAAGAGAGAAACCTAAAGGGCCTGTCTTAGAGGAGAAAACTGTATCGAGGAGCATCCTTGTGTTTGCACCTTTGCAGGTGGAGAACCCTCCCAAACCATTCGGTCCGCGGCTGCCGGTTCAGCTTCGGGAAGGACCCAAGGCTGCCCTCCCTGCTCCCTCAGGTGCAGCGGGAGCCTGGGCCCGACTCAGCTCTGCTTTGTGGGGGCCTGAGTGCTGGGCCAGCCCTGCCAGCTCTCTGCTCCACTTGACCACCCGCCCCACCTGGCTGCACCCAGCTCCAGTCACTTACCTCACTTTCCTCAGCAGGGGGCGGAGGGACCTCCTTGATAATCTGAAAAAGAAAAAAAAGAAAGAAAGAAAGAACAAGTCAGTGGAAATCTCTGGTGACCTGTTCTCTAGAAGCACCTTGGGAGCGTGGCCGTAGTCACCACAGTGATGGGCCCTTGCAAGGACGGCTCCGTCCGTGCCATGATGTGTCCTTCTGGGCAGAAGAGCTCAGTTACTTAGAGCGTGATCCCGACCCTGGGTTCCCCTTTCAGTGGTGCCTGCTTTATACAGAGAACAAAAAAAATGTTCCTCCAGTGACAGTTTCCTCTCTCACCGCCCAGGTAGCAAATTTGCTGTCTTGCAAATTTATTCACTCCTACATTCATCCAGTCATCCGTGCGTCGAATCCTGTATCTGTCCATGCAACCACGTGCAGGTATGAGAGGAGATGGTGCTGCCCAGATGGGTCAGCTATGGCCCGCACCCAGGGTGCTGGCGGTCTCGCTGATGCCCCTGGCCCCGAATGGTACCCACCCAAGGAGGGAGGGCATGATGGGTCAGGCACACCAATTCCCGGCAGAGGGTGGCAACCAGGGGGTCTTCGGGGGTTTCTTTCAGGGCCCTGACATTTAAGGGGTACAAAGATGCCAACGACGATATTATAAGAGTATGTTCTGCAACCTGCCCATCATCAGGGCTGAAGAGAGCTATGTGGTCACTCTGGGCATGGAAAGCAACCAGACCCCCTTCTAAGCAACGAGAGGGCGACGGACACATGGGAGGAGGAGAGCTGGGTGACAGCGAGCAGTGGCTCCTCCTGCTTGTCCCCAGCTTGTACAGCTCGTTCGTACCAGGAAAGCCTTTGCAGTTAACAGGATTGAGTCTTTTACAAAGCAGCTTGGCCATGACCTACTGGGACTCCACCGCGTCCCCTGGAGCCTCCCTCCTCTTACCTCAAGCTTAGAATTTTGGGTCCCCTACATGCAGCGTCTTCCTTGGAAGATTCTGGTGAATAGAGAGCTCATTACATGTCTCTATATGTCCTAGTGCCAGGATAGGTGCTCACGCACTGCCCACAGGACTGACCGGATCCTCAGTCTTCTCGATGGAGAGCATTCCTGGCTGCTGACCTGGCTCCTACTGGGCCTCAGGTCTTCCTCACCTCTCCCTCCTGAACGCATGTCTCCTTCGCCTGGAGGATTTGGGGGCCTCATTGGGGCTCTGATCCCCACTGCTGTCACCCACACTACCATCATCTGTAGTGTCATCTCTGTATGTTGAGACAGGCTACTGACTTGAGGTCATAGTAGCACCAGCCAGGGAATGGAGACTCTAGTCATCTGAAAGGATGGCATTCAATTAATTTAAGAGGGAGAGGTTAAGGCCTCTGGGGTTCCAAGCCATCATTTCATTTGCCCCCACTTCCTGGCCACTGTGGGAAGTCTGCTGAGGGTCTTTGGAAAGCGTGAAGCCATGGTTTTGCTCACCCACTCAACACTGGCTCCGAAATCCTTACAGAAATCTCTGGGGAGGGCCATTACTGTCCAGTGTTGACTTCCCACCGTCCCCGAGGCGGTGAGGATTTTTCAAACAGGAAACTGGGGGGGGGGGGGAGACGCTGAGGAGCTGGGGGCAGCAATCTGGAACGCATCTTTTCTCTTAGGGCAGGGTTGGGAGGGAAGTGAGAGGGAGAGCAGGATATTGAGGAAACACAGACAGATGTTGACCAAGTGCTGTGGGCAGTGCGCATGGCACATACGCTGGGCATACGGACGTTCCGCGTAGAGCAGCTGAGCGTTTGTCTTCCCAGCGCTGCCGCTTCCCCACCCCCTGCATGCAAGTAGCACGGCGCAGTGGTCTCATGTGACTCCCAGGCCTGCTTTTTTTCTGATGATGAAGATCTGGCAGTCCTTGAACCTCCCTGAGCTCTACTGTTCTAATCTGTTAAGTGGGAGTAATGTAATCTCGTAGCGTCATGATGAGTAATAACGTTTGTAAGACATCTGGCATAGAGGGGGTGTTTGATGAATGGTGCATGTCATTATTATTATTGTTCTCCTTCCCCTTTCTTTCTCTTCTCCTTTCTCCATCTCTCGCTTCTATTATCCCTTTAATGAAGGTGTCACTTAACCCCCTGCATATACTAACATACTAATGACCATGCGGGGTGGCTTCCATAGAATGAGTAGGGCAGGCGGCTGGTGTTCAGACAGTGGTCCGGGGCACTCACAGTGCCCAGGGACTTCAGGGTGGTTGGCAGCGGGATGTCTCCCCGCATACACGTCGGCATGTGACACCAGCCAGGAAGTGCAGCAACTGGTCTACCACTCAGACCGACGCAACTGTGGTTGCCATTCGGTGTCACTTAGTATTTGTTGAATTCTACACCTAGCAATGTCCCAAGGGGGGCCCACAAGAGAATGCCAAAGTACACAGCTTATTAAGTATTAGTCAAGGACGGACTAATTTGTAATCCCAGGTTCCATGCTGACACACTGTTAAGGGGCACGCGAGCTTCTGGAAAAACGCCACCGTGTCCAGGTAACCAGGATGAGGCACCTCTTGTCCGGCCTTACTAGTTGGGTGCCGGGGGTTTTGAGCAGGAACGTGGAGGAGTCTTGCCATTGCTTGAAGCTCTACCGCCACCGGTCCTCCCCGGGGACAGGGAGCAGCTCGCCATAGGATAGCAGAGCATTTCAAAGAATGATCCAGACGGGCGAGGTTGACGTCATTACATGATTATTCCAAGTCATGAAGCTAGACAGGCTCTCTGCGAGTGAGCCAAACCCCTGTGCCAAGGGCATAACATGGGCTCAGAGCGCTCTGAGCACAGGGACACGTTGGCCGTCTCCACCTCCACCCTCTGGAGGGCCAGGCCCATGCCTGGAAGAGCAGTTGGGCAACAGGCCGCATTGCTCTTGAGCCTGCGGTACCACAGTAGCCTTGAGGCACAGAGCGGCCCAGGACCCACAGGATAAAACATGCACGGCGCCCACCCCCCGAGGCCTGCATGGTGCGGCCCCCACCTTTCCTCCTCAACCCCCTCCACTCTCCCCTTAACTTTCTGTGCTCCATCCTCTTGGTCACCTTCTTGCTCCTTCCATGCACTCTGCGGCTTCACACGAGCAGCCTAAGTGCTTTCTATCCAGCCCTACTTCGTCCCTGTGCATAACCAGGTTAACATTGACGCATCGACTCAGATCGATCACCAGGATATACACCTGCCCTCGAAGTCGCCCCTGACCTCACAGCACACAGGCAGCCTCTCCTCTGTGGGATCTTACATAACCCAGTGTCCTTTGCAGCACTTTGAGCTCTAAGTAACAGACGAATCCAGCAACTCTTTGGTTTCCAACTAGTATGACTCAAAAAAGTTTATTCCTAACGAGAATGCAGACTAGAATCAGCACTGAGCGCTGCCAAGCACAGGCCTGACCGGGCCCACTTCCTCTCCTAGAAGGTTCTGGGAGATTCCTCTTGGTCGTGAGTGGGTGCATCAGATCTTCTCCCCGTTGGGAGGGACAAGCAGAAGATGGCAAGGTTGAAGAACTCCGTAATACAGTGTCTCAAAGGACAACACTCAATGAACATATTTATAGGATAATCCGGTGGAACGGAATGGGAGTGCCGGGGATCAAATCTGGGGATATTTTCGTACTTCTCCAGAGGCCAGCACCTCTCCTGCACTTACTAGCATCTTTAGCTTGGATATTTTGAATGGGCAGAAGGTGACCATTTGCTTCCTCAGGAGAAGTAGCCTAGAGATCCTCCTGCGTTGAAGGTTGCACTGGTGACGCAGAGAAGATAAAAAAAATGAGACAGCATGTGGACTTTTGAATTCTATCCGTGTTTCTTTGCTATCTGAGAATTCCTTGAAATTGTGCCGTGAACCGGAAAAACGCCTCTGTCTCCTCCTACCAGTTTTAGCCATGTTTGTTTGGGCAGACATGAGGTAGGGCCAGATTTGATAGACCGTTACACGGATAAAGGAAAGAAAAGATCAGATAGGATCTTATTAAACTGGAATCTTACTGGCAACTTCTCCTTGAGTCAAAACGAATGACAGTTGCACGCACACCTCTCAATCTGGCCACTGGGAGTGGGAACGAGGACGCCGTGGGCTCCGAGCTGGCCTGGTATGAACACGGCAAGAGGATGATGTACACCCAGATCCCGTGCGAGGCCTGGGAACTTCACTCTGGTTTTACGAGCCAATGTCACCTGTTTGGGTCTCTGTAATTAATGCTCTCTTTTAAAATTAATTTCATAAAATGTTAAGGTGAAATAAAAGCACCTGTTGAGTTTATTTTGCTTGTTCCCTCCCCTCCTCCAGTTTTGCTCCTTATTTGTATATTTTGACCTTTGCCACTTGTGTGCCCTTGCTAACCTCCTGCTACCGTCCGGTGCAATGGGAGGCAGAATGCAGCCCACCCAGTTTTTAACACAGGCGCCTCTCCCTTCTCCCAGCCCAGAGGAACACTAGATGTTCCACTTAAAGGCGTGAGGTCAGCGCGCTCACGAGGGGCAGGAGGATGCCAGGCCTGGCTATGCCCACACGGTCCCCACCATCTCGACTTTGCATTTCTCCTGCGTATCCTTCCCGTCTCCTCTCTGTGACAGCAGCTGGGTGCAGGCCACGCTACAGAGGCTCATGTTAGACAGACGCTCATCGAATGGCATGAGAAGTGGGACAAAACTGGGGGCCTCCGGGATCCCCTTCTCCGTAGACAGTATTTAGTGACTCAGAATCCTTTCTCACATGAGCCGGGCGAGAGGCACCTCCTGCAACCCCCTTACACGGAGGGTGCCGTCCGGACAAAGGTCAAGAGAACTGCTTAAAAATACTAGTCTGTCAACAAAAGTCGGCACGCGTCCTCGCATTTGAACAAGCTCAGCGTCAGACTCCGCTGGGGGGCAGGGGCATCAGGAGGCTTCTTAAAACCTCGGTTTCGGGGCCGCACTGCACAGTTTCTCATTAGCAGGTCTGGAGCGGGGTCTTTGCATTTCTAACGAATCCTCCGATGACGTCTGGGCTCCGGCCGGGGGACCACACCTCGAGAATCATGAGTCGGCCTCCTCCTAACAGCGCTGCCCTCGACTGGATACGCGGGGGGGTGTTGTTGCTTCAGGTCACACCTTCCTGTTGAGGACACCGGCTCTGAAAGCGCTCCAGTCTAAACATCAGGATGTCCCCTGCTTTATTGTCGGGACCCGTGGGACCGCCAGAGCTGGAGGGTCCCGTTCTGGGGACATGGAACCGCCCCAAGGAGCCGCCCGGCTCTGCTCCCGAGCCCTGTCTTGCCCCCTGCAGCCGGCATCCGTGTGCAGAGCGCAGGGCCCGGAGCTTGGACCGAGCCCCAGGGTGGTCCCAGCCATGGGGGTCCCCGGGTCTCAGGGGCACGGATCCGAGCTTCGGCGGTGCGCACCGTCGGCAGTTGGCTCACCGAAGCGTGTCCTTCTCCCGCACTGGACCCCGGGCCCTAGGAGACACGGGCGTGCTTGGCCAGCTTCTGTCTCCGACACGTGGCTCGGGGTGTTCCTCAGTCCCCACCTCTGGGGACACCGGGCGTGCACTGCTGCGGAGGAGACCGTAAAGGAAGCATTCCTCAGTATTCTAGACTTCCTCGCCTTTCAAATAAGCACGCCAGTGACGCAAGATTCAGGCCTGGCCTCTCAACCGTCCGTATAGAGGCTTCTTTACTAGTTAAGACACCACCAGTGCCAACCGCCGAGAGGCGGCTGTGACACTTAGATACATCACGAGGCTCTCATTAGGGTCACAGGTGGGATTTATATTAATTGCCGTATTTTACTGGCCACATCTATATCCCATTCTAGTCCCTAACCCCAGTCTCCAAATACATTCAGTCGCCTGGAGTTCAAGAGTCCGCCTTCCAAGCGTTGTGTCCCAAACTCAATTTCTAATAAGGCTTCCTGAAAATTTGAAAGTGACAAGTACAGTCTCTTTTGGGACCACAAGGTATGTAATATGTGAATTTGTTCACATGTGGTAGGTAACTGGGCATAAAATCAGTAAACTATGACATCATGTTACTGCAAAATTTGATTTTTCATGAGCTAAAGGAGAATATATATATATATGTATGTATGTGTATATAGATGTATGTGGAAATGTCATATGTGTGTATTAATTTTCTGTGTGGTAAAAGTCACACAGCACAACATTAAACTTTTCAAAGTGTGAGGGGCTTATACTTGGTGCCGCTGAGTAGCCTTGGGTGAATGTGTAGACTCTGCCCAGCTGGCAGCAGTGACCTGGAGGGAGATGCAAAACCCCACACGCCACATCCGTTTTCTCACTCCCGTCCACCGCCGTCCATGCCGTGTGCGCTGAGCTCCGAGCCTCTGTCCTGGTCCTAAGAGCCCAGGGACTGAGGGAAGGAGAGGCTTATGCGGATGGAGGAGAAGCTCACGAGGCGACGAGAGAAGGTGGGGCATCGGGAGACCAAGGGGAGCAAGGGTGCCCGCACCCAGCTTCATCAGAGGCCGCATTGAAGAACCAAAAGAAAGGAGAACGGGGTGGATGTTTGCTTCGAAGAGGATTAGAGGCATGCGCCCTGGATGAAGAAGGCTCTGATGCCATGAGCAGCAGAGAACTTCCATGCCATTCGGTCTTAGAGTCCCACACATAGTCCTTTTTGTTATGAAAAGAAGGGCCTGGCAACACAACAGAAGCTGGATTCCTATTTTAAGCTGGTGCAGAAGGAATAACAAGACAATGAGTCACAGCCATCCACCTCTGGTGTCGTGACACTTTGTCCTAGGAATGTCCTTCCTTCCGTCCTGTCTCTAACTCAAAGCCACAGCGCTCCATCATACTCACATGCACCGGGAAACTGCGGGTGTTTGTTTTTTACAAATCAAGGCAAAGTGGTAGGTTTACCGTAGCTTAATTTAAACGAAGGACTTAGGATGCTCAACATGGTGGCACTTTCATGGAGTTAATTACTAATTTTTTTAAAGTGCGTTGTTTTATTAGACTGCATGGCTTTGGATGTTCTGCTCTAAACTCATTGCCCCCATGAGTCCTGTTATTTTTGTGAGGCCAAAAATTCCATCATGCGGGGATATTTTCAGGAACACATGTTATAGGAGAAATGATGGTGTTTGGAGAATTTTCGATGTACCTGCTATTTAACAACTGTTGTTTGCTTTGGAGAGAACGCAGGACCTGCTGGCTGTGCCTGACCTCCTTATCTAATTTCTGGTCTTTGTGCTTTCCATCTGTGTTGTAAAACCTCAAGGAATCTGAGTAATAATATCTCTTGGGTTTTGGTAATTTTGGAGTGTGAGCTCATGGGTCGTTTGCATTTACCTACGGGAATCCGGTGAGGATTGAGTTGAGGACTCAATCTGCCAGAGAGGATTCGAGTTTCCTTCTGCAGATTCCTAAGTACTTCCAAACTGACCATGTTTCTTAGTGTGCCATTTACGGAACCACAGGTAAGATTCGACATTTGAATTCTAAAACAGAGGTCATAGTTTTGAATTCTTAGGGGCACACACACATACACCAAACCCAAGGCCCATCCTTCTACACAAGTTCCCAGCTTTAGGCAGAGGACTCCATTCCAACTCCCACACTTTTATGGGCCTATATAAGACTATTATTAAACGAAATGTCTAGGTTATTGAGATCAGAAAACCTCCCGCCCCTAGGACTGCTACTGCTTTAGGGTCAACAAACCATCTGATTTCCAGATCTTTCTTTGTTTTGGCCCCGGAAATGTCCTCGATTTTCTTATAAGCCTGGATATGTATTTGAAACAGATTTTATTATTATTTTTTCTTCTAGGAGCTTTTCACTGCCCGCCCCTCCGCCCCTTCGTTTTGCTATTTAGTCCTCACTGTATTACCATCAAAAGTAATTTCTTTTTCACAATGTTTGTTTCTTGCATGCTCGGAGGGATTGGCTCCAATAAATATCGTATGTGGATGGCCAACGTTTTTTGGGGTCTTAGATTTAAAACGCTGCTTGTTATCCTGAGACTTTTGGCCTTCTGGCCTCACAGGTTCTGTGTGAGGAGAAGCCATCAGAATGGAGCTGTGTCAAGAAGAAATGCCAGCCGAGCCCTGAACGCCATCTAAGAGGAGCTTTAATATCACAAGTGGAAGGGGATGCTCGCTCTCCTGCTCTAAGTTCTAGACTAACTTTATCATAACTGTTCTTCTCGTTAAAATTCAAAAGCCAAGGGAAAATGGGCATCTTGATATGGAAGACAACCAGGAAGTATGAAATGCTAGCTGGTGGCAGAAAGGTGGATCTTTCTACTCTAGGAACAACATAAATGTCATGGAAACCTCTCAGCTGATTGGAGGGGGTTAGTGCCGGCCAAGTACCGCCCGGCCCCAGGAACTGGACACTGTAGTTTAGCAAAGGCTATAGTGCCAAGGGTGTTGATCTAGAATGTAGCACAAGAAATTTGCAAAGAAATGAGGTCAACTTTTTTCTTTTTTGCATTCGGGACTCAAATTTCAAATGTTTCTGGCCCTCCTGACTCATTTCTCTTAACACTTAACTCCCTGATTTGCCTTAGGGTGAGCGCCTCGGTAACTAAAGTGAGAGCAGGGAGGGCAGGCGTGGACTCCTTATTGATCAGGCCTCCGTGGCTCACATGACCACTTAGAAGAATAGCTGTGCATATTCTCCATCACAGGACATGTCACGGTCACTGCAAAACTCTATTAAGTGAAACAGAAGAAATCCATGAATTCAGATTCCCTGGGGCTTGGGGGAAGGGCTGTCTGGGCTGCCGAGGTTCCGGGCAAGGTGATTCCAGCCAC
This sequence comes from Canis lupus baileyi, assembly GCF_048164855.1. Taxonomy (NCBI): domain Eukaryota; kingdom Metazoa; phylum Chordata; class Mammalia; order Carnivora; family Canidae; genus Canis; species Canis lupus. The sequence continues at coordinate 70,816,085 of NC_132848.1, read as the reverse complement.
AGGCGGTGCCTATGGGATCTGCGCAGGGCACACAGAGAACAAGGGAGGCTTGACGACGTTCACAGCACGTCAAGCTTGTTGGCCCCGACGCGGCCTCTGAGCGGGCCAGGAAAGAGACCGCATCTCAGAGCTCAGGAATCCGCTCTTTCCACTGCTTGGCTACGTTTCCCTAACAGTCTTTGGTTGAATATTCATGCCCTTCCAGGTGTCAGTACATCAACAGGTATTTGGAAGGGCGGGGAGATGGGGATAGGCCGCGGAAGGGTTCCAGGGTAAAATAAGTCTGGACCCTCACAACACAAATTACCTCATTAAACGCTCTGAGAAGTCCTACAGTGAAGACAGCCATTCAATTAAGTTTAACGGTGTCTTTCAAACTTCTTGTCTAAACACCCCTGTTCTCCAGGATACCTGTTCACGTCTTGTAGGTACCACGTGGTACACCATGGTACACAGCTGGGGAGTGCTGTCCCGGATTCCTTACACCATGTGATCCTCAGGTCGTTCCAATGTACAACCAGGTTTGAGAACCACAGGCCAGGGACTCTCGGAAAGGGAGGAGTGGATTCACTTACAGAAGGTTAGAATATAAAGAAGGGACTTTAGAGGCGAGATGGTTCCAATTTTCAAATTTTACAAGTGAGGAAATTAAGGTGAAGGGGTTCACCCCATCCCGGAAGTGAAGAGGAAGAGACCTCGTGGAGCCCCATTAACCCCGTTAATGACAGCTTGCCTCTCTTCATCTCGCCCCGCAGGCCTGGGGCTGCGGGTGGGTGGGTTAAAGGCAAGTCGCAAGGCCAGGCTGGCAGGGACGAGGGAGGCCACGAAGCAAGGCGGAGAGAGGACCGACTGGGGGTGTGGGGTGTGGGGTGCGGAGCTCCAGAGGGGAGGGCAGGCCAGGGCAGAGGGCTGTGCGCCTGTCAGAAAGAATCTCATAAGCTGCAGAGTGACGAGTGTCCAGATGGGAATGGGTGGCGGCTAGAAAGGGATCCAGGAAGCATGAGGAGTCTGGGCCCGAGATGCATGCCTAAGGGGTTGCTGGCACCAGCCGGGTTTCTATTAAACAAACTCTCGGTAAATCCCTTTGCTGATGTTAAACTCGGCTGTCCGGCCCTGCACATGAAACGTTACGCCTAAAACTCCGGAAAGCATTCTTTGAAGACTTTAGTTCTACCTCAATAAGGCATATCGACTTCCCGATCAGTATTTGTCCCTCGCAGTTTGTCACCGGAGATGTCGAAGGGACTTAATTTGTTGAACTGTTCTTGAGATTCAGTAAAGTGCACGAAACATGATCTTTTGTGCTCTGCTTTAAAAACTCTCCCTAAGACATGTACGAAGACACTGAAAACAAAAGAGAGCAGAATTTTGCTTCTATAGAGGGAGGAACTCTGGATGCATGCACACTAGCCTCTCCCTACAAACGGAGTAAAAATATTTGCCTTTATTTGAACAAAAATACAGTGACTTGATCACACCTAAATGGCATGGTTTGATTCGTTGGATTTTATGAAAACAGTAGCTTTATAGCTACTGGATCTCTTTTGTTTTCTTTCTAAGCGTGCTTAAAAAATGCATAAACTTTTCATCTAAATCTTAATCTAAAGATTTTCTTTAGAAAATCTTATCATCCTAAAGTCTTAAAACTTAGGATCATCCTAAAGTCTTAAAACTATCATCTTAAATCTAAAACTTATCATCTTAACCATTTTTAAGGGAATGGTTCACGGCACTGTTAACGTTTATTCGCGTTGTGACGCAGCCAATTTCCAGAACTTTTTCATCTGGCAAAACGAAACAAGATCTTTTTCTATGGGCTTCCGGATGCCCTATTAACCTCCCAACAACACGGGCACATGTCTACGATTTTACTTAAGAGGCAGATATAAGTGCCTTTTGTGATGGAATCTGACGCGTCTACAACATGACGCGTAACATCCATGTAATTTATGAGATTTTCTGGAATAGCCTGGGGCGCTCACATCACCAACTCACTGTCGACAACGGTTTTCTCTCCACACCCACACCATTCAGAACATTTACTCTTCTGATATATTTTTGGCTCCTTTTTCTGTTTGTTTTGTTCCATGACCCTCTTCTCATTCTCATTTCCTTATCTTCTTTTTTTGAGTTCAACTGGGAGATTTTAATAATACTGGCCCCAACTTAGGAGTAGATGGAGTGGCCAGCGCACGACCGAAGGGGAACTGCAATGGCCCTTGTGGAACCGAGGGAGGACTCTACTGCTTTCTGGTAAAATATTGGCCCTTTTTGCAAATGCGAATAAGCCCAGCGGGTACAGTTCCAAGCCCGGCGCTCTCTCGTGTGGGCGTTTCTGCGCCAGTGAATACAGGTAGGAGTCTTAGAAGTCAAAGGTTTACCTGTGGATCCCCAGGGCCAAGCTGGGAAACACTAAAAGGCTGTGATCCAGGGTCTGGCCAATAGCTTCTCTCTCTCCATCAGTCACGACTGAGAGATTAATTACCCCGTGCTCTGTGGGCACTAAGTTACCCCCCAGGCTCCATCTAGCAGGAGGATAAGAGCCCAGAGGGAGGGGGCTCCTTCGGGGAAGGCAGAGGCAGTGGACGGGTAGGGGCGGCCACTCTTCTCGTATCTTGTCCCAGACAGGGTCGGCAGGAAGCAAGGATGCCGAGGCAGAGGGCAGGCCTGACAGTCGCCGCTACGTCTGGTCTGGTCCTCCTGGTCATTATGTTCTAAAATGCTCTCTATGATCATTAGTAAATAGCCCTTGTGCCCCAGGACTTTGTGGACGGGCCCCCACCCTTGCCCCATATGCAGCTACTAAAGGGTTAATGTTTGGCTCAGCTGGGGCGGGGATCCTTATAGGTGGTTACATATTTTGTGCATCGAGCTCCCGGAGGAGACTCTGCAGGGAGACAAGCCTCTCATACTCCGCATTTCACCAGGCCCTTCTGCTCCTTGCCTGTTTCCCCATCATCATGAAGCCGCTGTAGTACCAGGTCATGGGGCATTTCCTACACTTGGGGTGGGGTGGGGTGGGGGGGGATGACAGGGGAGGGTCTCAGGACCATCCTGCACAAGGATGCCCTGGGCCAGCCCCGGGACTGTGGGTAGGGATGCTGCCCGCAGGGGAGAGAAACTTCCCGCATCCTCTGAACCAGAATCTTGGGATGGTGGTGGTGGCGGTGGTGGTGGGGTGATGTTTGCCGTCCTTCCTGTGCACTCCCTTTAGGAAACACATGACTTTATCCTGTCTCCTTAGATGTCGTCACTCTTCAAGAAAGCCAGGGGTCAACAAGTAGTTTTTTTGGGGGGTGTAACGAGCAGCAGAGCCCTGGCCAGCTTTCAGAAATAGGGGCGAGGGCAGTTTTCATAGACACCATAAACAGGAAAATGAATCTCCAAGATCTTTCCTTGTAAAGGAATCCTCGGGGACTCACGAAATCAGATCGCATTAGCACATCCTGGCCTCCTTCCGAAGCAACACGGGCTGTAGCGGATAAATTCATTGAAAAATATTTTGAGTATTGCAAGAACAATCTGGCCTTGGGTGACACTGCTTCCAGCCACGTGAGACATCAATTCAGAGACATCTCCCTGGAAATTAAAACCACAGTGAAATATCCCCTCCACCGGTCAGAACGGTCGGCCACCATCAAGAGACAAAAGATAACAAACACCGGCGAGGACGTGGCGAGAGGGAACCACTTGGGCACTGCTGGTGGGGATGGACATCGGAGCCCGGAGGTTCCTTGGAAAAATTGAAAATAGAACTCCCGTGCGACCCCGCAGGCCCACTTCCCGGGGGGAGCTCGGGAGGAGACGCAATCATCATCCTGGAGAGGCACCTGCCCCTCCGCAGGCCGCGACGCTGCTCGCAGGAGCCGAGGCATGGAAACAGCCCGGGCGTCCGTCGTCGGGCGAATGGGGGAGACGGCTGCATGGTACAGACCACCGGGCACACACGCCGGACGGAGCGTGTCCAGCCGCGATACAGAAGGGGCTCTTGCCACGCGCAGCCCCCTGGACACAGCTTGAGGCCATCGCGCCGAGTGGGGCAGGTCACACGGAGCGACACAAGTACTGTGGGATGCTCTGACATGTGGAATCTAAAAAAACCAAAAAACCCCAACGTCCTAGAAACAGACGGGACTGTGATCGCCGGAGGGGGGTGTCGGGGGGAGAGGGAGTAACGGGCCTGACGGCGGCCACAGCTAAGAACGCCGAGTGCTGCGTCCACGCGGACGTCCGGATGCGTGACCCACCTGAGACCCTCGTCGCAGACCTCGGGCCTCCACTAGGCCCCGTGTCCGTGGTATCTCAGTAGCACCCCACGGCAGCCCACGCCCGCCAGGGTCCATGCAGCCTCACGGAACGCGGCCCCATACTCCTGTTGCAGTAGGTACCATGTGGGGCCGTTGCTTGGGGCGGGGGGTGGCCGCTGACTCCTCCGGCCTCGCCTCTGCCGTCAGGTCAGTGCCTGGTTCTCCTCGTTGCACGCCGAGGGGTTGCCTACGGTGCCCTGAGCCCTTGGCAGGGCCGGTCCCGCCCGCGGGCATCTGCTCTGGGCAACGTGGGGGACCGGGTGGGGGGACCAGGCTGGGGACCGGGCAGGGACTGGGCAGGGGACCAGGTGGGGGACCGGGTGCCACTGCGAGGTCACCACCCGCTGCCCCTACTTTGGAGCCCCCTGCAAACAGTCGTTGAATTTTTTTGTTTCTTCCCATCAGAATTTCAGGCTGGGGAACATGCTTGTGCTGGACTCGGCCCGGAAAGCGCGGCGGCCGCCCCGGCCCTCCCCTCCCCTCCCCTGCCCTCCCTTCCCTGTGCACCGCCTCGAACCCGCCACCAACAGCGGGAAGGAGCGCGGAGCCCTGCGGCCTGCACCTGCCACCTGAGGCCGGCACCTGTCCAGCTCCTGCACGCACGTGTGACCCGCTGGACCGTGTCCCCTGCACACCCCGGGCGGTGGAGGGGCCGGAGGGCTTCGCCGCGCTCCGAGTCTGCGGGGGAAGCAGGCTCGGAAAGTGGGGCGTTGGGGTTTTTCCCCTTTATTTGGATATGACTGTTTGGACTTCCCCTGGTCGGGGGCGCAGGGCCTGAGCGGATGAGCGGCCACGTTTCGCTGGGGTGCAGCAGGTGACAGCGGGCGACCCGGCCCGAGGCTGTCGGCGGAGGGGGGGAGGGGGGACGCCGGCCACGGCCCCGCGGTGGCTCCTGACGGGTGACTGTGACGGGGACGGGGTGGGTTTCCCGGACCCTGAAGCCCGAGTGCGTAGACCCGGGCAGGGCCTGCAGGGCACGCGGCCTGCGGACGTCAGCTACCGCGAGCGAAGCAGGGGGCACTTACTATTATGAGAAATAAGGGGCCGGAGGAGGCCCTGTCTCAGGTGGGCGACCGGCTGCCAAGGCCAGAGTGGCCGTGGAAGCCCATTGGCTGGTGCAACTCTGCACGCGTGACGTGGGCACGTCTGACACACGGTTCACAGCATCCTCAGCGCTGCAGCCCCGCGGCCACAGGGACGCTGTGCCCACTGACCGTCTCACCCCCGCCCGCACCACCCCCAGCGACCGGCCGCCCGCCGAGCCACGCGGCCTACGCCACCTTGGTCTCCCTTGTAGGAGCATCTGCCCCTAGACCCCTTCAAAAAGGTTCTGGTCACCGTCTCCGGCTCCCGGGCCTGCGGGCCTTGTGTCACCTTGGGCTCGGGGCCCGGGCCGCGGGGGCGGCGCTCGGGGCACTTACCACGGTGCAGCACAGGGGCCAGAACCACCAGAGGAGAGCCAGGGCCAGCAGCAGGAACAGGATCAGCAGGGCGATTGCCAGGATGGAGCCGTCCGACTGTGGGGCCGAGAGAGAGGACGGTCAGCAGCGGGCCGGCCTGTGCGCTGTGGCCACCCGGGCCCCGGCCTGCCCCGTGGGCCACACGCTCCCCGTGGCCAGCTCTCTGCAGAAGGCCCGGCTCCCGGGGCCACCATGCTGGTGACATCCTCCCCCTCTGCACCTGCCCTCAGCCCCGCCGCCCTGGACTCACCCCACACATGCTCGGCCCCCCCCCTCCGGAGCCCATCCACGGGCGAGGCCCAGAGCCAGCGCACAGCACGGGGTGGGGACACGGATTCGGGGCGGGGGCCGACACAGACCCCAGAGGCCAGGGCGGAGGCAGCTGAGTCATCGAGCGCTGCCAGGCTCGGGCCAGGGGCTGAGGCGGGCGCCCGGGACGAGCGTTGCCCCTTTCGAGCGTGCCCAGCCTGGTCCTGAAAGTTCGCGTGCTTGCCCGGGCCCGCGAGGGCTGCTAACCTCTAGCAAACCGAGGTCCCCGTCGGGTCGGGATGGCAGGGCCGCCGGCCCGAGGGGACACACTGACGTCTCCCCCGCCCAACCCGGCCGCAGGCAGCGGAAAGGGAAGGAGTTTTGGGGGATGTGGGTGGGGGCGGGCAGGGCGCGGAGCCAACTGTCACGGGCGCGACCGTCACGTCCTGTTTCTGAGGACAGCCGGGAGCCCCTCCTGGAGCCCTCCCACCCCGGTAGTCGGCACGTTGGCACCTCCATGTCCTGTTCAGTGAGGGAGTGGCTGCTGGTGCGGCCACCGAGCCTCTGGCCACCGTGTGGACGCTGCTGTCCAGCGATATTGAGACGACACGCGAAAGCGTTCCTGATAGTGACTGGGCTCCTGGATAAAGGTCAGGAGTGAGAGGGAAGGACCGAGGGGGCTGTGCTAAAATATTTATAGTGGTTTCGCAGATAGTGGGTTTATGTAATTTTCTTAAAAAAAAAAAAATCGGTCTTGGGCGCCCGGGGGGCTCAGCGGTGGAACGTCTGTCTGTCTTGGGGTCAGGGCGTGACCCCGGGTCCTGGGATCGAGTCCTGCGTCGGGCTTCCCGCAGGGAGCCTGCTTCTCCCTCTGCCTGTGTCTCTGCCTCTCTGTGTATCTCAGGAATCAATAAATTTTTTAAAATCTTAAAAAAAATCTTTCTTTCTTTCTTTCTTTCTTTCTTTCTTTCTTTCTTTCTTTCTTTCTTTCTCTTAATCAGTAGTAAGAAGATAAACTACTGAAGTTGTTTTTTAAAATCCATCCCTGGGCCCCCCTACTTTGGCGTCCGAGCTCTCCTGTCCCAGAGGCCCTTACCCAGGCCCGGAGGACCCACGGGTGTATGGAGGGGCTCCAAGGGGACAGGAGTGCGTGACGCCCTCAAAGTTACACCCGTGATCTTCTTGGCCCGTGTCTGTCTCCAGGGGGGACCACGGGCCGCATGATGAGGGGCTCGGAGCTGCCCCCAGCCCCCAGCCCGTGACGAGGCCCGAGGCTGGGTGGCCTGTTGAGGGTGAGCGCAGCAGGTCAGTGGCACCCTTGGGACCGGACTCCCTCCCACTCCTGGGGCTCAGCGGGGCTACTGGAAGCTGTTTTTTTTTTTTTTTTTTAAATTTTTATTTATTTATGATAGGCACACAGTGAGAGAGAGAGAGAGGCAGAGACACAGGCAGAGGGAGAAGCAGGCTCCATGCACCGGGAGCCCGACGTGAGATTCGATCCCGGGTCTCCAGGATCGCGCCCTGGGCCAAAGGCAGGCGCTAAACCGCTGCACCACCCAGGGATCCCTGGAAGCTGTTTAAAGGCAGCTCTGAGTCCCTGGAATGTCTTGGACCGAAGAGCCAGGAGCTAAGTATCCTGGTCCAACGGGCGGGGGCTTGGGAAGGCCGACTGTCCCCGGGAGGGTGCGGCCTCGAGGCAGGTGCAGCGGCGGGTGGGGCGGGAGCCCCGGGGGCCCAGGGCGTGGACGCGAGCGCTGCAGCACATCGAGCAGACTTCCCAGCCTCCCGGGCGGTCGAGGGTGACTCCTAAACCTTCAGGCTCTGCACCCCCAAAAGGAGACCGGAAGTCTCAGCCGCCCCGCTGCACGGCCGGGGGGACAAAGGAGCGCCCTAAGGTGCCAGCGGGCGGGTGGCACGGAAGCTATGGGGCCAAGCGCCGCCCTGCCCGTCCCCCTCCCACTGCAGCGAGGGGAGAGGAGGCTTGTGCCCTGGGGGGAACCCCGGCAGCACCGAGATGCACCTGATGCACCAGCGGGCGGCTCTCCCCTGGCTCTCCCAGCGGGTGGGTCTGCTCCGCCCAGGATGGAGCGGGGAGGAAGGGCGCGGTTGGACAGACCAGGTGCTCGCGGGCGGCCGGGGAGGCTGCACAAGCGGGACCCACGTGCAGGGGCCGAGTGTGATTCAACAGCGAACCCCCCGCACCCCGCACCTGCCAGGTGGTGAACAGCACAGATGGTTTCTCTGAAGGAACTCACATTCTGGTGGAACGAGGAGGAGGAGGAGGAGGATTGTCATTAGCACGACTCACCTATACGGAGCGCTCGCTGCGAGCCGGGGGCTGCTCTACACGCTAGCAGCTTTCCCTTGGCAGCCCCTGTGACTCTCATCAACTACCTTAGGAATTTAATTATATTATTTCTAGGGCTGCCCGGGGGGCTCAGTGGTTGAGCATCTGCCTTCGGCGCAGGGCGTGACCCCGGGGTCCTGGGATCGAGTCCCCCGTCTGGCTCCCTGCAGGGAGCCTGCTTCTCCCTCCCTCGGCCTGTGTCTCTGCCCCTCTCTCGGTGTCTCTCATGAATAGATAAATAAAATCTTTTAAAAAAGAGAGAGAGAAATATCTGCCCTTTAAAGACTAGGCCTGAAGCGTCCACATGAGAGATTAAACCATATTTTTAATGGCTGCACCTGCTCCGAGGGAAGCCTCGGCCCGTGGCCCAGTGTGGATCAAGGGGTCACACGGGTGACGCTGTATTTCAGAGCGAAGTCAGCGAGGGATGAGCCCACAGCGCAGCCCCCCCCCCCAAGCATCCTGGTTTGGAGCTTCGATCACCCGCGTGCCGTGGGACTGACCACTCGCGTGAAGACGTCCCGTTAGCCCGCGGCGTGTGTGTCGGCGGCGTACGCAGGGCCGCCCCCGCGCAGGTACTGGGAGCGCTGGAAAGAGTTCAGAGGCCGAGCAAGGCAGCGGACAGGCCGCCAAAGACCGATTCCCACCATTGCTCTCGTCCCGGCAGCCTAACCCTCGACACGAGTTAAATTCTTGTTTTGCTTAGAAAGTGAAAACAAAGTCTAAAAAAACCAAAATGGCTCTTTGATTAGAAAAATATTCATCAGGAGGCGGTGGGCGGTGTGGGGGGGACGCTCTGGGCTGTGTGACTGGAGCCGCAAGGCGCGTGGGGTGGTGCCTCTCCCAGTCGTGGGGACGACGATCACCGGGTCCTTTAGGGAAGAGTGTGAAGCCTTCCTAAATCCCACGGCAGGCGGGCTCGGCCCTGCTCCCCCGTGGGCTGCCCCTGCCGCCCCTGCTGCCGCCCCAGGTCCTCCCGGCACAGGCCCCAGGCCCACGGCGACGTGGGGAAACCGATTCCATCCCAGGTTTGAGTTTCCAGCGCGTTCACCGCCACGCTCGGCCGGTCGTTAGCCGACAATAAGGAAGGACCGGTGGGGTCCACGTAGCACTTGGGGGGCGTCTCGCTCCTGGAGACGCACAGATGAGGCATCCTAGGCTTCACCGCGGCGGCCCCTCCGACACCCCCTCCTCTCACGGCTCCCAGGACGGGCCCTCGCGACCGTCTCGATGGGGTCTGGCGACGGCGCGGCCTCCTAGCCGAGGGCTCCCCGCCAGGGTCTGCGGACCCCGAGCATCAACACGGGCTCCCCGAGGTGTGCGGCGCTCACGGCGCCAGGCCAGGCTGCTCTGGGCCGCGGCCCGCGAACCAGTGAGTCAGCAGCGTTACTCTGCGCGTCAAGGGGCCCTTAGCCACACGCGGCCAGAGATTCGACCAGAAAATAGCTGGCGATCCGCTCAAGCTTCTCAAAAGCTGGTGATGCGACTTCCCTGGATCTGGCTGGTGAGGGACGATGGATGCCACAGGCCGCGGCAGGACTGGCGAGCCCCACCCCCTCCTCCCCTCCTCTCTTCTCCCTCGTCCTCCTCCCCCTCCCCTTCCTCCTCCTCCTCTTCCCCCTCCTCCTGGCTTCCTCTCCAGGTGACCATCTGAGGCACTGTGGGGAGGCCCTCGGGGACAGCGACCCTTCGTCCGGGGCCACCCTGGTCTCTGAGCACAACCACGCGGCCACCTGCTGGCTCCCAGCACCGGAGAGGCCGACCTGGTGAGCGGGACACGTGCGGAGACAAAGAGACTCGTCTCCTCCAGGGAGAGCGGAGGCCCTGGGTGGGGGGTGGGGGGGCCCTGCGCCCCCGGCTGGCTGCGGCCCCTCAGCTCCAGGCCTCCCCGTCCGGGGGCGCAGCTGGCGCTGGGAGGCGTCACATTCCAGAGCTCGGGGTGGAACGCACAAGCATCCCCAGCAGCTGGGCCGAGCTCCGCTTCCTGCCCAGACAAAACTGGCGGACCGTGGGCAGGTTTTATTTTGTAAGATGAAATTTAAGTCATTTTATTGCCGCGGAGACGTTCTGGATGAGCAAGCCCCAGAGACCAAGATTCTCTCTCCCTCTCTCACAGCTTATATATTCTGACTATTATTTCTGGAAGCAACTTCAGCGATTATCTAACTTCTCCACCCAACCCGCCCTGCATTTTACTGGAATTCTATTCTCCTGGCACGTGAGACCCTACGGACTCTCCTGAGTTCCTTCCCCCTATCCGGTTACCCCTTATCCACCTTCCTCACGGGCTGCTCCATGGGCCACAGATGCATTTTTTGGTTTTGTTTTATTTTTGGAAAGGTATATAGTTTTCACTTTGCTCGGAGCGTGTCTGCTTTCTAAATCTGCTTTAAAAAATCATGGTGGGACCCCTGGGGGGCTCAGCGGTTTAGCGCCGCCTGCAGCCCGGGGTGTGATCCTGGAGACCCAGGATCGAGTCCCGCGTCGGGCTCCCTGCATGGAGCCTGCTTCTCCCTCTGCCTGTGTCTCTGCCTCTGTGGGTCTCTCATGAATAAATAAAATCTTTTTAAAAACATCATGGTAAAAAGATACAAGTTGCCATTTTAGGCATTTTTAAAAGTGCACGATTCAGCGGCAGTGCGTAACGGACGATGTCGTGCGACCCGTGGATGCGCAGCTGGCTGCGCTGTGCCCCTGGCGCCCTCCTCCACGGGCCACCTCTCTGCCTCTCAGAGGTGGGACTCTCACCTCGGGGCCGAGGACTGACCTCTTCATCCCTAGCCTAGATCTCTCCTGACGCTCCGGTCAGGGTCCTTCGACTGCCTGGCAGGTCATACCGATGCCGGAACATCAACGAGGTCAAACGGAGCCCGCTGTTGGCCCGCTCAGGCCTGCTCCGCTCCTCTCCTCACTCCGCGGCAGGACTTGGCGACCTGAGCCCTTCTTGCGCGTGTCCCCGTCTGCTCCCCTGGACACTGCAGATGAGGGTCCGAACAGATTACGTCTTTCCTAGACAGCGGCGGCTCTCATTCCCCACCACCGTCTCGCTGCCCCCAATTCCACCGTCTGCGGCGGCATCTAGAGTCATCCACCCGGAACGCTGCCCTGAAAGCTCTAACAGCTCCTCCTTGTCTGCACGGTTCCGTTAACGTTCGTTCGAGAATTCGATGAAAGGGACGCACCCCTTTGGTCAGAAAAGGACACGTTCACATGGACACACAGGCTCACAAATTTGCATGACGATTCCAGAGCGTCCATGGAATCCCCAGAGCCCATTACGGGTCCTCGGGTCCTCACGGCGAGGGGCCTTGTACTTCTCCGACCGCCTCTCCTCTCCGCCTCCCTCCTTACACTTCGTGCTTTGACAAGAGTGAACCTGTGCACACCCTGCCGGGCTGTTCTCCCGTGTTCTTCCCCCTGAAACACCCTTTCGTCCTTTCAATGCTGGGGAGGCTGTTTCTCATCTCTCATGTCTTAGCTCAGGCAACCCCGATTCGCTCCTATCTTATTTATTTATTATTTATTTATTTATTTATTTTTTTGATTCGCTCCTATCTTGTCTTCTCACTGAACACCTACTATGTGCTAGGCCCTCTGCAAGGACTGGCATACAAGATGGGCTTGGTTTGTGCAATGACAGACCTGTAGTTAAGCACAGACAAGTGAACACTAGCAGTGACCTCTGGTGTGTGCCCTACGTCAGCATCTACCGTGCATGACAGAAATCCTATCACTAGGTGCTCACCTCTCTCCCTTAACTGTAAGCCCCTAGAGGACACAAGTCCGACTTTACTCATTTTGTGACCCTGAGACACAGTACAGCCTTTCAAACATAAAATGACCTGTCACTCAAGTATTTATTAGATGGAGGGAAGTTAGAATCGAGGAGCCTAGTGCCTTTTAACAGCTAGTGGGTGCAGAAACAGCACTGGAGTCAGCGTCCCCCGAGGCTGCTCACATCCCCCTCCGCTGGAAACAGCTCACTAACCTCACTGCAAAGAGCTGGGGCTTTGGAATCAGGAAAGGATATTTAAATCCGAATTCTTCAGAATCAGGAAAGGATATTTAAATCCGAATTCTCCCAATTATTAATATGCAGATTTTAAATGCGTTGCGCAACGTCTCTTAAATTTCCCTTTTGCTACGTAGATGAGGTTGAGATAATTCCTGCTTCCCGGGGTTGATTTGATCCTTAATGGGATAAGAGATGTAAAGATCCTGACACATAGCCATCCTTCAATAGAGGTGATGTCCCTTGTGATTCCCTCTTGCTTCTACGCCCACATCGTGTTCCTAGTGATGTGCCTGGCCTTGGCCTAGGCCAACGAATTTGATTTCTGTAAACAATCTCCCGCTTACTGTGGCTGGAGCTACGATGTTCGTGGGTGGCCCCAGGTTAGGTATTTGGGAGACCACAGGCCCTTGGATGTCCATACCCGTGTCGGGGAAAGGGAAACCCAAGTGGGTTTCCCAATGGGAAGTTTAATTGCTCCCATTACAGGTGATCAAATATTGATGTTGGTAAAACATAATTACATGATTATGATTCATTCATTCCTGTTATGATTCATTCCTGTTACCTGACAGTGATCTGGGCTACAAGTAGCCATAAAATTGATAGACACTGAAGACACTGGATCCCTTAACCCGCAAAGTAGGCAGGATAGAATAAAATATGAGGTGAGAATTACCTAAGCGCTAGTGGAACTCCTTTTAAAAAGTTTGGCCATGAAGTAATGAGGCCGTTCTTGTAGTGAGCGTAGCAAAACCCCCACATCCAGATGAATCTAATTCCCTCCCAACGTAGTGGCTTTGGACACCGGAGACCCTCCAGTGATACAGCCATTGCTCAAAGCAGTGCTGAGACGCCTCCCTTGGAACCGTTTTTGAAACCAATTCATAGGCCACAACAAGAAACTCTTATACCTTCTCAGTCATGCTTCGCTTTTCACCAAGGAGGTTCCCGGCTTGATAAACTACCATTCATCAGACCCGGTTCCCACAACTTTTAGAGGTTGTTTTCATATCAAATGACGATGTGTCCCTATTCCCCTACTGAGGATATTCAAATTCCGTGACTTCGATGTTGAGCTCGTTTCAAAGCAGGAGTGAAGACAGTTGGCTTCGTGACACTGTTGTTGGAGAAAGGACACGGCTTTCCAAGGTAAATATTTTGAAGGGGAAGCAATCCTTTGGACGTGCAAATTCTAGTTTGCTGCAAATCTTAGGACTTTATGCCTTATGTGAATAATACCACCAGGACTTCGATAACCTGTCACTCGTATGCGATTAAGGGGAGATTGATGCCATCCTCCTTCAAACTCAAGCTCTAAGGTCTGTGTCACGGAAGGACGCCTCGTATCAAGGTTTTCCAGCATCGTCCTGGTCTTCTTGTCACCCCGACCCAGTAGAGACACTTGATCTCACTCTCAACGGTAAGGGTGATGATAAGAAAATCTTGGGTTCATTCAGCACATTCCTTTCTCTCCACAAAATGCATAGAGCTTGCGAATCAAAACCAGTTTTTGGAGAATAATTCAGACAAGATGCAGCTCATTAGTACTCAGGATGCCTTAGCTCCCGTGAGTGGGCTGTTGAAATAGGATTAGATAGTTCCTTAGTAACGTTCAAATATGATGACGCTGGAAGAGAAAGGCTAATTTCTTGTTTTTTCATTTTTCATTTCCTTACGGAGACTGGTCTCTTTGCCTTTAATGTAGCTTTTTATTTAAGGTACGTGCTTAATTGGTTTCCTTGGTCATCCCTCCCAGGTGAGTCAGCATCATCATTACCTATCGCCAGCAAGTAAGCATACCTACTGTGTCCTGTGAGCTGTTGCCTTAGATTATTATAAACTTGGAAAGGTAGAGCCAGGCCTCTGATTTGGGCGGTGCCTCACACACATAGAGGCTCACCAGTGGTGACCGCGATGACCGGTTCTTCAAAACTAGGCCTCTAAACTGAATTACGGAGTATCTGGAAACCAACTAATCACTTCCTGTTGAGTTTCTAACACACAGTCAGCAGCAGGAGACACAGAAAGATGAACACGGTGGGTCTCCACTCCTGGAAGACGTCATCACTGTCCAGGTAGAAGGTCAGGGTCGACTCACAGGGCTCGCTCGAGGAGCAGCACAGGGTATGTGTAGTTAAACTTGAAATGATGCTACAAACCACAGCGCCTGAGCTCAGAGCAGAGTTCCAGAGGCTTGCCAAGGCCAGTGAGGCATCCTGGGGCAGGTCCAGGCAGCACTTGGCAGGCCTAGAAGCCACAGGGAAATCTGGGTAGGTGGAGAGCAGGAGAGGGCATTCCAGAAGGAAAGTGAAATGTGATCAAAGGCACAGAAGTCGGGGCGGACATCCCTTTACTCAGAGCGAGGAAGCATGGAATGCAAAATTTCACTCATCGTCAAACATTTTTATCTATTAGGAACCAACGCGTTCACAGATTTTACCTCCAGTAAGTAGAGGTCAACCGAGGTTGCCAGATTGGATTCTGGTAGCAGCGGCATTTGTTAGACAGTCATTTAGGTTGAGTTTGTACTTTTATATGCAATCTCAAAACCTTGAGCTTCTAGGTATCTTTTCCAATTCCATGAATTTGGACAATGAAGGTAAAAGAAATCACCCTTCGCTGCACCTTTCGTATTTCCTTGGCCTGCAAATGAAGCAGTCCTGACACTGGGATGTGTGTACAAGAAACCCGGGAATATTTTAGTTGTCACTTATTCACATGCTTTTTAACTTTTTTTTTTTTTGTAAGGAAACAAAACACTCAGCCCACTGCCTTGGGCCCCGAGGAAGCTAACATCTGTTCTAGCAACCATAGTGACGGCAAAGGAATGCTAGTTACATATGCTCGAGGCACTGATGACTCTGGTTCTAGGGGGATCGACATCAAATCACTGATCTTTGAATTTCCTAATGAATAGGTGAGAAGCGGGTTGCTTTGCAAAAGGAAAGAAGGGGCTTTGTCAGTCTGTAGGAAGCAGAAGGAAGAGCTTGCTGGCCTTTTGGGAGTGCAAACAGTATAAATCACGTCAGTCCCCAGAAATGTCCTGATCAGAAGACACACATGAGGACGCCGGGGAGGCCTGTGATTTGGTGGAATGTGACCATAAATTGTCAACGAGGACAATATGGCCTGGGTTTGGCTGCTGTCTCCTCCGGTTCTGTGTGATAGCCCAGTCCACGGATTTTGCCAATTTTCAATCATTTAAGGAGTTGGCAATTATTTCAATGTTGGAGAAAGGAGATCCTTTCAGGCTCTCTCTTCTTTTTGGCCCTATTTCCCAAACTGTTAATCAATCCTTCCTTTGCTCCTCCTTTTCTACTCCTGCAGCTCCTTCTCCCCACCTCCTCCCCCTGGTTTCTTCCTCTACCTCTCCTTTCTTTCCTGGCCCCCCACCCCCATCTTTCCCCCTGTCCTCTCCACTCATCACACTTTTTGGACCCTCTTTAAATTGTGCACTTCTTCCTGCAATTGTGTCTCTTACAACTGGATTCACTAATCCAGAACGCTCAACCCAAAAGACTCAAACATTCAGAAGAGCCCCAACGACCTAGGCGTGGGCATGAATGGACACACTGGTCATTCACTAGAGGTTGTGTACTTAGGGCATACACTTTCTCCCAAGTTCTTATTCAGAGACTAGGAATTCTTATTTTATATACAAATTACAGAAGTGTGGTTGTCTGGTATCTGATATCTTCAACTGTCAGATTAGAAGGGGGACACCTAGAAGAGAAGACACATGTAATACCAAGAAAGGAGAGGCCAGAAAAAGCAGAACCATAAATGTCAAAAACCATAGCGTCTGGAAGGGCGAACAGCCTCAGCAATCGAGGGCTTCGTAGTGACCTAGCAAAGTTTAGCTCAAGATGAGACGGTGGAGAGTAACGGGGAAACACTGTACAGTGTTTGATAACATTCGTTTTTGTACAAAGGCTTCCACGGGAAGAAAGACCTCGGTGTAGGTGAGGGATGAGCTCAGTCAGCATGAATTTTCTAGGTTCTTTTGGTTGATGATGTCCCTCCAGCACAGCCCCAACCTGTGACAGCAGTGAGTGTGGCCCGTCGCCCATCCACGGATAATACAGTTCCTTGGACACACACCTATTTTTCTTTTTCATCTCCCCTGCCCCCAACTAATAGTTTTCTTTGTTACTTCTCTGTTTATCTTGTTTTCTATTCTGTTTGTTACTTTCATACTTGTGTTCTTCTATATTTTTTTGGGGGGTGTACTCCGTTGTTCTCTAATGTCTTGGGTTCAATGCTTGGCTAACTGGCTTACCACTTCCTTCTTTTCTAGTATAAACACTTAAGGCTACAGATTTTCCTCTAAGAACGACTTCAGCTGCATTCATAAGTTTTGTCATGTGGCATCTTCATAATTGACTAGTTTTAAGTATTTCCTAATTTCCATTATGACTTTGCTTTGACTTATAAGAGATTTAGATGTCTGTTTGATATTTCCGAAAACGTGAGCTTTTCCTAACTATGCAATAGCACCACTGGTTATATCATGAAGTTGGCCATATTGTGGTTGGTCATCAGCTCCTACCCCCTTTCTCTATATTTCATTCTTCAAAGGAGAGAGGCTAGAGTTCTCTTTTTCCACGATGGATGGGGTGGACGGTGAGAGGAGGTGACTGGTCAGTTTTGTTCAGCATATGTTTGTTTCTTCTACTTTTGGCACAGTACAGACTGATTGGAAATATCTCACTGAACCTAAGACGCATCCTTGTAGGATAATTGATTATTTGAGGAGCCATTAGGGAAAACTATGGCCAATTAAATGATGATATATAACTGGTGATCTGGAACATCCCAATTTCAGAGATGTTTAAATGTGCAAAAAGTGTGTCTTAGAATTTATGAAATAATGGTATTTTTTCAGTAATCTTATAACTGCATAACCTCTATTTTATGCAACCAAAGAACTTTGGACCCTTCCTAGAACATTTTTCTGTAGCCTCATTGTGTGTCCACTAGATCATGCTTAATTGCAGTATTCAAATTATTTATATTTTATTAATTTTCCTTGGGCTGCTTAATCTATTAACTACTGAAAGAATTGCATTTATATCTCTTGTGGTGGTAGATCTATCAGTTTCTCTTTATAATTCTGTCAATATTTGTTTCATATATGCTAAGGATATATCATTAAGTTCAGACTAGAATCAGTTCCTTTTAACATTATGTAATGATCCTTTTAATACCAATAATTTTTTTTGCCATAAAAGTTTTTTTTTAAATTTTTATTTATTTATGATAGGCACACAGTGAGAGAGAGAGAGGCAGAGACATAGGCAGAGGGAGAAGCAGGCTCCACGCACTGGGAACCCGACGTGGGATTCGATCCCGGGTCTCCAGGATCGCGCCCTGGGCCAAAGGCAGGCACTAAACCGCTGCGCCACCCAGGGATCCCCAAAAGTTTGTTTTATCTAATATTGATATAGCTATGCTAGCTTTCTGTTGGTATTTTCCTGATAGAACTTTTCTCATTCCTTGATTTTCATCTTTATATTTTATTGAATGCATTTTTTATTGTAAACAGCATACAGTGTGATATTTTTTAAATGCCATTTGTCTCTGTTCTTTAACTGCTGGGTTTGGTCCTTTATACTTATCTTGGTTATGGATTATTTGGATTTAACTTTTATTTCTAAAAATAAATATTGCCATCTTATATGTGTTTACCGCAGTTTCTTAAGAGCATAGATTCAGAAAATTTTTTTTCTTATTTATTCTTAAAACAAGGAGATTTCAAACTTAAGGCAAACATTCTTTAAAATACTTTGAGATAAAAATATTGAAAGTCAATTGCTCAAATATCCAAGAAAAACAAATCAGCTCAGATCCTCCAAAATATATTTGAAAGAAAAGATATTTTTATGCATACAAGGGTTACCAAAACAGAGATGTTGGCAAACTATTTTTCTTTCAGTTCATAAACAACATTTGATATCTGAATTCTGCATTCTGATATTCCTGTGGTCTTTTGCCCTTTCTGATGATAGTATGAGAAACCACAGGTCATCTTGTTAACATAATAATAATAAAAAATACTAGATATTGTGTAAAAGACCTTGAATTGTGTATGGCTTTACTGAGACTAGTAAGGAGATGAGAATGATTTATGACTAGTGTATCAATTGTTTGTAAATTAGAAGGCTTGTTTTGAGGTCACTTGAAACAAATTGTTCTCAGAAGGAGCTCAGAAGGAGCACACTTTGGTCTGAAGTATGATCTCTTTCGTATTAGGTGGAGGTTGGCCAATTTGAATTACGCTAAGACAAACCATCTCCAGTGTCACCAACAAGAGGATCTCACATTTATTTTCAGAATATAAGAGCCACACTCAGTTATGCTGCATAGGACTGATAATGTTCACCTCACTCCTTCACCAGCTTACTTTTAGTTTTAGAAATTACAGACTCTTAGCGTCGGAAGGAGTCTGATGTGCGTGCAAATGGCAATTCTGTCAACTTGTCAAGTGGCCTGTGCTTGAATACTGCCCAACAGGGAGCTCGCTGCCCCCTGAAGCAGCCAATTACGTAGACCATTTAAAAAAACTAAGCCACACACTGGTAGCCTATTCTATGCCTTGGATCTATGTAATAAAAGCAGACACTCCGGTCTCAGGACAGCCCTCCAGATACTAAAAACAGCCAAGTCTTCCTTTGTCTCCAAGCCAGAGTTCCAATTCCATAGAATATTCTACATAACCTTCCATGTTTGGCAAGACTTTTCACCCATTGTTTCTCTAGGCTCTCCCTGGAAGCGTCCTGGTATGTCCTACAACACTCAAATGAGATTTGACCTCCACCAAGTTCAGAGGTTCTGTCCCTGGAGTCATAGATATGATACTTCTGTTAATTCAGAAGCCAGAGCCTCTTTGGAAACCACGGCACTGTGCTGATCCCTACAGAGCTTACGACATCAGGGTAAGGAAGCCAACTCCAGGTACCTACTGTGTACCGGGCCAGCTATTTAAGGACCAGGGTTTCAGTCACCACACTGATCTGATCCCAGAGCCCATGTTTATTCCCACTTTTCTTCTCCAACTAATCTTTCCTCTGTGTTTTAAGCCACCTTTCTTTCTTTCTTTTTCTTAAAGATTTCATTTATTCCTGAGAGACACAGAGAGAGGCAGAGACACAAGCAGAGGGAGAAGCGGGCTCCCTGCAGGGAGCCCGACTCAATCCTGGGACCCCGGGGTCACGCCTTGACCCAAGGCAGACACTCAACCACTGAGCCACTCAGGTGTCCCCTAAGCCACATCTTTCAAAGGACATATTACCTATAATTGCAGCAATAATAAAGTAA
The DNA here is from genome assembly GCF_048164855.1 of Canis lupus baileyi. Classification (NCBI taxonomy): domain Eukaryota; kingdom Metazoa; phylum Chordata; class Mammalia; order Carnivora; family Canidae; genus Canis; species Canis lupus. Next base: position 70,796,390 of record NC_132848.1, on the reverse strand, counting down.
AGGCCATCCTCTTCCAGGGCTGAGTATGAAATGCTAATTCACTTGTAGCTCCGGGGCTGTGGGTTGGCCACTTTTGGTGCAGATAGCGTCAAAGTAACCTGGAGCCTATTTCCTTTCCAAATGAACAAACCTATAAATCATTGGCATCCAAATTAATACTATTTTGTTAATATACTTGGAACATACAGACGATAGATGGATCTTCCTAAACTAATGCCTTGTTTTTTTTTTTTTTTTTTTAATGATTTCCTTCTGGCTGCCATTCAAACTCTCTTCAAGGTCATCGGCCTCCTATTTGCCCTCCAATCCAGCCTCGCCCGACTCTTCCAGGCTACGTGAAGAGACGGTAGCGAAATGAACAAGGAGAGAGGCGGGTGTGGGAGCGAACTGGACAGGAAGTGGAATAGTGGTAGGATGAAGAGACCTATCGGGTAAAGTCCCAGTGTGGGCCCTGGGCCCGCCCTCCTCGACTGGGCGTTTGGAAAGGACTTGTCTTCTCTAGGGGCCATTTCTTAGAATTGAAAAAATGGTTTGGGGAGGGCCTTGTTGGGAAAAGGACACTCATGGGACAGAGGTTTGGGGCTGAGTAAATCATGAGCTGCCTACTTGTTCTCCCTGAATTTCCAGAATGATTTGTCCAGCTCCCTCTCACAAGAATGGGGGGAACACCTTTTTGGGTAACTGGGACATAATCCACTAGGTCCAGTAAGTGGACACTCCTCAAGTGCATAGGGCTTGCGTCAGGTGACCTACCCCAAGGCCTGCGTGGAGGTTTGTGAGTCTTTGGGGTAGATGCAGGAACTTCTGGGTGCCCGTGCAATAGCTGCCTTTTGTACCCCAAAGTGTAAAACGTATACCTCTTGGGCGTACATTCTGTCCTGGCACCTATGATGTGGGTACCAGAGGGCATGGACTGGCTGTTCATCTTTGAGTCCTCAACATTTCGCCTACAGTACTATTTTAATACACACGGATTCTGATATTTGGCCCCATTTGCCATCAACAGCCTCCTTCCCACACACCTTTCCTTCCTGGAGAGACGCGTGTCCTTATAGCTGTTGGTATGAAGTACCTGCCCATTTTGATTTAGGCAAAATCTATTTCTTTTCTTGGAAAAGAAATAGAAGGAAAAAAAGTCTTCTCTGATTTCTACTTTATTTCTGAAGAGTATGCAATAATTTTTTATGATGCTGGAAGGCGAGGTTGCCACTCAGCCCAGGCTTCCGGACCCATTCCCTACCAGGCTGGCGAAACTCCAGCAACTCTGGCAAGGGCAGCCTTGCCACCTGTCTGCTTACCTGGACAGCCACAGGCCCACGGAGCCGGGCTGCGTTTGTATCTTCCCGGGTCACTTCAAAGAAACTGGTGACCCAACTGAACTGATTTCCAAAGTGAACCGGGGAAGGTGCCTGGGGCAGACCCCTGAAGACGGTCCTGGGAGGCGGTCCCTGCCCGCTCTCGGCAGCCTCCCGCAGGTAAAGCACCGCAGCCCCCACCTGCGAGTGCCAGCACGGCCCCCCCCGGAGCCAGCCTGACCAGCGCACCCTCAGCATCGGGCCTGGGCGGGCGGCCACAGGCCACAGGCCACGCCCATGCCCCCCAACTCACGACTTTCCTACAGTTCCTTAGATTCTCTTTGTCCCCCCCCGAAGGTAGAAGGCATTTATTTCTTGAATGAGGAAAGATCGGAGGTTAACGTGGACACCGCATCACGTATGCTGTTTAAATTAAATACGAAACTCCAAACTATGGCAGATGCGGGAAGGCCTGTCCAGCTGGTCCCAGCTGCTGTGTCTCCGACTGGTCTCCTGACACCCCGCGCCTACCAACCACAGCCTCAGTGCCCAGAACACGCCGTGACCCACGCCAGGGCGCAGCAAACGCCCGCTCTTTCTCTCTTCCTGAGGCCACTTACCATCTCTTCCGTCCTCGGCTTCCCCCGGACACTCCACTTCCTACTCTCACAAGGCATTGCTCAGTTCTCTATTAAAGAACTTACCACATCACATTGCCATTCCTTCCAGACTCGTCTGTTTCCCACGTCTTACACCTCCGTGCTTTGGGGGCTTGGCAGATACTGCAGTTACCTGGATTCTGCGTGAGTCTCTGTGGTTCTGCCCCCCTTGCGGCCTGGCGCTGCCGACCCTCAGCGGGCTGGCGGCCTGCCCTGAATCCTGATCCAGCTGCGTGGGGGATTTCTAGGTTCCTTCTCCAGGTCTGCACCCCTGCCAAGAGTGGAGCTGATGCTGTTCTGAGGAGGTCTTTGACTATTGCCCTGTCTGGGATCACCGGTTGTGGCTTCTCGGCTGGCAGATTTGTCCCCCTTAAATCACGCACAGGCTCCCCGTGCTCCTTGGATGCATACACTGGGTTGCTGGCCATTCTCTCTGGAGGACTACCTTGCAGCCAGCTCAGTGGCCCCTGTTCTAATCCTGCTGTATTCCGGTTCCCTTTCTTTCCCACCAGCAGGTGCCATCATGATCTCAGTATGAGCCAACTGAGGCCACTCATTCATTCATTCAAGTACCAGCTATCTGCTGGGTACCGCGTAGGCATTGCGCCAGGGGCTGGCTTCAGTGGCGAACAAGACACAGTCTCTGTTCTTTCCTCGAGAAGCACAATGCACTACGCAGTGTGTGGGAGACAATTATTTCCAGTATCTGTGTCATTGTTTTCTTCAAGTCGCCAATGGTTCCCAACTGATAACCTATTCCTGTGTGGCACCCGGAGGCCCCTCTTGGGTGAGACATCGGGAGACACACAGCGTTAAGAACAACACTGATGCTGCCTGGGCTCTCTCTTCCTGGAGCAGGGGGCAGCAAGTCTCTGGCTCACTAGGCCTTCGGAGAGAGGCAGAAACAAAGGCAAGACCTGGAACACGGCAAAGGGGCACCTGGAGAGAAAGTTTTACAGTCTTTGCCTGGCAACACGAAAGGGAGAAGATCCCCACAGTGGTCACATTGGGCTACAATTATTTTTGGTGAATTCCCATTTTTATACCAGGAAATACTGTCCAAAAGAAGGAACATAAAAGGAAGGGTCTGATTTTAAAATCTTGGGATTCTTAAATGAATGAGATTGGGAGTGAATCAAGAGAATAAATCCTTTTTCTTAAACTTTAATAGTTTTTTTTTTTTTTAAACTTTGGAGGACAATTAGTATTAGGTAAGGATAATGGGAAGAGTCCTGTGTTTAAGATTTACCTAGCAAAGCTTATTAAAATGCAGACTCCTGGGACGCCTGGGGGGCTCAGCGGCTGAGCATCTGCCTTGGCCCAGGTGAGACCCCGGGGTCCCGGGATCGAGTCCCACATTGGGATCCCTGCATGGAGCCTGCTTCTCCCTCTGCCAGTGTCTCTGCCTCTCCTCTGTGTCTCTCATGAATTAAATAAATAAAATCTTAAAAAAAAATGCAGACTCCTGAGATCCCTTCCAGAAATTCTGTTTCTTTAAAGTTTCTCCAACTCGGTATGATTGCCATTTTGGGCTAGATAATTCTTTGTCGTGGATAGGGGCTCTCCTGTGCATTGTTGGTGTCTGTCTCTCTCTCTTTCAAATAAACACCAGCAGAAAAATACCACTAGTTTCAGAAAAGAACGGTCTGAATTCATGAACGTCTGAAGGATAAAATGGTTAAAAAAAAGCCCTTGGGAAATCAGTTAACACCTTGTTCAATCCCCAAACCACAGTGAGTTGGGGCTACTTGGGGGGCCCCTGGGAGATCCAGTCTGCTGCGAACTCCCCTCCTGAAGCTGCATCTCTCTTCTGCATGAAACGGTAGCTTCTCTGATAAAATGCCTCCAGACCACGCTCAGCATGATAGAAAAATTTAAATAATAATAGGAATTGGGATGTAGTAATAATGCATAAAATTTAGTAGACACTTATTTTAACTCATTCTTTGAAATAGTCTAAGGATTCTCCTTATGTTACTGTTTACTTGATTCACCTACTGAGAAGATCTTTTTTTGGAAAATTCCAAAGAAACTGCAGCCCGATCCTATTCGACTTACCAACCCGGTCCAATTTACTGGTGTTTCCCTTAGTTATCCTGCAGGCAACATCTTCAAAGTGTTCCCCAGCCTCGTCCTGGTTGTAAATACAAGCTTATCATGGACTCCAAAGGAATCATGGCCCTTAATCAGGGAGACCTCGCCTGTTTATATTCTACAGGGAAGGAGCAGCAGATCTTTTAATGAGACGGGCCATTGGACCTTTACTTGGCAAGGAAGAGGAATGTCGATAGACTGGTAAAAGCTGTCACTCTTTGATAGCCCACCAGGTACCATAGCCCCTTATATACTTTACCTTTAACCTGTGCAACAACCGTGCAAGACAGGCTAGGAGACAGGCTCAGGTAAACGTGCCCAAGGTCACCCTACAACCTGGAGGGGCTAAAATCCAAAATTAGGACTTTGACTTAATACCCTGTATTCTTAATTCCTCCATTGTGCTACAAGGACAAAGCTGTTGTTCTGGTTTTGATGCCTCGGAGCTGAGTCTGTTGCATTTTAAATTTCACTCAAAAACAACTTCTTTGAACAGTGACTTAACATGGGTCTCTTACATTTGCTCAACCTTGCTGCCACTTGTAGCCAGGCTGTTTTTCATAGAAAGTAGTAGGGGGAAAGACAGTATTCTCCTCTGATTCAGTATTGATTTTAGAACCTTACGTCAAACTTTAGGTCTCTTTCCTTTTTTTTTTCAAAGATGGTGATTCTCTAAGACGTGGGAAACCAGTGCAAATCGAATCCTAATAGTAGTTAATGGGGCGGGGGGCATCAGCTGGGTCTCGTTGTTACATACTGGGTGATCGAGGGCACGGGGTATGCATCTTAGGAGAGTAGTTGCCAGCCTGAAAAATGGCCCCAAATTAGAAGGCACCAGAAACTGATACAAAATGAGAGGAAAAGAGAGAAAGAGTCATAGTTCCCAGGAGGGACCATGAACTAACTGTGCTCGCAGGCATATCGAGTCCTTCCTCAGGTGGATTTCTCCTTAGGGGACAGCCTTTTCTCCCCCTCTTCACCTGAAATTACCATTTTTCAAATCACCACCTGGATTGTCTCCTCCATGAAGCCCTCTTGTCCCTTCCTCAATTCAATCCTCCTTCCCTACTCTGAAATCCTATAGCATTTACACCTCATTCACACAGCCTTGTTCTTTCTTTATGTTTTTTTCTCTTTATTTACCTATTCCTTCGTATGTCTCCTGAGCTCCTTTCTCCAAGTGGATCTTAAGCTCCTTAAGGGTAACAACTTTGTAAAATGCAAGTGGAACACCCATGACACAGTAGGAGTTCAACAAGCACTTGTTGAATGATTCTCTGATCTGTATACGCTTTGGTGGGGAGATCATAAAATTTGAAGGCATTTATCGAAAAGGAGACCATCTTTCCTGAAAAATTCTTTCAGGTGCTCACATCTGCTTGCTTTGCTTTCAAAAAGACAAACGTCTTTTAAGTACTTCTCCCCAGGCAGCACCATAGTCGTGATGCCCGCCCACCCCCCGCCCCCCAATGCCGGATGCTGGGGAAGAAAAGGGAGGCCCCTTGAGACTATAGAGATGAGCTGCGTTTACTTACGCTGGTGAAAGAGGACTTTGGATGTTTGACCATTTTCTAGAGCCCTGGAGCTCAGCAAAGTTTACCATTTGTATAGGAATCTTTTAGCTCTTGGATGGAAAAAACTCTTTTCCTGTAAAACTTCATGGAATTTCTGCTCCTGGCAGGGGCAACCGTTATTCATTGTGGATCTTGAAAACTATGACACGGTTGTCCAAATGGGCACCAAATAAAGCGAGAAAAGAAAAGTCTCAACTACATATTTTAAAATGATTTTTGGTTCCAGGTGATGGACGGGGCAGGCTGTGACTGGCACCGACGAGCCTAACCCTTTACTCAGACTCAGGGGATCTCTTCTGATCTAAAAACCTTGTCCTTCAAAAACAGCTGCCGAAGGAACAAACGCAAGTCCAAGACCTTACTTCATATTCTGGATGACCACAGGTTCCACCTGCGTCTCTATTTTGTCCAGTGACGGCTTCAATCTTTTAAATTTGAGGTTCTCTCTAAGGTCCTGCTGGGGATTGGGGTTTTATGCTTGACTATAGCTCTTTTTTTTTTCTCTAGATGATTTTGATCATCTCGTCTGCCTCCTTCCAGTCACCTGGGCTTGGCTGAGTGACAGGCATGTTCCCCTTAGGGATCCGATCGGCCTTATCTCAGCACAGTCCTTTTATTATAACGGGCCTCTGAAGCGGGAGCCAACTCTCTGGAAAGAATTTCCAATTAGTTGAATAAATTTCGACTAAGCTTCGACTAGAATAGCCGCTAACATTTAATAAGCACTCGCCCCCCTACCAGGTCGTCTACCAAGCACCTACAGCACTCCCTGGATGTTCACAACGCAGCCAAGAGAGATGAAGTGTTGTTATTCTAATTCTGTAGATTAGGAAATTGATGCACGAAGGGGCTAAATGTGTGGGTCAAGGTCAAGGGCACATGATAAGTTGACAACAAAACTGACCTCTGACTTTCCCCCTCGACCCCAGTCCGGCTCCTTCAGTCTTCCCTCTGTCCCTTGAGGGAACCCCATTCTTCCAAGTACTTAGGCCAAAGCCCATGGGACCCTTCTGCACCCTGCTCCCCTCCAGCCCAGCATCCAGCGCTTTGGGAAATCCAACTGCTTGGCCGTCACGATATAGCCAACTCTGACTGCTCCTCTCGTCTCTCCATTGCTCCCTGCTGAGTCAAGCCATCATCATCGTTGGCCTGAAATATTGCCATTACCCTCCTAACCAGTCACAGTCCTTCCATCTCTGTCTTCCCACGGGCTGTTCCAGCAGCCACAGTGATCTTTCAGATCTAAGTCGGCTCATGTTGCTCCTCTGTGCAAAAGCCAAAGTTCTCACAAGGCCCTCCACTCTCCATCCCCATGACCTCACCGTCTCCTGCTCGCCTCTCTGGCTCTCTTCCAGTGACAGACCACCAGCCTTCCCGCTCTTCCTGGAACACACGGAGTGTCTGGTTTTGAGGTCTAAGCGCTGGGGCCCTCTGCTTGGTATGTCCTTCCCCCAGGAGCCTCACAGTTACCTTCACAAGTCTCTACTCACACGCCACCTTCTCAACGTATCTGTTTGCATCACACTCACCCGAGTCGTACCAAGTCCTTTTGCTCGGCTCCGTTTTTTTCCTGTAGCGTATATTACCTTTTAACACAGTGTGTGATTCATCTGTCGTGCTTGTCTGTTGTCGGCCTTCTCTCCCTCTGCCGCTCCCCGCCAGACAGACAGCTCTGTCTGTAGTGCTCTCTCGTGTAACCCAGGGGCCCAGGACCGTGCCTGGCACGTTGTAGGTGAGCAGTGGACATTTGTTGAATAAATGAAACGAACGGTCGTGGATCTCAGATCTTGGAGCGTTCATACTTTCGTTGTAGACATACGGCATTCTCGAGTGAAAGGGCAACGAGGGAGAAGATGTGTTCATCAAGGGTCAAGTGAGCAGGAGACTCAGTGATGAGCACTCAGGTAAGGAAGACGTAAGACATGAATGAATGCAGGTGGGAGTGAGCTGGAAAGATGCAGGGAACTTCGCTCTGAGCTCGTTTCACTCTTCGATGGGTCCGTAGGGACGTCCTTTCCTCTTGGCTTACAGGCCAGGACTTAAGCTGTAGTCTTAGTCCTGTAGCTGCCACACCACAGGCTGGGTCCTGCTACCTCTCCCTTCCCCCCACCCCGTGCCCCTGTGGCCTCAAGGGCACGGCTGTTTCTCTGCGGTACCATCAGACATAATGAGAAATACAGGCCCAAACTGCTGGATCACTCAGAAGCAGGGAGGAATCTGGGATGGAGTTGTTAGGTTTGGGGTATTTTAATCATTTCCTGCAGGTTGGCAAGTTCCAGAAGGGTCAATTTCTAAAGGAATCAGGCGGGGTACACTTAAAGAGACTTCACCGTTGCTCCAAAAGGTTTTCATATTTGGTCTCCAGATTTTGATGTTTCCCTGAGGGGTGCCAGAGACGTGGACCTTTCTCAGTGGTGACACTTCTCTGGGACAACCCTACTTTCTTACTTTGGTCAAGGAAAACTTTTCCGTTGTCTGTACTTGTTGCCATGCTTACACTGCTTTCAAGAAAACCTAATATAGGATGCTCCTAATATAGGATGAAAACCTGTGTGTGTGTGTGGGGGGGGGGGGCGGGTAATGGGGTGGGGGGTGGTGCAGAGGAGCAAGGGGAGAGGGAACGCTGTCCACCATGAGGCCGGACCTCACGCTCATTTACGAGAGGCTCGCTTTTATCTCGTCTGACCCCAGCGCACGCCCGCTATCTCTCGTCCACCTGTGACCCTGTTAGGGCTACAAGCCTCAATTACTGAGGGGCTCTCGCGATACGGCCTCCAAAGCTCAGCCAGGATGTGACCATAGTATCCACCCAAGGTGACCATTGGCCCAAACACATGAGCCTTTAGAATGATCCGATGGGAAAAAAGCATTTGGCTATGACAAGTGAATGAACATTCAGGAAAGGTTACTTGGAACTGCCCACGTTAGGGCCCGAGGTCCCTCAGGCAAGCCCTGACGGTGGCCTCCTGACAGGCTGAGCTCTGAGATACAGCAGGACGGAGCAAGGACACTGGCCGGAGGGCTGTCCCCCCGCACCCCGGCCGCACATGAGAACCTCCCCAGGGGCCCCTGGAGCCACCCAAGCTAGGGCCACTCCCGGCTTTGCTTCCGTTGGGCTATAGCACAAGGCCTGGGCATCATCATTTTTTAAAAGTCGTCCGGGTGATTTTATGTGTGACCAGAAATGAAAACCACCTAATTACGGATCCAGTGAGGGGGCGTCCGGGGCGCTGCTGGGTTTCCATCTGCTCCCGCCTCACGGGCCCTGCGGCACAGCACCCTCACCCCCACCCTGCTTCCCCCTGGATGGTTTCCACAGTCCCTTAAACAAGCTTCGGTTTCTCCCATTCTAAATCCCCCTTACACTCCATGCCGCTCTCCAGTCACTGGCCTTCCCTAACGGGAAGAGCTCCCTAAGCCGGGCTTTCCGCGCGCCCTCCGCGTCCTTCTGCACGTGTGTCCCGGAGCCAGTCCGTGCAGATGTCCCCCCTCCTGCTGCACAGACGCTGGCCCGGTCCCACTGCCACCCGGACGTGCCGGCGCGCTCAGGCCTCACCCTCGGTCACGGAAATGGGGACGTGGAGGAGGCCAACACGGGGACCCTGGACACCCTCTGCCATCAGCCCCGGGCCCAGGCCCCACCGGCCCCGCTGGCCCCACCGAGCTGGAGTCAGAGCCCGGTGACCAGGGCGCAGAACCAGAAACTTCCGCGGAAAGGAGCAGCCGGGGACGCCTCCCGGGAAGGGAAGGCGATGACTTACACAGCGCGTGGTGGTGATGATGACGGAGCTGGAGATGAAGGACAGGCCGTCGTTCATGCTGACCTGAAGCGCGGCTTTCCTGCAAGGACAAGGGGCCGGGGGCTCAGCGGGGTGCGGGGGGCCCACAGCTGGGCCCCGCTCCCGCCCACGGTTGGGCTGCCCGCACGCCGGGGTCCTACAGAGGAGCTGGAGCCCCCCGAGCCCCCCGAGCTGCCCCCGGTCGCCAGCCGGGCCACGCACTGAGCCCTTCGCACAGGCCGCCAAGGCCGCCCGGTCAGCAGGAGACGGTCTCCCAGGACGCGGCTGGAGCCCCCGCGTGAACCCGGCAAGCTCGTGTGGGTGGGGGGCCCGGGGGAACCGGCAGCGGCCTCCCGCCCTCCCGCTCTGAGCCTCTGGGGCCTGAGCCCACGCGGCGCCTGCGTTTGTGGGATCGACGGGCTCGAAGGCCGGTGGTGGGCACCCAGAGGGCGGAAGATGGAAAGTGAAGTTGGATGAACGGGTTTGGCGTCTTCTTCCTGAGAGCCACGGGTCCCTCAGCCTGTTGCCGCCTGGCTTACAGGGAGGCCAGCTGTGTTCTCCGACAACACCCCACAGCCCCCCAGGCCCAGCGGAGGAAGGGGCGCCGGGCCTGGCCTCAGACCAGCTCTGCACCCGGCGAGCCCCTCCGCTTGGCCTCCTTTCTGAGCCCCCTGGTCTCCGAGGAGGGGGTCGCCCAGGGCAGCTGCCATTGCGGGGCCTGCGGGAGGGCGAGCTCTACACGGGTGGTCTGACCGAGTGACACAGACCTGGGCTCGAAACTCGGCGCTTCGCCTCCTGTGGTGTGGCCCTGGGCAGGCTACTCGGGCTCTCGGGCCACAGCCTGCACACCCGTAACCCTGGTCCTTGGGGAACCTGGGAGGATAAAGCGAGCTTCCCCTTGTAAGACATCTGACCCGGTGCCTCGCTCGCCCTAAGCACGGGCACATCACGACCCGAGCGCCCTAGGCCACGGCTGCCCGGAGACCCTTCCCCTCCGCCTCCCGTGTCCTCCCCGACCGTGAGGGGCACGTGCCGGTGGGAACTTACATGCCAACTTCTTTTAAGATAGGTGCCGGGCACAGCAGGTACGTGTCTTCCACGGTGAAGGGCTTCTCATCTGCAAAAAGGAAGTCGCCGGGTTAACAAGAGTGAAGCGGCCTTGCAATGTCACGTTCAGTGACCGCGAGACACCATCTGCGTCCCGGGAGACACCAGAAAAGCAGCGACTCTGCAACAGGCGCTAGCCTTGAGCCATAAAATCCACTCGAGTGAACGAATTTAGGGCCTCCTGCTAGGATGCTGGTCCCCGACCTCGAACGTCCAGTTGAGTTAATCAGGAAACAAACAGACTGAGCTCTCACCGTAGACCAGGCGTAACTGAGGGGACTCCAGAGGACGTTAGCCTGGTCCCCGCGGAGCGTCAGGTCTGAGCCTCGCTTGAGAGAGAAGCCGTATTCACGGAGAAGGTTTGTCGACGCAGCATCATTTCTCACGGCCAAGACATGCAGCAAGCATTGGATGAGCGGGTAAAGAATGAGGAATGCACACGCACACGCACACGCGCATACACACATGCACCACGCTGTGCCTCTGAAACGGACATGATGCTACTCATCAATTATATCTCAATTTTTTTTTTTTTTTTTTTGAAAAAGGAAAAGTTCGCGGACACGTACCAGGAGTGACTAAGCCAAAAATACCATTTGGCTTCAGAAAGCACAGGGCTCCCTTTAGGTGGGTGCCGGGGGAGGTGCCAGGGAACACAAGCCTTGAGGTGGGCTTCGGCAGAGAGACGGGAAGAGGCCCTGCCGAAGAGGCCCTGCCGGCGGGAGGGTGGGCGCGAGCAACGGCGGAGCAAGTGAGGCATATTCCGGGGGAGGAGGTGAGTAGGATTTGGGAGGGTCCGTATGGGAGCAGCTTTGGGCTGAGGCCTTTGGGTCAGAACTTAGGAACTTGGACACAGGTCCACGAGCTATAAAAGGAGCTCTCGAGGTTTTGGGGGAAAGAAACGAGAAGGGATGATTTTGGAAGCTGCAGCCGATGCAGCTGGGAGAGGTGGCTGGAGGCCGGGGAGGTGGGAAGCTCTTGCTCTCGTTCCGGGGAAAGCCTGAGTCGCTCTGAGCAGCTTGCACCTCCAGCGTCCTGAACACGACAATGTGTCCCAGGGGCTGGGCCCAGAAGCAGGGTGAGGAGGTCCCGCCGTGGTCAGTACACTCATCCTTTCCTGATGCGACCCGTCAGGGTGCGCGGGACCTGCAGGTGGCACGAAGGCGAGTGAAGGGAGGCCCGTTACCAAGCGGTGGACACACGCAAATGCCTGCCGGGGAGGCAGAAAGGAGCACGCGCACACATCGAAGGATGGTGTTGCACACGAGCATTCGTTACGAAACCCATGTCTCCAGTGACGATGGACTGTGGCTGACACTGAGCCCCGGGCCGAGGGGGGACGAGGACGCCTGGCGGCCTCCGTGCCTGGACCGAAGGAGCAGGGCCGCCTGGGCGGGGGTCAGAGGACACCCCCTCTAGAGTGCTAAGCACCGTGTCTCCGTGGAGGGAGGAGGCTCCTCCGAGGTCTCGGGAGATCTCCAAGAGGTGAAAAGTTAGGGAGGTTATTCCAAGTCATTCATTCCTTCCTTCATTCAACAAATCCTTTTTTTTTTTTTTTTTTTAAGATTTTATCTATTTATTCATGAGAGACACGGAGAGAGAGGCAGAGACCCAGGCAGAGGGAGAAGCAGGCTCCTTGTGGGGAGCCCGATGCAGGACTCGATCCCGGGACCCCGGGGTCACGCCCTGGGCCGAAGGCGGATGCTCAACCGCTGAGCCAGCTGCGCGCCCCTCAACAAATCTTTATGACCTAGAGACACAGGCTTTGAGAAGAGAAACACGCTCTCTAGTTTCATGGATTTGGTAGCAGCTGCAGGGGAGTCACGTGCTTACTAAGCACTTTCATTTTTTATTAAAAAATACATTCTTTCGAATGCCCTCCACGTGTCGGGCCTTGTGCTAGGCCTTGCCGTGAGCAAAACAGAAGACAGCACCCCACGCAAGGAGCTGGCCTGCTGCAAACGACGCAAGTTGCTACTTAACTGTAGTTGTGGGAGCCCAAGGAAAGAGAAGGAAGGTCAGGAAATGCCTCCCCGAGGAAAGGCGATGTAGGCTGAGACCTGGGGTCAGGCGAAGAGGACGCAGAGGGGGGCGGGCGGCCCTGCCAGGATCCTGGGGCGGGAAGGAGCCCGCAGCTTTGGGGAGCTAAGGGAAGGCCAACGAGGTGCTGAATTTGCAGGAGACGGTGGCTCAAGATGAGGCTAGGAAAGCCAGCAGGACCAGACGACCAAGGCCTTGTGGGCCACGCTGGGAGCTTTGGGGATTTTTCCTAAGGGCGACGGGAGGTCCCTGCCGGGATGTAGAGTTAGCAGTTGCAGGTGATGGAGCGCTGCTGGGATGGGGGAGGTGCGCCGCATGAAGCCGAGGCTTTTGAGGACAGCAGCAGGCCACACGACGCCTGGACGGAGTGTGTCCTTCCCAGCGTGTGGTGACAATGATGCGGGGAGACCCACGTAGGACATGCGCTGCCTGTCGGTGCATCGTTGAAGCCACCCCGCGAGCAGGGCCACCACGGAAGGCTGCTGCTCCCTTGATTTTAAAGGCGGGGGGAGGGAGGGAGGGAGGTGAGGGACCGGGCCGTGTCACACAGGGGAGCCCGGCTGCCGCCCGTGGGGGGCCCAGGTGGCACCTCCTCCTCCAACAGCCTTGGGGGGCCCTGCGCCCACTGTCGAGGCGACAGGGAGGCTCGGGTGGCGGCAGGAGCCCGGGTGCACGGCAAGTCCGAGGCCAGGCCCGGACCGGGCTCTCCGGGATTCCGCCCGGCCCTCCACCGGCCCACCCTCCCGAGAGCGCGGCTGCCCACGAACTGCCCTTGCTGTCCCGGCCTCGGCCCAGCCGGCCGCCCGCGCCTCGTGGGACCCGGAGCGCAAGGCCCACGGAGCCTCGGGGGCCACAGGAGGCCCGGGCGTCCGGGCGGGGACAGTGCGCCGCGGCCACTCGAGGGCCCACGTGACCGTCCCTGCCCACGCGACCTCCGGGGCCCTGGTGCCAAAGCTGTCCCCGCTGTGTCTCCGCTGGAAAGGAGTGGGAGGACTGGCCTGGTTCCCCTCCAGTCCCCACGTGTTTCCTTCCCGCCCGTGAGACCCCGTATTTCGGGAGGCGAGCCTGCTGGGAGGACTGGGGACCTGGGGAGGCTGCAGCGCGGGCGCCACCCGGCCTCCCCCGGCCTCCCGGCCTCCGGGCCTCGGGCTGTGGGCCGCCCTGGGGAGCTGGCGCTCTCCGCTCCGGGGAGGATTGTTTGGTTTGGAGCCTGTTTTCACTTTACCACAAAAATGAGTGACTTTTTTTTTTTCTTTCTCTGTCTCTCCCTCTCTAAACAAAGGAGGGCCATTTGGTTTCCATAACGCAGATCATCTGACTCCTTCCTGGAACGTCCCCCTGGGAAGCAGGGCACAGAGCCTCCCCCGCGGCCCAGGGCCACCACCCGCTCCGAGGACGACTCCCAACTGGCCGCTGGCAGCCAGGTCGCCGCTCGTTAGCCCTCGAGTGCGCCGGGGGCCCGAGGCCGGTGCTTGGCCTGCTGGCTACGGGGGAGGAGGCTGCGGAGGCGCACGAGTGTGCCACCGGCAGCTAGGGGGATTTTTCGATGATCTGTAAATATAGATTTCCTCCCTTTTTACCCAAGATATTTCAGAATTGGGTGCATACACTGCACATGGCTTAATCGAAACAGCTGTCTACAAGAATCTGATAATCGAACAGAAGCTTGACCTACACCAGGATCTGGGGATCAGTGAGTGACATTACACCGAACTGCCAAACGCCCTAGGCCTGCGACCTAGGTACCCCCGAAGGTGGGGACAGAGGGCACAGAGAACCACACCACATCTGTACCCTCACATACGTCTGCATCCACACCCACATCTCAATCCCTCTCTCCGTATTTACACTGATTTTGTCTAAGGCGGGGGTGTCTGTAGATCCTTTTGCGTAAGGATCTATACCCAGGGTCTCATTCGACATCATCATTATTTATTATTCACCATTTGGGACACTGGCTCAGGGAGGTTAGTTGGTAGAGTTAGTGTGGCATCCCCGGTAAACGTCAGAGCTGAAATTAAAAAAATTCAGGTTTTGTTGAAATGATTTGCCCGGGGTGGACCCGGCTAGCTCTTTCACGGATGTGATTCAAACTATCTTACGTTAGATCAAACCAGTTAGCCATTTCACATGGTCATAATCCCACAGCTGATTTTTGCGACCCGTACAGCAGGAGCGGAGTCTTTCTGTGCGTGGCCACTTTGGAGGTGCAGATGCTCCACGGGCAGGGCTGGGGAACCATAAGCAGGTCTTCCGTGGGAGGGGACCAGGACCCGAAAGCTCCGGGGTAAGGTTCAGGCACCTTTTGAGACACAGCGATCTACTGTCATGAACCTGTGCACTCAGATAACGTACATTTGCAGGTTTTGACCTCAGGTCAATGTAACTCTTTTCAGCCTATTGGAGAAATTCTCAGAATTCTTTCCCGCAGTTGGTGACTATCTAATGGATTTGGGATAAAAACCGGGATTAACATTCATTTGGTAATTCAAACACCAATCACAGTGAATCCTTTTGTAGGGCTGCTTAGATAATTCAGATATTTTTCAGGCCTTGGCAATCTTTCCTCGATATAAATATTTATTTCTGGCCAAAAGGACAAGTAAAACCTTTAGTCTTATCTGGGGGAGCTTGTTAAAAGCCTCCAAAAGCTGATGTAAGCTCCAAAGCAGAGTTTACATTCCTCCTGTTACAAAATAGTGAAGGTTAGGGACTAAGTGAGCTCACCCCTGCTCTTTCTCCCCATCTCCACTGGGCCTAGGGAGCATTTTCAGGGCATCCCCGAGCCAAGCATAACTGTTCAGCACCAAATTATCAGCTGGTTTGGGAATGTGTCTGAATGAAGGGAGGACAGGCCAGAGAGTTAGGCTGGATGTTTCTACCTTCTCGCTGACTTCAAAAGTAATCAGCTTTTTACGAAGTTAGAGCTTAAAATGCTGTGCAAAGACCTGAAACAAGACGATATTCAGCAGGACTCCAAGTTAGTGAAAATCAAAGCGTTTGGGGAGAGCCTTCTGGAGCTCCAGCCAGAAAGGAGGTGCTCGACGGTCCTCCCGGGGCTCCTGCAGTATAATCCACAAACACGGGCAATCTCACTGCGTAGCTAACTGGAACCCATGGCTTAGAGCGGAAGGAAGTTAGTATTTATTGGCCATGTACTATGTGTCAGACCCCGGGGCGGGGAGGTTTTCATAAAAGGGTGAGAAAACAAGCCTACGGGTTTTCTTGCTTGGAAGACGTGGAATTTGACAGTGGAGAGAATGGCTTCTACTTGGAAAGGGTGAACAAAGGCTGAGGTCGGAGCAGTGAGAAGCAAGAGTCAAAACAGAATGGGAAGACATGGTAGTGAAGTGCAGGCGGGTGGGCCGAGTCGGGAACAATCCTCAGAACACAGCACATCCACTGTGACGTCCTCTCGTGTCCGGCCGGAGCCCCGGGGGTGCCTGGAATGCTGCAGAACCGAGCTGGCCACCATCCTTCCTCTTAGGCATGACCCGCATCCACCCAGCTCTTCCCTGGCCTGGGACTGTTGGAAGGTTTCCTTGGAAGCCCCCATCGGTTGGTTCACTAGGAGACCAAGCGATGAGCCTGGCCAACAGGTTCCAACAGGTTCCAGGGAGGGTCCCTGGGCGTATGCATAACTATTTTACCCGTTCCCGTAGGTTACAGGTATCCAGGATGTGTCTTTTGGTTTCCCTTCCTGTCCTCTGGGGCAGGGTGGACGAGCATGGAGACACAACGAGCACGTGAAGAGCCGAGCCTCCCGTTCCATCCCAGCTTTGTCACCCCCTGGCTACCAGCCCATCTGCAACCCAGCAAATCTTGCCTATGAGATGGGAGTCCTACTCATTTCATAAGTCGTTGTGAATTTTAACGAGATGATAGGATTCAATGCTCAGCCCTTAATGAGCACTGGACATGTCAGCTCTCGTGACTAACGCGGGGTGCCGCTGGGTTCATGGTCTCTCAGGCACCTGAAAGACACAAGACGCGAATGTGGGAGCAAACTATGTCTTGCGACCCCGCTACCGGGTTGTGTCAGGGCCCGATGGTACAGGCGTGAGAAGAAGAGGGTCATCTATCGAAATAGGATCTGCGGACATGCACACGGTGCCAGGGTTCACCCCACGGGGTGATTTTGTCCCTCAGGGGATGGCTGGCAATATCTGAGACAGTTCTGTTTGTCAAACTGGGCCAGAAGGACGACTGCCATTTAGTAAGTAGAGACCAGAGATGCACAGGGTGTCCTTCTCCCCCTCAACAGAGAATTACCTGGCCCCAAATGTCGACAGTATCAAGGTGAGAAATGCTCGTATAACGTCTATCATGGCTTTACATATATATATATCTCTCTCGCCCATCGTAGAAGGTCCTTCAGCTACTACGAGTGGTCCAAAGCCCCCGGGTTTTGGTAGAATGTCCAAGAAGGCTTGGAGGTGTTATAAAGTGATGGGGAGAGGGGGGAGGAAGAGCTTGAGGTTCGGTGCAAGACACCTGGGCGGAGTAAGGAAGAGTGCCTCCACGTGGGATGTCCTGGTGCAGATCTTCCCGGTGGTAGGAGGCGCAGCACCGGCCACTTTGCTTGGTGGAGCTTTATGGCTAAAGGGCCCCCTGGAAGTGGGATTTAGATCGGGGACGGGATCCAGCGGTCTTGCCTGAGTCTCGGGATCGTCTTGCTTGGGCTCATACGTCCCCTGGTCCCACACACAGCTGTGACCTCTGCGGTTCTAGGCTCACTGGCTTCTGGAACTGGTCCTCAGCACAGTTAGTTTGACTTCTCAGGATGTAAATGACTTGAAAGGAAAATCTTCACCACCTACCATTTTTCTTTACGAAAATCTTTACTGGAGTTTTGCTTGGGTAGAGAAAAGCCCCCTTTACGTCCATCCCACCCCAAATTACTGGGGCTTTTGTCTGCCCAACAAAGCTCCAGTAAATGTCCACATACTGTATTCTTGTCGGGGCCTTAAGGACGGGAACGTGCACTGACACCGGCCCCGCAGGAGCCAGTTCAGAAATGACTGTCAAAACCCGAGCTCTTTGGGAAGCAGGGGCAAAGGGGAAAGCCCGCCAGATACCGTGAAAGTCCTCAACTTCCAGCACGAGGGTCCAGCCAGGGAGCTACCGGGGCGCTGTACCTGCGAACGTACGGTCAACGGCATACGCTGTGCGCTGGAGCCTGCGCTCTCCCTTCCCCGGCCACGGCCTGCTTCCTTGATTATGGGTTCATGTCTTGCTTGCTCCTTACTAAGGTGCTCAGTGACCTCGGGCAAGCAGCTAAACCTCTCTGAGCCCAGGTTTCCCGTCTACGAGGTGCAGGGGAGTCGTGGGAATCAGCACCTCCCAACCAGGTACGTATCAGAGCTCTAGGGACATTTGGGATGAGGGGGCCCAAGGACCCGTGGGCATCCTTGTTTTTGGAAGTATCAGAAGCCTCTGGATCACCCAAGGTCCAAATTGCTTCTACCTCTGGCCAAGGAGGGCACTTCTGAGTTTTAGTTTCCTACTTCGCTAAAACGGAGGCAAGTAAGGCATCCTTCCCTGGGGGTGCTGTGAGGGTAGCATGAGATGGCACGGGGGGCCCAGGGCGGGTGCGTAGCAGGCAGCGACCGCGACAACTGGACAGTCTGGTGGGCAGCCCGATGTGCCACCGCAGGAGGAGACGCCCCGTTACGGCTCTTCGTCCTGAGGTGCCCAGTGACCCCATCCACTGATGACCTCAACCCCCCAGGGATGCACCCAAATTGCACCCACTACCTCTGACCGACGGGTGCAGTACTCTAACCCGAGAGAAAGGAAACCAAAAGCCCTTGTTTGAGAGGTTCGCCTCGTCCCCGTGGCCCGCCCTGCCCACCTGCGCGTGGGTGCCGCGTGGGTGCCGCGTGGGTGCACTCAGCGATCTCCTTAGGGCGCCCGCAGCAGCCCCGGCCCAGATGCGGCTGAGATCTGGAGCACAGTTTCTGGATAGCTGGACAGATTTTTAAAAACAAACACACTGGAACCCCTGCATTCGAGGGAGTGTTGTCTCTCGCCCCCCGGGAAGCTGAGCCCCTCTTTGGAGCTCTTGGAACTGCCTTCATGACTCATGTTGAGTTTGAAAAAATATCTTCAAAGGGGGCAAGTTTTCTCCTTTGAGAGTGAACAGAAAGTAAAGCCGGGCCAAGCCTAGTGAGGAGGCCTGGAGGGCAAACTGGGAAATAACATCTTGAATCAAAAAAGTTAAGTATGCCCATAAAACCAGGAAACTGACTTCTCACATGGCCTGGGAAGTTGAATTTTAGTGAGTTGGGTAAAAACCAGTTTCTTTGTTTATAGTCACACCTCCTACCTTGCCACGCAGCCCCAGGATAGTCTAGCATGTTTTTCATTACTGCATTGATAAAAAGCCCATTTTTAATTTACTGTTCATGAAAACGGATCATTTCTCAGCTCAAACCCCAGTGTTTTCCTTTTTAGCATTCTAATCTGTCTGCAAATGGATTTCCAATCGAAAGCGGATCTTTTCTTGGCACACTATGTTAAATACTGGAGTAGGAAAAAGCGTGGCCAGAATAAATAAAGTTCGCGTGAAGACTTCCAAGCTATCTTCTTGGCCAGGAGTGAGTTCAACCTGGTGATCGGAGAATCAACCAAATGCTAAACTTAAGACGTGTGCTAGGAGTAGATAATTAACAAGAATGTTAAAAATTAAATTTTAAGCAACTATTGTGGATTCTTTTTTTCTCGTTACATAAGAGACATAGGATTGCAGAAAACTTAGAAGAAAAAAATTAATAGTGGTCTCATTCAGAGGTAACTATTGTTAATATTTCGATGTGTTTTCAAGTCTCTGCATAAAAAGTATTGTGTAAAACAGAAACATTACGGAGGTGCCGTTTTTTAACCTTTGTGACTGTATTATTAACATTTTCCCACAT
Source organism: Canis lupus baileyi (assembly GCF_048164855.1). Lineage (NCBI taxonomy): Eukaryota > Metazoa > Chordata > Mammalia > Carnivora > Canidae > Canis > Canis lupus. Next base: position 70,776,925 of record NC_132848.1, on the reverse strand, counting down.
CAGCAACTGTTCTTTCCCACACATTAATTACATAGGGGTAAAGTATGATTCATATAACAAATTATCTATTGTTCAACATTTATATCATTACCATTTAGATGTTTTGATTTTCCTTCCTTCCATCCTTCCTTCCTTCCTTCCTTCCTTCCTTCCTTCCTTCCTTCCTTCCATGCATCCTTCCATCCATCCTTCCTTCTCCTCCTCCTCCCTCTCTCTCTCTTCCTTTTTCCTTTTGCTATTGTAAGTAATATCAGGATGAACATCTTGTAGCCAAGTCCTTGTAAATATTCCCAATTGTTTCCTTTTGATGAAGTCAAAGTGGAAATTCTGGGTCAAAAATGTATAAAAGCAGTTGCTTCTTTTTAAGAACTACCTTCTAAAAGATTTAGTGGTATCCCACCAATGACGAATGAAAACACCTGTTCCCCTATATTTTTGCCAATACCAGGCATTGTATTGTTAATCTTTGCCAAGTTGATAGATTATTTCAATTTGCATGTCTTTGCTTACAACAAGCATTTACCTGTTTGCTGACCACTCTTGTTCTTGTAAATTTCCCTTTCTTAGCTTTCACCCATTGAGGTGCTATTTTTTTTTTTTTTACTGATTTTAAGAGCAGATTGTATATTAAGGTTATTGACTCCTTATTTGTTATAGGTCTTTTAAATAATTTTGCCAGTTTTCTGTTCCCTTTAGATTTTGAGGGGGCGGTAACAGAAAAATTTTTAAAAATATATGTACTTAAAACTATTAAATTTTTCCTTTATTCTATCTCCCTCCAGTGCTATGCTTAAAAAGCCTCCCCCTACTAGAAAACTGTGTAAATGTTTATTTTTGTGTCCTTCTAGAACTTTTATAGTTTCATGTCCACATTTAAATTTTTCATCTGGAATTTGTTTCTATGTAAGGTGTGAGATAGAAATCTCACTGAATTGTTTTTCCAAGTAGCTAGCCAGTCATCTCAACACCACTTTGGGGGAATAATCCATTCATTTCCTGTTGATTAGAAAGGTAACTTTATTTTATATTAAATTCACATAAGTGTTTGTCTCTCTTTATGGACTTTGTTTTTCCTGTTCCAATGCTCAGTTTGCCTTTTGTGGCACCAGTTATACATCATTTCAATTACCAATTACTGCAGCTCTTTTATACATCTTAAAAATCAGCTAGGGCAAGTTTCCACATTTTTCTTGGCCATTCTTGAATGTTCATTCTTCCATATAAAGTTTAGAATTATTCTGTTGATTTAAAAAAGTCCCATTGGAATTTTCATTGTAATAGTTTTAAAAGTAAATATTAATTTGAAGACAATTGATGTCTTTATAGTACTCAGTTGCTGCTCCATTTAATAATAGTAATAGTCATAATTATTAATTAATACCAGCAGCCAACAATGATCCACTGCTTTCTGAGTGCCAGGCCCACTTCTAAGCTCCACTTCCCACATTTGAACCTCAAAGCGATTCATGAAAGAGGTGCTTTTATTGCTATCCTCATTTTACAGAGAGAGAAAGTAAGGCATGGAGATGTTAAATAACTTGCCACGGTCACACAGGCTTAGGCCAGGATTCTTCTCCTGGGTGGTTTGGTTCCAGTGCGTATGTACGCGTGACCCTATGCTGCTTCTCGGTTTACTTCTACTTTCATATCCCTCACCAAGTTTTCTCACTTTCTTCCTATGTATCTTCACCAGTTTGGTTATATTAGTTCTTACTTAATTTTTTATGTTGTTGTTCTATTTCTCGTGGGATGCATTCTAATCGATCATTAATGAACTCTGGCAAAGCTATTGATTATTATAAAGGAGTTGTTTTTTATTTCAAAATTATCCAGTTTAATAACCTTTTTAGGTGAGTAGTTAATCGATTCTCTTTAATTTTCCAGAAGGATACAACCATGATTTCAAAGCCATGATGTTTGACCCCCTTTTCTGTACTTAGATCTCTCATTAGTTTCCTTGTGTTATTGTGATAACTATGGTGTTGCCCAGTACAGTAGTCACGGCAGCTACTGACATGGAAGTTAAGTCTAAAATTCGGTTCCTCAGTTGCACTAGCCACATTTCAAGTCCTCAGTAGCCACATGTGCCTTGTGACTACCATTTAGCTACCATTTTATAACATTTCCATCATCACAGGAAGTTCTACTGGACGGCTGCTAGAATGTTCAGATCAATATTAAATAAGAATGGTGAAACAGGTTGTCCTGTTTTTTCCTTCCTGACTATAAAGTGGATATCTCTATCTGGTGGTTTACTATTCAATGCTGTTGGGTTTTGAATTCACAAATATAGATATATTTTTTATTGTGTTGAAAAAGTTTTATCCTGTTTATATAGTTTTTTTTTCTTTTTTTTCTGTTTATATAGTTTTCAAAAACTATATATTTTTAAAATTTGGAATGGATGATGAATTTTAATACTTTCTTGGAATAAAGTTTTGCTATGCAAGAGACAGATTCTCTCTCATTCTTCAAAATTGGCTTAACAATGCTGGTTATTTTTAGATACATTGCTGGATTTTGTCAGTATTTTATTAGATGTTTGTCATCGATGAGCTTGATCTCAAATATTCTCTACTTCTACCATCTTTGACCAGTTTTTTTTTAAAAAAATGAAGATTATATAATTATTATAAAATGAATTAAGATGCTTTTTCTCTATGTTTTGTGTTTTAGATATGCATCACCTGTCCCTTAATGTCTTGCAAAACTTGGGTGAAAAGAATCTGGCTTTGGTGCTTTGGCTGGATTTTTTTTTTGTCTCTCTTTTCCAGTTCATGCATGTCATTTTCACCTGTGTCTAAGCACACTGCTAAATTCATCCATTATATTGCAATTCAGTGAATAAACTTTCTCGACTCTAGAATTTACACTAGGTTCTTCTGTAGATCTGCTTTTGTTGAATGGTCTTCCCCTTGGTCTCACTGATCTCTTTACACACTTTACTTGTGTTTATTTACCTGCTCTTTTAAATTGTTCTTGCTTGTTCTCCTGCTTTTTTCAATCATCTTCATGTGACTGGGCATTTGGTGCTGTGAGCACTTCTTCAAAGGGGGTTGTTGGCTGTAGCAGTGCTATATGTTGGGTTAGATGTACATTGCCACTGCCAGGGCCACGGGGATCAGAATAGTCATGGACACATTTTAGGGTTTGTTTCCTGCCTTGGTGATTCTGTATCATGTAGGTGGAATAATACCTTATTCTTATCTCCCTGCTTCTTTGAGTCACTGAGCAGCCAATGCTTTTTCCAATCTTAGTTAATCTGTGGTATAGCCCTTTGGAGCTGAATTTCTGCAAGGGGCTCTGCTCTAGCCTGCTGCCCTGTACAGGCTGATGTCCTACATCTGCATCAGTATAGGCAGATCCTCAGGACTAGAGCCTCCACAGCTTTGCTTACTGCAAAGACTTTGCATTCCCTTTTGTGCTTCCTATATCTGAGAGTTTCCTTCTTTTGAGTAGGGTTACACATTATAAATTTTTTAAAAGATTTTATTTATTTAGAGTGGGAACGGGGGGAGAGGCGGAGGGAGAGGGAGAGAGAGCACATAGTGGCTGGGAACGATTTTGCTCAGCTCAAGGCTGTGACCTTCTTCAGAACTTGCAGAACATCACCCAAGGAGCAAAGATTCCCTTCATTGTTTGTGGGGACTTCAATGCAAAGCCAACAGAGGAGGTCTACAAACACTTTGCTTCCTCCAGCCTCAATCTGAACACTGCGTACAAGCTGCTGAGTGCTGATGGGCAGTCAGAACCTCCGTATATTACCTGGAAGATCCAGACCTCAGGGGAATGCCGGCATACACTGGATTATATCTGGTATTCTAAACATGCTCTAAGTGTAAAGTCAGCTCTTGATTTGCTCACAGAAGAACAGATTGGACCCAACCGGCTACCATCTTTTAATTATCCTTCAAACCACCTGTCTCTACTGTGTGACTTCAGCTTTAATGAGGAACCTGATGGACTTTTATTTAAAAAAAAAAAAAAAGAGAGAGAGAGAGAGAGAGAGAGAGAAGAGCCAAAGTGGAGCTCAGTCCCATGACCCTGAGACTATGACCTGAGCTGAAATCAAGAGTCAGACACTCAACTGATGGAACCACCCAGGCATCCCTGCAATTTTTAAAATCATATTTTACCTAGAATTTCTGGATCTATTATGTTGAATGCAAATCCAGAAACTGTTTTAGATTTCTAAGTTTCTACGTTGATCTGTTGATCTTATTTTTAAGCAATGGCAAGAAGAGTGTGAGAGAGGTAGGTGTTAAGCTATGCTTTTTATTTTCTGGTTATGTTTATCATCAAAGAATATATTTAAATAAGTTCTACCTTTTGGCATTAATATGCTGGCATTTTTATTTGTGTCTTAATACAATAAATGTTTAAGGACATTCACAGCCATTTAAAAACATATTTATGTATCTGTTCTATATAATTTTTTTTATTATTCATTCAAAGACTTGGAAAGTCACGTTAGCATCTCCCACTATAAATATAATCTTTCAATTTGTTCCTTTATGTGTTGCAGTTTTGGCTTCATGCAATCTGCTATTGTATTATTTGTTGAAGACTCTGGGGCCTGCATCACGTTTGAACTGCCTGGAGCCACAACAGCCCTAGTTTTGTTACTGGGAGGGAAATCGATTAATCTTTTTCTGATCAATAATGGCATTATATTCTCTTCCTGTTATAAAATGTAATGCAGCATTTAAGAAAAAAATCTTGAAAGAGGAAATACATACTATAAAAGTGAAAATAATATTTTAAAACTTGGGATCTAGAGATGGGAAAGGAGAATGGGAAAAGTAAAGGAATCTAAATTTATTTTATTTTACAGAGGTGACTCAATAGGGACCGTTGTACTCATAAGGTGGAGAGAAAAATGTAGATCTGACTATGTTGCATTTTCAAATTTATTTATCTGTTCTGTCCTTCACAGTTTCTTGTTCGTATCATTTACTGAATGGAAGTGAGTAGGAGAATTAATAAATGAAGGACGAATGGTTTTTTCAAATTACAATTTTTCCCCCTTGGGATATTTTTAATAACCGTATGTTTGAGTGTAGGAGTGTTGCTTGCAGGATGTCATATGGCTGAGTCACTGCCTCCCTCTGCTCCAAATTGTCAGCACAATCAGGCTCCAGCCAGATTCCCTACCCCTGTGGCCCTTATTCGTCCTTGAATGTGAATGAGGTGGAGAGCCTGTGCAGGTGTTTACAAGTATGTATTAGGAGAGGAAGGGAGGAGGGAGAAAGAGGATGTGCTGGGTTTCCCAAGGAACAAAATTTCAAGGAGAAGCTGGAAAACAAGCCTTCGGGATGTCCCTTTACAAGTCCAGGGTACATCTGCAGTTCATGTTATGCTAGCACAGCATCTCTGTGTGACCTTTGGGGCAATGCCAACACTGCGCCCCATTTCCATTCATCCTTAGAGAGGGGTTGGGTCCGGAGGCTCGCGCGTCTGGGAAGTCGACTTTGGAAGGCTCGACATCTTTGAGGTTAACCCTCAGGAGTTTCTCATCTTAGATTTGAGATTTGGGCTAAGAAGAGAGGGCAGGTGTACTCGAGCGACAGCACAATCGAAAGGGAAGAGAAGGCAAGAAGTCGGCAGAGGGCAAAAGCCCAACGTTCACGCTACAACCATTCAGGGATTTTTTTTTTTCAAAATGTTTTCAAATAGCATGCACTTTTGGGATATGTGAGAGCACTTCCAAGTATCAAGAAAACGAACTGAATGTTTCAAATGTTTGGAATTAATCCAAGGCCAGGAATTCTGAATGTTTGTAAGGAACGTTTGGGAGGATGTTGGCCTATCTCTGTTTAAATAGGCACGTGGTCTTAAGAAGGCACACCCCCAACTCTTCCCTTTTAAAAGCAAGACAGCACCTATGCCACGAGGCTACCAGGGGGCCGACGCGAGGGTCCCCACTGAGCGAGCAGACGTGCGGCTCCAGCCGGGCCCCGTGATCTTTCGACCCCCCAGGGTCACTGTGGCACGCACGTGTGAAGCATCTAAGAGGACACAGCATTACACAAAATGTGTAATGTGTAAGAATACACCGTTTGTCACTGCAGATACCGAATCGATAATTGTCTGTGTGATGGATGCCAGATGTGGCTCAGAACCGCGCCCGCGCACGTGCGCCCCCAAAACCACACGAACCACACGCGCCCTTACATGAAGCACCTGCCTGCTGCGAACGCCTCGTAAGAGCGGCAGGTTTGGAAATTCACTTCTCGCATGAAACGCACCTCGCCTCCCCCCCACGTTCCTGTATTTCATGTCAGGTACTCACCACGATGAGAGTTTCTTGGCCACTCCAGGCTCGAATCATCCAGATTGGAAAAGCTTCCAGAGTCTACACATGCAAGCCTAACAGTCTGGCTTTTGGTTTATTCAGAACTAATGAATTCAGGCCGTCTATTCCGCACGGGTACGCGCGACGGGACCCAGGCCTCTGCGGGGACGCGCTGGCCTCTCCAGGGAGGCCGCGGTGGGGAGGCCTTGGGGGGCAGGGCCCTGCTGGGGCGCCCGGGGGTGGCCGAGCCGCCCCGACACGGCCGAGGAGCCACAGCTGCGCGGGACTTACTGAGTGTGACGGACTCGTTGATCTTGAAGCTGCAGAGGACCCTGTCCACGTTGCGGGCGTGTCGGAAGCCGTTTCCTCTCACCACTACTTGGAACGATTCTGAAAGGAGTAAGGACAAGTCGTGTCATCATCTGACTGCCGTCCGTTTACCCCAAGTTGCCCCCGCCCTGGTGGCCTCGGGGCGCGGACTCAGGTGGGCAGCCAACAGCCGGGGCGCCCTTAGCCACCCACTCCCACCTGCTCGCTGCGGGCCGGAGGCGGCGGGCGATGTCTTACTTGGGGTTCCCACCCTTGCCCTGGCCTGTGTTTCCCCTGCCCGGAATGCCTCGGCCCCGCTTCTCTATCCACCCAAATCTTGCCCATCTCTCAAGCCCTGGCAGCTTGGAAGGCTGTGACCCTGAAGCCGGGCCCGCAGCGGGGGGAGCCCTCCCCTCGGCCCCCATGGGCTCAGCACCCCTTATGTCGGTTTACGTGCTGGATTCCCCTGCAAGGATTTCTTTAGAGCCCGAGGGGCCCGACAGTTTTTGAAAATCGCCACCTCATGCCACCCACAGTCTGTCCTAAACGCTGTGGCAAGTGATTGTGCACTGATGGTGGTGTCTTTTCTTCCACGACTAGAACAATGTTTCTTTAGGTTAGGAATTATTTGATCCTGCTCCAGGTCCCCCTGTCTCCTCTGGGCACACAGCACTAGCACCCAGGATGGCGTGGGAATAGTTGTACTGAGCAACAAGTCAAGATCTTGCTTATCCGGGGGCCACTGTCCTGCACCGTCTGCCAGAACTGACGATGGCTCCTCCGGGTGGCACCGGCGTCTCTCAAGACAGGAGAGAGACTAACTGCAGGTGTCTGGCCCTGCGTACCAAGTTCACGTTAGCAGAGTGCGTGTCGAACTCACACAGTTAAGAGAACCCTTACGAAGTCCAAATAACCATCCTTCACAATAGTCTTACAAAAGGAAAATAAATCAGCTAAATTATTAGCTTAGAAATATTCTCTTAAGTTTGATAGTAACTAATAGCCCATGCTCTACTTTCTTCTCCTTCTTCTTCTTCTTCTTCTTCTTCTTCTTCTTCTTCCTCTTCCTCTTCCTCTTCTTCTTCTTCTTTTTGGTCATTTTTTGGTGTATAAAGATTGGGGCTTTGGATTATGCTGTGCGGTATATAAAAAAGAAACCAGACTAAAAGTCAGAGGGAAAAGGCAGTATTTGTAAAAGTGGATCTTGAGCTGTAAATCGCCATACAAATGGACATTTTTTGTTGGAAGAAAAATGGAATTAGAGAACTAACATGTGGGACTCTTCCAAAGTTTAATAAGTGCCATGAGTGCTAGTCACCTTTGTTCCCAGGAAACTAATTTAGAGATCGCGTATGCCGAGATACTAATATCGGATGCTAAAGGCCCCCTCATCGTGCGCCAGCCCCGTGCTATGCCTCGTATGTGTTCAACGTCTTTTGTGCCTCAGCACAGCCCAGGGAGGTACAAATGAGAAAACTGATCTGAGTGAGGTTAGGTAATTGGTCCCAGATCACGTTATCAGAGGGGAGCCGGAATCAAAGTGCGCCGGGCATCAAATGCCAGGCCCTTCGGACTCAGCCATTAGGCTGAAATGGAGCCTCACCGTCTTGTGACAAATGGCCAATTTAGAGACCGATGTGATTTTTAAGAGCACGAATTATACATAAATAATGATTATTATTTTAGTGGTAGACAGGTTTTCTGTCCCGTCGAAAAGGGAGTCTGGCCGGGACGGGGAAGCAAGAAGAAGCCAGAGGCTCTGCAGGTGCCACAAACAGTACGAGCTAGAACAGAATGCTTTTTGGAAGTAGGAAGGACCTTGACAATAAGGAGATTGAGGTTTCGACATCCTAAGTGACCTGCTCAAGGTCATGCAATTCGGAAGCAGCAAAACTGGGAGTATCCAAGTGTTCACTGCCTTAGTTTTGAGCTAGGATAATTAAGGTCATGGGCAAATGTCCTGTGGATATCAAGGCTTAACATATGCATGGTGACACATATACACACTTGCTAAGTTTAGAAGGACGGACTTAATTTGTTTAGGATCCTGCCAGGCATGGGGCTGACGACACAGTTGCTTCAACAAGCCTTCTACTACGTGTCAAGCATTGTGGGAGAATCTTCTCGTATCTTATTTACTCTTTAAGCCTGTAGAAAGCCTATAGAAACCTACTTCTGTTCTTTATTTTGGACGGGAGACATCCAGTAATCTGCCGCTGGACACTTTTGCTGATGCAAAATGTTTTTCTGCCTCACTGCCGTGCTTCTTCTCTTGTTTCCTCAAACATTAGCGGAAGGAGACAAGACTCTGGAAATGCAGGCCACATGCCAAGCTCTCTCCTCTAACACCATGTTCTAGCATTACCCGTTCAGCTGCTGAGTCCTCTATACAAAAAAAAAAAAAAAAAAGGCTGCCCACATGTCTTCTTGGCCTGACCCCAGGATATTTAGAAAGAAAGCCAGCCGGAATCCATGACGTGGCAATGGTGGAAACCGAACGATGTAACCCCTTCGGCCTGGGGAGATTGTGGGGGAACCGGAGCTCCGGGAAGCACGGTAGAGCCCGGGCACGCTCCCACCCTGCTGGGTGCAGCTGCTGTGTTCCTGCGCACATTTGGTTTCCAGAAGAGCCCAAGCGTCTGACCCTGCAGCCTGCCTGGAATGTCAGCCCTTCACACATACAAGTTATATAACCAAACTCTGTCTCATGAGTCTGCCAGCAAGTGAGAACCAGGACACCCCAGCACCAGGACAGATGATTTAAGTTCATTTATCCAGAAAGCCCTGAACCTACCTTTCACAATATGTACAGCTAAGTGTTTTTATGCAATTTGCCTGTTGGGTGACGGCTCCTGCAAGAAGTGTTTAGGGGTTGTAGGGCTTTTGGGGGCAGGAATTTCGACTGGAAAATGATCTCTAATCCAATCTTTTAAGATACATATTCTTTGAGGTGTGTGTTTATCATGATTCTTTCCTCACTGTATTCTCAGTCGTAATTTAAACTTCCCAGTGGTCGAGGGCATCATTTCTATTTCTTTTTTTTTCTTTTTTTTTTTTTAATTTTTATTTATTTATGATAGTCACAGAGAGAGAGAGAGAGGCAGAGACACAGGCAGAGGGAGAAGCAGGCTCCATGCACCAGGAGCCCGATGTGGGATTCGATCCCGTGTCTCCAGGATCGTGCCCTGAGTCAAAGGCAGGCGCCAAACCGCTGCGCCACCCAGGGATCCCATCATTTCTATTTCTGAAAGGTTTTTGAGCGTGCCTAAACCGGGGCTGAGTCAGTCCCAGTACTGAAATAAATAAGAGACATATCTTGGTACTGAAAAGGAATAAAGAAGAAGGAGAAGGTGGTCATTGTTTCATGTAGGGTCGGGTCTAATCCCGCTTATTTTCTGAGGCTTAAAAAAGTCAATGCCTGAGAAGATGCTTCACAACATTAGTCATTAGGGAAACGTAGATCAAAACCACAATGAGATATCAATCTGTGCTAACGAGAATGGCTGTAATAAGAGAAATGGGCAAAAACAAGTGCTGGTGAATAAAGTAGGAGCCTCAGACGTTGCTGCTGGGAATGCAAAATGGTGCAGCTGCTTTGTAAAACAGTTTGGCAGCTCCTCAAAAAAGTAAACATACAGTTACCGTAGGACCTACAAATTTCACTCGTAGGTGTCTACTCAAGAGAACTGACCATGTATGGCCACACAAAAACTTGTATGTGTATGTTCATAACAGCACTATTCATTATAGCAAAAGAGTAGAAACAGCCCAAGTGTCTATCAGCTGAAGACGACGGCATTCATACAATGGAATATTATTCACCCAAGAAAGGAATCAAGTTCTGACCCACCCTACGACATGGATGAACCTTGAAAACATGGTGCCAAACGAAAGAAGCCAGATGATAGGCTGCATGATGTACGATTCCGTTGCATTTCATTTCCATATGAAAAGTTTAGCAAATCCACAGAGAAAGAAAATCAACTGGCAGATGCCAGGGCTGCAGGGAAGGGGACATGGGGACTGACTGCTTAATGGGCGTGGGTTTCTTCAGGGAGCGATGAAAATATTCTGGAATTAGATAGTGGTTATGGTTGTACGACTTTGTGTATATAATACAAACCACTGAATTGCACTTTCTGAAAGGGTGAATTTTATGGTACAGGAGTTAAAGCTCAATTTAAAAAAAGAAAAAAATGAAGTCTGTGAATAACTGGATAAACTTAGTCTATCCTGTCCCCTCCCTTTGTTTCTTTGATTTTGTTTCTTTTCCTTTTTTATTTTTTGAAATATGGAGGGGCTCCCTGGGGTGCTCAGTGGTTGAGCGCCTGCCTTCAGCTCAGGCCGTGACCCTGGGCCCCCCCGGGATCGAGTCCTGCGTCGGGCTCCCTGTGTGCAGCCTGCTTCTCCCTCCTCCTGTGTCTCTGCCTCTCTCTCTCTGTCTCTCACAAATAAGTAAATAAAATCTTTTTAAAAAGAAAGAGAAAAAGAAATGTGGAAGAGAGTTTTGAGATGGTATGAATAAAGATCACCTATTATCTGCAGTGAGAGTATCTCATGATCTGAAAACGAGACGTGTGTATGCTCCATGTGCTCTGGTCACCTAAGATTTCTGTGCAAAATTATTGGTACTGCTGTTTTCCCTTAAGAGATAGTTTGAATTCACTTTCCTATTAGATGCTTAATGGACATCAAAACATAAGAGACTGATGTGGGTTCAGTGTCCTCTGATACCTACATTATTCTAGAACTTTTAAATTTTATAGCTATTTGATTATAACAGCATTAATGAGATATAACTGACATAAAATAACGTGCATATAAAGTCATATAGTTTGACAAATTTGGACATACGTGTACAATCATGGGACAATACCACCATCAGGATAGTGAACACATCGTCGTACTCAAAAGTTCCCAAGTGCCCTTTGTAATCTCTGGCTCCTGACCACACAACCGCTGATCCCATGCAACCACTCATCTGCCTCTGTTGTTGTACGATTAGTCTGCATTTTTTAAAGAATTTTATGTAAATGGCATCATACAGTAAATAACCTTTTATTTTTTGGTCTGGCTTCTCTTACCCAGCATAATTATTTAAAAACTCACCCAGACTTATCAAGATTTAGGCAGAGTCTATGCCTTTTTATTGCTGAGTATCATTCATTGTATGGATAAACCACAATTTATTTATCCATCACCAAATGTTGATGAACGTTTGAGTTATTCGCAGTTTTTGGCTCTTAAAAATGAAGCAGCTACAAACTTTCGTGTGCCAGTCTCTCTCTGGATATAGACCTCCTTTTCTCTTGGATAAATACCTGGGAGTAGAACTGCCAGGTCAGATGACAGGTGTAGTGTGTTTCAATTTTAAAGAAACGGTCAGGACTATTTTCCAAAGTGACCGTGCTATTTTACATTTCCACTAACAGTGCCTGACAGTCCCGCCTCCAAACGGAAACATCTTTAAACGAAAAAGAAGGACCAAGCAGAGAATTAAACAAGCCACTCCAAAGAGGTGCCTAGGGGCCAGGCTGGAGCTCTCGGAACACAATGACATGCGAAAGAAATGAAACCACTGTTTGATGTCGCTCAAAAGTGTCTGTGTTGAGCACCCAATTCCAAATGGTAAACAGGAGGCCTAGCAAGGCCTTCTTTCTGCACGAACCCACCCAGTTTGACTACCAACAGCGGGAAACCACACAGTAGGAACGGGACAGTTGCTTCTGAAACGACAACGTGAGGAGCTAAATATAATCTCCTTCCGTGTCTGGAGTACAACAACTTCATATGTACAACAGTTGGCAGGCTGCACACTCGATTCCAATTAGCTCCTTCCTGCAGAACTTGCTTACATAGAACGCTGGGAGTTTGAGGCCAACTGAGTGGGACCAGAGGAAAATTATACTTAGGCCAAGGGTGCGATTCCTGGAGAGGAGCTGAACTAGGCAAGGCCGATCTAACAAGGGGCAGCTCTCCTCACTGCAGAGGCTAATCTGCAAAAATATTTAATTGTGAACTTTTAAAAAGAGACGTGGAATTATTTAAAAGCCGGTAATGTCAAAGGTGCTCTAAAGGCTCTCCCACAGCAGGGGACTTCCTACATGGAGAGCAGGAACTGTAAATACAGGCAACACAGACATGAGCACCACACTAACCATATGCTGGGGTATTGGGGTGACAAAGGGGAATGGTGGGGGGTATGGTGAACGGGTAAGAGTCCATGCTTCTTTTAAAAAGAGAAGTTATTAGTCTCCAATTAATCATCACCTTGCAATAAATACGGGCCCACTGTTACTAGATTTGATTTTTCACGACAAGGTGGGAATCTGAATTTTTAGGTAAAATCAGATTTTTAAATGTCAGCAATTATTTTTAATAAATAAAAAGTGCAATTCAGTGGTTTGTATTATATACACAAAGTCATACGACCATAACCACTATCTAATTCCAGAATATTATCATATTATAAGCTGGTGTTTTGTTTTGTTTTATGTGTGTAGATCAGAAAGAACCTGCGTGCAGACTGGAAAGGGCTTGTAGGCTGCCCATTTATAACCTCTGGCAGTGCAGGAGTTCTGGGAAGGCTCTTGCTCCAAATAGTTGAACTCATGACATTGAAAGAAATTCTTTTTGATTAGAGCAGATTAGATACCCTTCTCATTCCCTTTCCCCATAAAGACTTCCTGTTAACATGCAAAATCATGCCAGGTATACTGGATTCTTGGCCATTAAAAAAAAAAAAAAATCAGCCATTAATGCCTGAGCTGAAATTGAATTAAGACTTTAGAAAAATTCAAGTTATAAAGGACATCGAAAGGGTGATGGCATACGGTTACAAATGGCCAATGCTCACATAATTCTACGGGTGGAGAGTTCAGAGCAGCCACTCCTCTGCTGGGATGTTTTAGTTATAAATGTTCCACGTGTTAAGCCAAAATTTGCCTCTCTGATTTCCTCCCCAGCTTCTCCATGGTGGTCTCCCCAAGCTACACATAATAAAGCATAAGAATTCCTTTCCGCATGAGAATTCTTAAATATCCGAAGATGCTCTCGCAAGTGTCTCCGGTCTGTGTGTGAATCTCCATGGTTACTCCAGTCCTCGCTCATTCCACCAGCATCTCGTTACTGCTCCTGCTGCTCTTGGAGCAGATCTCCACCCTAGTGCCTCACGTGTGGCTTGTACTTATGTGAACATAAGACCGTCCCTTAGAGCAGGCTGTGAGCTTCACGGGTGGTTGGGAGCAAGCGCTCTGGATTTGTGTACTCCTAACTTTTCATATTGCTTGGGACATAGCAGACACTAAGAGGTGATGGAGAGCAAGGAGGGAGGAAGCTAGGAAGAAAAGAAAATGGGAAAGCTAGAAAAAAAAGGAAGGAAAAGGAAGAGGAAGAAAGAGAGGAAGGGAAGGAGGGAAGAAGGAGGGGAAAGAAAGGAAGAAAGTAAAAAAGAAAGAAAGAACTGATCAGTGAATAAATTTTTAGTACTGTTTCCTGATCCATCACCTCTTCTATGGGCATACCTTTGTCAGTACCATTTTTAAAATGTGGGACTTGGAGCCATGGTCTGAACGTGGCACAGTAGGACGTGAATTAGCTCTCTTAACCCGGACATGGGGTGGCTGTTGATGCGCCCAGAGATCTCATCGGCTGGCTTCCCACCACCCCCCAGGGGTATTCTTATTGGCCATCAAGATAGCTGTCTTTCTCCTTGTTTTTTCTTTTCCCCTAAAAGAGCAGCTACTCAGTTGGGTCTCCCCAAAGTGCCATACGAACCCAAGCTCCCCACTTTGTATTTGTCTCCTTAAATTTCACCCTGTTATTTGCAGCCTGACCTATAAAGATCTGTGCTGGACCTCAGTCTTGCTGTCCACCCAGTGCATTCATTATCTCGCTGCCTCTCTCAGAGCTCAGTTTGCTGTCAGAGCTGTGGCTGTTGCTGAGGTGCCGGGGAGAGCCAGCTGAGATCATAGTCTTGGGGGAACGCAATTGTCAGCAGAGAGTGTCTTGAGCAGGACAGGCCTGGGTGGAGCTCGGCAGACACAGCCAGGGCTGCTCGGGGGACCCAGGAAAGGATGCGTTTCACAGACAGGGGAGGGGGCTGAGGAAAGATTTATGATGAAAGTGAACTCTGCCTTTTTCACAGATTTTTCTAGGGCTCAGTGCCACCATGCTACTTCAGAAATATGGACCATCAGTTACTTCCTGTTTCTTTCTCCCTCTGACACATATTGAGTTAATCATCTTGCAGGTGCTCTGAACTTCATCAGTGTTCTCCCCAGTTTGGGTTCAGCAGACAAACACACGGGCACATTTTTCTCATCTGGGTATGTCGTCAACATCACGATTCTCGCGTTGACCTTGCAACCTCATTAAAATGATGTCGATGATAATGATGTTGCCTCGTTCTGTACAACAGCTTATGCTTTTTTTCAAAGCATTTTCATGTAAATCCCTGGGTCTTCACAGTAGCCCGATGAAAATCAGAGAGCAAGTGTGCTCGGGTCTACCTGACAGGTATTCACTGCTATGGACAAAGAAATGGGCGCCAGGGCTTCGGGAAAGCCACTTGCTCCAGAGAATGGTCAGCGATAGACCTTCGGGGAATCCATGGAAGGACTTTTGGGGTCAGGGTATCTTTTGGCAGTTTCATTGCCCCTAGTAAAGTTATTCTCTAGCATGTTTTAATTCTTATGATTTTCATTCAAGAGAGGTGGGAGCTTGCCTTTTTCACAAGCTAGGGCTAGCTTCCATTACTGTGTCTTGTATTCATTTTTTCTTCATAAAAAATAAAGGAAATAGAATTGGATAGTTTACTCTGATACAGGAAATTACTGCTGGTCTATAACATATGCAGTATTGCAGATAAGCCAGAGATGTTAAAAATATCTAAAGAAGGCTTCCTTGGATTGGACTGACCAGAGATTTGTCTATTTTATTGGTTCTACAGAACAAACAGCTCTTGCAGTGATTTATACATTGAATTGCTTTCATCTGTTTACATTTATTAATGCATGTAAATCTTTTCTCCTTGTATTTCCAGAGTTCAAAAAATCTTTTACTTAATTCTTAATTACTGATTTTTCTTTTCCATTTTTTGAGAAACATTAAACTCCATGAATTTGCTAGGATCAGATCTTGTGGACCATGGTATCTCTGTGCCGTATTCATCAAGTTTATACATTGGTGTTTTCATTGTCTCAAATCTCAGTGGTATGTATATAAAGGAGGTGTTGGTTTACTACTCTTTGATTCCAGAGTTATTTTGGAAGATATTTTTCTGTGGTTCAACTGGTAGAGATTTTGTTTTTATTTTAGCCTTGTTCTATCTTTGGCTATTAGCTTCTGGTTTTGTTTCATTTTAATTAGACAGGTCAAAGGTACGATATTAATTTCTTATGCTTAAGTGAAAGGAGTTAATGAGGGTCAAATAAGCAAAAATCATTGCATTGTTTGTTGAAGAAATAATGAATCAAGACACTCAGACAACATTTATTGATTGACCATCTATTAAGTGCCAGGTACTCTATTAGCAGATCGGATTCTTGCTCTGTCTGCAAGAGCCCTACAAAAGGGGAATTGATTATGTTATGAATTAACAGGAATTGTATTAATGGTCTTTAGACTTTCTGATTCACTGCAAGGTTGCAACACATCCAGTTTGCACATGGCTAAACTGCAAGTCTGGATTTTCTTCATGAATGGGGTAATTGCATAATGAAGGAACTTCCCTATTTCCTGATGATTTTAAAATGAAGGACCTGTAAAAATTGGAGACATGGATTCACCTTGATCTAAGGAATGCTAATTAAGGCTCCTCACTTGCACAGACCTCTTCTAAGGCCCTGACACCGGGTACATGTGGTCATATGCTTTTGTCAAACTTGAGAAGGTAAGATCGTTCAGTTCTTTTTCTTAACAGGTTCTCCTGGATCAGCTCCACTGCTTTTCAGGGCAGGATGTTAGTGGTGATGTGTGGGAGGGAACCCAGTATGTCTGCAATACTCTCATAATTAGTTCGCATGAAAGAAGAGAATTTGGACGGATTTTTTTCAAACAACTGACATGTTGCTTCTTTCTTTTCTTTTTTCCCTAGCAGCAAATTTATTTAGCAACTTTTACTCCTCCTTTCACCCTTCCCTTTCCTATCCTGTCTCCCCTCCTCACCACCAATGAAATAAATGTGATTTGAACTCAAAATAACCATCATTTGCATGAGATCATTTAGCACTTAAATTACCTCCTGCACATATGGTGGATGGTTCAGCTGCTAAAATTTCGATGCAGGACTTCTTCAAAATCTAGGAAGAGAGGAAATCAATAAGTCAAAGCAAAGTTTATTTTATTAGAAGCAGGGTTTTGCTTTTAGTTACTAACACAGGAAGGTCCAAGGACATTAGGTTATAGTGGGTGGATGGGTGGTAACATCTTTACTAATATTATTAGCATCAAACATTTAATGAGCCAACATTGTGTTAGATGCCTCTGGGCGTTCCCAAAGCCATAAGAGTTATTCCTTCATTTGTTCTTTCAGCAGATATTTATTGAGTCTATGATATGCCAGTCTTGGTTATGGAAAGGTTTAACATCTGGGTAAGGAAATGGGACTTACACTTGAAAAGATAAATAATGATAGTTTGTCATTGTGGTAGTTGCCAGAGTGAAGGGGCAGATAGTAGGAGCGGTGGCGTTCGTGGGGAAAATCACCAAGGGCTGGCACATTGGAAAGGGCTTCATGGAAGCAATGGGCACTGAGGGTAGGACTCCGTCAAGTGGAAAGGAGTGAGTTTGGGGAAGGTTGGGATCCAGGTGAGGAATGGCATGAGGAAAGGTGAGAAAGCAGAAATACATAAACTTCTTTAGCTGGAACAAAAGGAGCTTGAAAAGTACAAGTAAGAGTGATAATAGGCAAAGCTGGAGAGGTATGGTGGAGAATCACTTTCTGATTATTCCGAGTTCCCTTTTTGTTAGAAAAGTTTGGAAAGACGTTTCAGGGGAGGACACTGAAGACTGCTTGTTGTGCCTCACTCTTTGGGCCCTGAGAGTCTTACTTAAATGGAAATGGACTCTTCTCTCCAAAAGAGCATCTTGTAGGGTTGAGAGGAGAGTATCAGGGGACCAACCCATGACTGCACAGGGTGTTAATCAAGGCTGCTTTGTGCCAAAGCAGGATATCTGACCGGTAGGGCGTAAGCTTCTCTTCACCATTTATGAATTCCGTGTCTTGTTGAGTATTGATTCTCAAATTTCATCTAAGCATTTGAAACAAGGACACTGAGTTAATTTACCAAGTAAATGAAATCTCTTTATTTGAGTCTTACTTAATTTGGAAATGGAGATGGTTCAGAGGGCTGAAGGAAACCATTTCTCTATTTATGAAAGGGGCATTTGTTGAAGGAATTAATAGTGAGATTATAACATTTAAAGTCTGTAAAAGAAAAAAGCATCTTTTAGCATCTAAACACCCATTTGTTTGCATTGATGTATTGATTTATGTTTCTTTGTCCCAGCTAAAGCAATGCGGACACCTCAAGATACAATCACATGAAAGATAAAATAAATTGCAAGAGAAGAGGACACGGGTTAAAGGAAAAATAAGGGGAAGATGAGGTAGAAAAAAAATACAGTGAAGAGCTTATTTCCTTGCTAGGAGTGGTTCATGGATTTAGTTCTAAATTTCTAGTAGCAAATGAGAAGGTCAAGCAATATATATGAGATTCTCAATTGGTGGAATAAAAACAAATCAGTTTCTAAGAAGAAATAATATTTACCCATTCCAGAGAGAAATCTGGGCGTCCTCATAGAGAAGCATTGTGAGAGGAAATGAAGAACATGCCTCAGAACATCTTTCTCTGATGTACAGATGACAACACACTAAAATGTAGTCATAGAAACAGGCTCTCCCACAACCACGTGTCTTAGGTAAGTCTATAGACCCAAAAGTCATAAGGAGCAGTATTTCTTCTTCTTGACAGTTCTAAATTCAGGTTTCCAGCTACTTTTCCTGATATTCCTTCTCACTCTTGTGCAGTTTTTAAAGGCAATTTTGTACTTGGATTCCTCTATTTGTTTTCAGCTTTTACGTGATTCCATGGGAGGAAGCAATTTGCTCTTTTTTGTCAGTGTTTGCCTTACTTAATTGGTCTCTGCTTCACCCAGACACCCCCGCCTACTACAAACAGGTATAGCCTCAGATCCCCACTTGTGCTGGAGCCTTTTCCAACAGCAACACACATGCACCGAACTTCCCAAGTCCGTGCCCACCTCGGGTAGAGTAAGTGGTCCTCATACACCTGGCCTGGTATCACCACTGAGCTCCCGAGTTCCCTCCATTGTCATTCTCACTTGGGACCAGGGACCAGGGACCCCAAGGATATATGCAGGGCATCGGTGTTTCCCTGCTGGCTTCTCCATCCTCCCCGTTCCAGTGGTTCATCTAGTCCTTTAGGTCTCTTATGTAGGTAGCAACATCCTAGGACTGGGGCTTCCCAGAATCCTGGTGTGCAGGGACTCATATCCCAGATGACAACTGTCCTACTTGAATCATGACTGTCCACCCCCTCTCAGCCAGCAAGTTTGCTGTCACTGGGCTTTTCCTGCCTGAAGGGCCACCTCAGCCAGTGGTTGCCTTGCCTGAAGGAGGTAGCCATCCTCCCTTCCACATGTCCTCAGGCACAAATCTCCAAACAGGCCACATTGGAAGAAACAGAATTAACTCGTATAGAGAAACTTAGTAAACAGTGGCATTAGAACAATACAAAGCTGTTTTTTTTTTAATGTTTTAAATAAAATTCCACAGGCACTTGACATCTCTTTATAAATCATTTTATCATCCACAACTACAGATTTCAAAATAACTCAAGAATAAAAATTGAGCTATTGGATCTATCTTATCTCTGTTCCCAAACTCCCTCAAAACACATACATGATATTTTCCCCCATGTAAGTTCCTGACTTTGAACTGACGTTTTTGAATCAATTTTAATGCTCAACCAGGGGTTGGTAAAGGAAATACCATGAATCTCTGACCACAAAGACACACTAGCAGGTTTTGTCATAATAAACACATGCTGTATTATTCTCTCAAAGTGTCTGCAATTAGTTGATAAATCTAAGGAGTGTATGAAGGGCCAAAAAATGTCAGCCAAGCACTGTGATTCAATCCAGTAAAAACACAGCTTTCCCAATCTTAAGTTAAAACATCTGGAAGGGATGCATTGCAGCCAATACAGCAAAATTTATCAGTGAGGGGGATGGGCAGGATTTGTCTGGGACTGCGGCTTCTATTAGTTTGAAATGTCTGGTTCAAAAGGTAGGAAGCCATGATGGCAGTAGGTGGATTTGAGGGTTTCCCTTGGTTATTAGCAGCCCAGACTATGATCAGTCTGTCTGGGCTGCCGCAGACAATACATCAGCTTAAGGTCTGGAGACTGGATGGGAGTTGGGGTGGGGGGTGGGGGCGCAGAGGATCTGTCCCCAACTTGAGCAGGGGTAGCCACGGGAGAGGTGCAGATCTCGCCCTGGGAAATCGCCCGAGGGAGTAGAATGGGCTCACACGGGGTCAGGGTGATGCCGAGGTGAGAGTACATTGGCCTCCGATGGAGACCGGTGAAGACCACCACATGCAAGTATAATCCAAGAGTGCGTCCTGGCCCTGCTTCTATACTTAACTGACCTAGGATCCTTGACAAATCCTTTAACTTTTCTGTTTCCTAATTTTGGAGAGCAGTTTGACATAGGGAGTGTAGGTTGGAATTCGGAATCAAACTGCTTGGGTCAGCTCCTTCATGAGCAGTGTGACCTTGGGCAAGTTCCACAACCTCTCCGAGTCTTCGTTTCCTCATTTATAAAAGTGGGATAAGAACAGTACCTACTGCATAAGGCTGTTGAGTTGGGAAGATTAAATGAGATAATACTGGCCGAGCCCATAGCACAGTGCCCGGAGCCTGGTAAGTCCTCAGCTAATGGTAACCATTGTTCTTAAGAACTTGGTCTAGAGACTATATAAGACACATTTGGGCTCTGGACAGATTTATGTCCAAATCTAAGCCCTACCACTTCCTGGCCATGTGGACTTGGACTAGTTATTAAAGCTCAGTTTTCTCTTCTATAAAAGGGGGATAAGAAATACACTGACTTCGCAGGGCTGTATCATGGTAAAATGAATGACTGACATAAATGCAGAGACGCTTTGTAAATTCATTTGGACTTAGGTAGTCAAGTTCATATGAGATCGGAGAGTCAGGAAGGGAGTGAGAGCAAGGAAAACTGGCAAGTTTTTTGTCTTACAGACAGAACTAGACAGAGGTGATTGGTCAGTAGGTAGTAATTTAACAACACTTGGACCACCAGCCAACAAATGCCCTTAATGAAAATAAGGCACCAAGAAATCGGTTCTCAATGGTAGCTGATACTACTTGGGCAGAGACAGTAGCTCATATATGCTTCTATCTCATCACCCACCACAGGCTCTTGCTTAATCATATTTGCTGAAAAAAGAAAAAACCTCACCAAAAATGAAACATGGCTAATAATATATTCCTGTCATCTTTTGGACAGATTTCAAAAAGACTATATATGGGAAAGCACATTCAGAATCCCTAAAGCACCGTATGAATGCGATGTGTGGTTTGCTCATCTCATTAGATTGTTGAGGGAGTAAGAGGAGCAGCAGATGTAGAAGAACTTTGCCAAGTAATAAGAACTATTCAATATATTTTAAGTGAAATCTATTGTGGATCAGTCCAGGTTGTATAATGAGAGCTTATTTTTTTGGATTCGAAAACTCTAGGGTCCTTCCTCATAAAGTTCACAGTTTCTGCAGAGATTTCTCAAGAATTCTCAAATTATTGTGAATTATCACGAACCCCACCCTTACTGTACACATATCTTGTTTTTTTTTTTTTCCTAATTGCTCTGCCTCCTTCCTCAATAAATAATTGATTTTCATTTACTTGACCACTTCCTGTTAAAAGATTTTTTTGCACGTGTTAGTAAAGACCAGCCTTTTTAATACATTGGTAGTACAGGGGCCTCGTGCTTCCACGCATCCCTGAGAAAGTCTTTCAGAGCACGTTTGTTGGTGTCTTAATTGTTATGAAGGGCGCATTCTGGTTTTAAGAGGTTTGGAGCTTGAAGCAGGCTGGCCCAAGGTCAGTAAACTATGTATTGGCTGATCGTGTCTACGTAGCTCTAAGACAAAAACTTGGCAGCTGTCCTTAATCTCACTGTCACCCTTCAAGTCTAATACAGATTTTGCCGCCCCTCCTATGCCCTAGTGATTTTACCAATGACATATTTCTGCATCCATCCACAGTTTAGTAGAAACTGTCATCATTCAGAGGACTTAGTATGGTTTATAATTATATATTTATTTTTTTGATTGTTTGGTCATTATCTATCTTCCTCCTTAGACTATGAACTCCAGAGGCCAGGAATGCATTTGTTTGACCCAACACTACATCCGTAATGCCTAACCTGGCACAGAGTAGACACTAAATTCATATTTATTGAATAAATAAATGAGTAAACGGCATAGTTTCTGCATGGCTTCATACACTGGCATTATAGTTTACTAGGTATTGACTGGCCTTCCTTTTTCTCTATAAATACAATTTTAGAGTCTTTTAAAAAATTTATTTAAATTCAGTTTGCCAACATATAGTATAACACCGTGTGCCAATCTTAGGGTCTTTTGAATAACCAGGCCATACTCTGCATCCTGTAACACCTCCCTCTTCTTATTAAGCATTACCGTCTTTGGGGACTGCTTTCTCAGAGGACCTGTTTCAACAACTCTGTTTTCCTTTTTACTGGCTAATCTTTTTAAACAATAATGCTGTAGGTACGTCACGTTCCCACGTCTAAGATCGGGATTGGCCTACCTTGTAAAAGGCTTTGACTCCTTTACTTGGGAAAATGGAGAGGTCTGGGCTTGGGGGATGGGACTCAGGCTCCCACAGGAGGCCCCGTACACTACTACCGCTGCTGGCAGAGTGCGCACTGGATTAGCCTGGGGACCACTGCTTTTGGAAAATGCCAGGCAGCTTAGGACATACGACTGTTTCACCCAAGGCCTTCAGGACTGGCAAGGTTGTCTCCATAAATTGACTTTATTTGATCTCTAACAAAGTGTTTTTATTTATTTATTTGTTTATTTATTTATTTATTTATTTATTTGAGAGAGAACAAGTGGCAGGGAGAGGGCTAGAGAGAATCTCAAGCACGGCATGGAGCCTTATCTGGGGCTTGATCTCACGACTCTGGGATCAGGACTTGGGCCAACATCAACAGTTGGCTGCCCAACTGACGGAGCCACCCAGGTGCCCCAGATTTCTAACAAAGTGGGTTTTTTTTTTTGTTTTGTTTTTTGTTTTTTGTTTTTTTTTCAAAAAAGATAGTCACCTTTCCTAACTAAATTCCATCTACACTTCAAACCAATAGGCACAGCTATTGTTAACTATGGATATTATCCTAGATCCGTGTCAGTTCTACAGAATCTGAATTTAAAATAAAATCTACTCTGATACTCTCATCTGTCTGGGATTCATATATGATTTTATGTATACTCTTATTTTGCTAAATGAATACTCTAAGATGCAAGAAACACAGTTTAAATGGATTTCTGAATTTTGGACAACAAAACTTATATCCTCAAAATACGCAAACGTTTCTGGCCGGGGATAGGGGTGGGGAGAACCCAGCTCACTTAAATAAATACGACTCTTCCCTCAGTTTCGCGCTCAGTTGAGTCTGGTGTGAAGGAGCATAGGACAAACAAGGTTCTGAAACTGAGGAAATTCCTTTTTTTTCCGCTAAACCACTTTCTTCTCCTGTTTTCAGAAGGAAAGCTCGGATATCTGTGAACCCTGAAACGTGGTTTATTTAGTAAGATGAGCCTGTTGACCTCCAGAATATTGGCGAAGTCAGCGGCCCTCCTTGAGAGCTGAACCCTGCAGCGTGTCACTGGATTTTGTTCTAAATTCTTCTGTTGGTTTTCCAGTGGGTCTTAGCAGGCTCCTCGATAGGAGGAGGAGCCGACGGAGGAGAAGGGGTGCCCTGACGAGTAGCTGGACGTGCCCCTCTGCGATCTTGGTAGCCTCGTCAAGCTATGAGAATTTTTATTACATTGAACCCTCAATAAAGCCAAAGAGAAATAAGAGCTTACTTGAAATGGCCTGAAGGTCTGCAAAGTCTGAGTCTAATGAATCATTGCTGAGGTCAATGTTTTTTAAAAAGATTTTCGGCTCACTACAGAAACGACAGTTGATTCTATTTATGTTTTGTATCCAGGCCTGCTAATGTGAAAGGAGCCCCCAAATGCAGTCTTTTTTATAGATACAATCTTGGAAGAGAGGGTTGGGGAGGGACTGAGGGGTTTTACAAGAAACAGAGCCACAGGGCTGCCCACTTGTCACGCAGGCTAGGTCATGAATGCTCTGCAGCTCTCTGGGCTGCTTTTTAATGACTATGCAAAGCACAGCATCGTACGCCATGAAAAATATAACAAACGGGGCCAAAAAATAGAACAGAAGGCACCGCTTAGCATCTGACCCGGAGCAAGGGCGGAGAGATGGGAAAGATCAGAGTGCCCGGCAAATGATGCCAACAATTCATGCCCCTGGGGTTCAAGGCAGGGAGAGCTGAAGGTGGAGGAGAGCAGGGCAGGCTCCAAGGAGAAGACAGGACTCACGGGGCCTCCAGGTCTAGACTGTGAGACAGGCCTCAGGTGGGGCGGAGGAAGGGAGGCCCGGGAGCGGGCTCTGCCTTTTGTCGTAGCTTTGTGAGGCCTGGGCCAGACGAGGAGGGGTACAGGCCTTCCAGTTCCCATGAATGAAAGGGAGAAAATCAGCACAGAATCTGGTTTTCATCAATAGAGTAATTTTACATACACCACGGAACGGATTTATCCTTCAGTTTCGCCGATCTTACAGCTTCCTTGAGAACCGGGATGTTCACGCCCAAACTCCTGAGAAATCCTTGCACATGTAGTCGTGTCTGCTCGATACCTGTCTATTGTTGATCGGACACGCAGGACGCTCTGTGGGCTGCTTTTCCTCTGCTCGGTAGGAAGCCCAACGCGGGCTGAGATATTTATTCCAGGGAAGCCGTCCCGGAGGGACAGGTTTCGGAGCCAGCGCCTGGGTTCTCCGACTCGCAGGCAGTGTGCCTGGCTCCAGGTGGCACCCCCGGTGGGGGGGGGGGGGGGAGGTAAACAGGCCGAGCGTCGGATTCAAAGCTGCCGACCAGGCCTCGCGCAGGTTCCCGTTTCACTGCCTGCAGCACTTTTGCAAAAGCAAACAAAGGCCCAGGAGACTTGCTGGACCTTTGCTTCATATTTTCGCTCGAGGGCTGGCGCTATACCTACCAGTTGCGGTCACTGGAAATTCGCCGAAGAAGCCACAATAAGGGGAGGCGAAGAAATAGTTTCTTCCTTTACAGTTTTACTGGCTTTAAGGGCTGCAATCTTTCAACCACCCAGAGTCTGTCTTATAATTTAACAACCTGATTCTGCAAAAGCAAGTAGAAATTCCGTCCTCGGAGGTAGAGTCCTGGCATGGGGAAGGAAGGATGTTCCCTTTAGCCCGTGGCGAGCTGCCAGCTTCCCCTGGAGGGGGAACTCCATCCATCGGGCAGAAATCGGTGTTTTCAGACGAGCTCCCCCCGGTAGTAGAAGGCCCAGGGCTGCCCCGCCGCCCGCCGTGCTCCGGGTGGGGCGTTGCCTCTGCTGCACCGATGTGAACCCCATCAAGCCACTGCACATTTCGGCGCTCGGCGTCTCCTCCTCTGCTTCCTGGCCTCCGCCCGTGACTGAGTGGGGCACGGTGGCCACTCCCATCGTGGGCATTAGTCTGTTCCGGGTCACTGCTCACTGCCGCGTGGCCCTGGACAAGCTAGCTGATCTCTGTCCTATGGCATCTACTTCTGTACAAGGGACGACGACATCCACCCTAAACAGTGGTCATGAGAATCCGGTGAGACGCCTACGTTAAATGATCCGCTCAACGTCTAGAACCTCAGAACTCCCTAAATGGTAGCTTTTAGTATTTTTACCTTCCCAAGGAAACAGAGGCAGGAGAAAGCACAGGCCCTGGAGTCACCCTTCAGAGCCACGTGCTCTGCGGAAGGTTATCGGACGTTCAGTGTCTTCATCTGTAAAATAGGAATAACAGCATTTCTTCACAGGGTTGCTATGATGCTAAGATGTGATCATATTAGATGGGATAAAGGAACAATGTTTGGTCCCAAACACAGCTGTATGATGTCTTTTTATCCTCTTAAGATATTTATTTATTTATTTATTTATTTATTTATTTATTTAATTTTTTTAATAGAAAGTGAGCATGTGCGAGTGGCAGGAGGGGCAGAGGGACAGGGAGAGACAAAATCTCGAGTAGAGTCTGTCCTGGGAACAGAGCCCAACCTGGGGCTTGAGGTCACGACCCTGAGACCATGTCTTGAGCCAAAATCGAGCATCGGACGCTTAACCGACTGAGCCACCCAGGTGCCCCGTGCCGCCGCCGCTGATTTCTTTCTGCCTCTTCCCTGTGTCCTGCTGTTGAGAGACTAAAACGGGAACCAAGTGGGAAGGCCACGAAGGAGAAGACATTATACAAATCTAACACGTAAGTGCTTCTCCCGCCGAGTAGGGAGGGGTGGGGACCAGCGAAAAGATCAAAACGCAGGAACCGGTTTGTGGAAGCCGAGAACTCTGGGATTTGCTGACTCCAGGCCCTGGATCTTCAGCTCCTGGGAATCCAGTGGTGCTTTTCCACTTCCTCAGACATTCACGCCCGAATACTCCGGAAAGAGCAGGATCTCTGGAAGCGGGCGGCGGTTCAACGTCCCGAATCCACCGTTACGAGGAGGAAGACCTGGGGCAGTTGCTCTCACCATCCTGCCCCTCAGCTTCCTCACCTGCAAAACTGGGATGAGACCTTCCTCAGAGAGTGGCTGTGGAAGTGCCCAGCAGGAACGCTGGCACACGGCAGACGCTCCCTAAGTCACTGTCATTTTTCGCCTTCACGGGCCAACATTCCAATTGGTGCTGAGTGTTTATTTATTTGTTATCTGGAGGAGACACAGATCAAGTGCCGCGATTCGAGATGCCCCGAGAGTCCTAATTTCGAGCATCGTTATCCCACTGTCGGACTCTATCTCTGGCTACAGGTTCCCACTGTCCTGAGAGTAAAATAGCGTGGCCCTCGAGGCCGTGCAAGATTTAGCCCCCGCCTCCTCCTCACTTCATCTTCTGGCGTCCCCCACTTCAGCAGCGCTCTTCTTTCATTCTGCTATGCTCCATCATAGGGCTGCGCTCTGCCAAGAATGTTCTATCCATGCTCTTCCAGCAGAGGCTTGATTTCATCCCTCAGGTCATGTCTTCAAAGGGGCCTGGGTCTTTGTCAATCCCTTCGCTCTTAATTTTGGTAGTTGGTTACAACTTTTATACCACTTTTCACAGTTTTAAATATATATGTTTATTTATTTACTGGTTTTTATGTGTCCCTCCCACTAGATTATATAAGCTCCACTAGGCCAGGGTCTCTATCGCTTTCCTTATAGCTGAATGGCAAGAGTGTACTATAGAAGGTTTTCAATGAGTACTGGATAAAAAAGCAAATATTGGCTCTTCCATCTTGATTTGGGATTTAAACATAGGTCATTATGGGCTGAAAACCTTAAGAACCATCTGAGCCTGTTGAGAGTTGTTCTGTACTCCTATTTGGGATAATTAAGCCCAGCCCTATCTTATTATGAGAAAATAACCAGCCACAAAACAACATCCATGGGAACAAGCTGGACTAGATGCTTCAGATGGGTGGGGGGAGGGGAGGAACAGGAGCTTTCTTTTCAGTATCCAGAGGAGAAATGAACCTACTTCTTAAAAATAGCCAACTTTAGGCCATAATTATTTCTGTCTGACTTGAGAAAGATGAGCCCTGCTGCGCTTGTCCCTGTTTCTCTGTCCAAGCAAACGAATTAACAACGGCCATAAACATGGGTTTCAAGTGTTGGAAGGATCGAAACCACGAGCATAACTCCCAGATAAAAGCTCGTAAGAATGTTATCATTCAGCTCAAGTTTGGAGACTGGAATCTCAAATTATTATTTTTTTTCCAGTTTTTGAGAGACCACTTTGCTGAAATTCCTTAAACATCATTGGAGTTATTTCCATTTGGGGGGTAGGAAGAGCTTTCCAAACATCTGGGCTCAGGTCGAGCTGGAGTTGCTAAGGAAGAAATATTCACACCAGTGTATGCAGATAAAATGATTCTAATTATTGGGTAGGAACTGCCTTTTGACTGATGTGGGGACACGGCTCATAGAACCTTTGAACAGGTAAGGGTTGTCCCTGTTCAGGTTCCCGCCATCTGAAGGCAAGACTGTGCACTAGCCTCAGGCTGCAGGAGGCTCCTGCCTCATTTTTCTTATTACATACGTGACTCTGCCATCAGATTCTCTTCTTAAATATCACTACTTAGGGATCCCTGGGTGGCGCAGCGGTTTGGCGCCTGCCTTTGGCCCAGGGCGGGATCCTGGAGACCCGGGATCGAATCCCACATCAGGCTCCCGGTGCATGGAGCCTGCTTCTCCCTCTGCCTGTGTCTCTGCCTCTCTCTCTCTCTCTCTCTGTGACTATCATAAATAAATTTAAAAAAAATTTAAAATAAATAAATAAATATCACTACTTAGATGTTCCAAAGTTTTCAGTGATGATACCCATGAAGTTGGAATCAAAACCCATTCAAGGGTCTTATCAGTTTGGTTCCAAACCGATGTCTAATTACTCCTGATCCTTTACCCAAACTCTCCCCACAGACGGATGGGATTATTATTATTGTCCTTGGAGTATGCTTTTCCCTTTTCCTGCTCTTGAGCTGGGGTCATGTCATCTCTTCCCTGGTGCTACTCTTCACTCCTCCTTGGTCTTTTATGGATTCAGGTCTGTCCCACTTTCTCATGAAGGCTCCAGCCCACAATAATCCACCTCTGAGCTTCATGATCAGCCCCAGATCATGTTGTGCACCATTGTTTTATATGGTTATAGCCATTCTTATTGTTTACATTGTCAAGTATGCCACACTGCTCCCAGAAATTATTTGGAGCAAGGGTCCCTACCCCTGAGGATCTGATAATTCTCATTCTCTCTCTCTCTCTCTCTCTCTCTCTCTCTCTCAATAATTGCCACTCTCTGGTAAAAGCAGTCTGAGTTGGTTTCTGTCTCTTGCAAACAAACACATCTTGAATAAGATGACCCATCATCTATACATATTTAGGTAGGAGTTCCTAAACTGAAGTGAGATTAGTTTTCACAATTCTGAAAACGTAAGGTCACATATATCAACGTTCTGAAAGTGCACCTGGGACATTTACTTTATGACAACAACAACAACAAAACAGATTTAAAAGATGCAGATTCCTGGGCACCATCTCCTACTGTCTGGAATAGAGTCTCTTGGGGATGGGGCCTGGGAACTGGTACTGTAAACAAGGTTCCCAGGTGATTTTTAAGTATATTGAGGAAAATCTAGAGGATTGGGGAAAACTGATATTAATGTCCATTATATGATGGGGAAGGAAAGTGAAAGAGGAAGTAATTCAGATGTCTTGAGTGTCTATTATGTGCCTGGAAGGATATTAGGTAATTTCACCAGTGTTACCTCTTATAATCCTCAAACAGGCCTGTGATGTGAGTCTTACTCTCAATCCCTTTTACAAATGAGGAAACAAGTGAGGAAACAAATGAGATAACTCATCCGAGGATCTAAAAATGGTTAAGTCGTTGGGCCAGCACTTAAATTCTGGGATGAGAATTCTTCACTACAAAAGTTCTTCTCATGCTGCAAGGGGTCTTAGCAAACCTTGGAGGGAGGGAGAGGGGGCATGAAGGTAGAGCACATTGGAGGTTTCCTAGGTCAGCCGGGGGAGGCTGGGCAGATGCTGGTTCTGGCTGGTAACCCCTGGTAACCCCAAGAGAGTTAAGACTCTCTTGACATCTGAAGGGGATAATGTCCTCTGAGCTCTAACTTTGCATCCTGAACCCTGAGTCTGGAGCCTCACGAGCTTCTACTGGAGAAACTACAGGCCGTCTGCCTAATCACAAAACCTGAAGGTAGAGGAGTCAATGCTCCTGGACCTCAGTACAGGTACGGCCTTCTGGCTGGAGCTTTATTTAAAGACCGGCATCATCTTATAATCCAGCTGGACCAAGAGCCTGGCCTATGTATGGAAGGTGGAAAAGAGAGGCAATGGAAGCCAGTATCCTGTTCACTCACAGGAAACAGGGGCAAAAAAAAAAAAACCCAACCCATTTGTGTGGGAAGGATTGTTCCATCCAACCCAGGTTGGGGTGGAAAGAAGGGATGGTGACTGCAAACCCCAGAGAACAGTGAAGTCCTTATATTTGGGGACTGTAGGTCTAAAGCTGTGTTCCAGTAAAGTCACCTGGGAAGACTTTGAAAATCCTGCTCCAGATGACCCCAAAAGGCAACCAAGGTAAAGAACTGTTAGTTGAAAGTCCCTCTGATGGTCAAGAGATACATATTGAACCTGCAAATGCTCTAGAAGGCAGCTTGCATTCAGTCACAGTTGGGAAAGCTAAGGTCAAGTGCACACCATCCACTGGTGTTTCCAGTATGAGAACCGGAGCCACCTGAAGCTTGGCTTGCTGCTACAGCAGGGTCCCCTGCCATGTTTAGTTTACCTTGTAGGGTAAGGTTGGCACAGGGAGAATGAAAATAACAAACATGTGAGAGGCAGGAGGGAGAAGTGAGAAAGGGCAAATAACAAAGATACAGGAAGGAATGTTGTCTCCAGCAGAGAACACCAGCCTGGGGGGTGGTGGCGCTGGGGACCTTTTAGTGGATCGGGGGGCAGAGAGTGCTCACTTTAGAAGAAGCGCTCTACTCACTGAGTGGATGATGCCTTGCAGGGCCTGAAAGCCGTCATTCACAGGAAACACGTGGTCCTTACTGTCCGCGATCCGGGCCAGCTGAGAACACAGCAAACACACAAGCACACATGGCGATGTGTCAGGCTTGGCCGCAGAGCATTTAGGTCCAGGGGGCTCCATCTACTTTGAGAACCCAGAGGAACTTGAGAGGCCTTGGGCCTCACTGAAGAGCCCTCAGTTATAATGAACTTACCAGCGGCCTCTGGAGCAGGCCTAGAGGGTCGGCTCCAGCTTTCACATTTGTTTTAATACTTTTCTCCTTGGGAGCAGAGGTAAGATTGCTCAGATGAACAGTTGGCCTGGGTTGATGTATTTATGGATTTGGGGGCAGGCCATTGGCTCATTTTTCTCCCATTCACTCAAATTTCTGTTGGCAACTGTATTTGAATCAAACAGGCTCAGGTTTCCTTTCAGAGCGAGTTTAAAAATAAATTTAAGCTTTGGTGTTGGGCGAGGCCAGTGAATGGAGACCCTTACCTTTCGCTCAAATTGTTCATTGAGGCGAGGGCTCTTGCAATTGGTTTGGCTCTCCTGCTTTATGGAGCCGGGGACAGGAGAAAGAAGAATCTGATCTGTGGACTTTTCTACTCCAAATCTCTATATTTCTGTGACTGCCACAGTCATGGTCAATGCCAGGACTTTCACCGATTGCAAAAGTAACACATGATCAATGGGAAGTTTCAGAAAACCCAGGAGTTTTAAAAAGAAAACTCATCTATCATCCATCATTTTTTCTATTATTAATTTGATATCCTATGTAGCCTTTTGTACTTTCTCTACCCAAATATACACATTTATTTTAAACATGGACTCAGACCGTTCCCCCGTTTTGTAACCCTATTTTATTAACCCGATAACATATCAAAAGCACTGTCCCATGTCATTAAAATGAAAAGGAATTATGAACTACACCAAAGGGGGTGTTTACATAGGTTGTTAGCAAAATTTCACAATTGGCATATCGATACTTGAACATACTTTCTGCCCACTTGCCAATTATGATTGATCCTTGAACCAGGTGGGCTTGGACTAAGCGGGTCCGCCTACACACAGATTTTTTAAAATAAATACAGTATAATACCGTAAATGTACTTTCTCTTCCTTATGATTTTCTTAATAACATTTTCTTTTGTCTAGCTTACTTTGTTATAAGAATGCAGTATATAATGCATATAACATACAAAATATGCGCTAATCAACTGTTTATGTTATTCCCAGTCAACTGTAGGCCATTAATAGTTCAGTTTTTGGGGAGTCAAAAGCTGTCCATGGATTTTCGACTATGCAGAGGGGCTGATACCCCTAAGCCCTGCACTGTTCAAGGGCTAACTATATATTTATTTTTTTATTGAAAATGCGCTGAATTTCTAATGGGAGAAAAGGGATCTTTGACATTTAAGCAAAATTTGATTCATTAAATGAAATGACAAAAAAAAAAAAAAGAAAACACGTCAAGTTTTCTAATTTTATTCAGATCTGTTTTGACACCTTGGCCATTTGACATCTACCAAGAAAGTCAACCAAGGAAGATACCACCTGGATAGTCTGTGTTCATGGCCCCCAAGTGCATTGGCTTGGCTTCATGTCCCTTACATATTCAATAATTCTTGAATACTCAACGTTTATAGAAAAATAACCTATTTCAGGGGTGTGTCAGGGATATTGCACCGAATACGCATGTTCTCTATCATTCGCAAGCTTCGTATGCTTCCAAAGCGGAGGAAATCCATGACCGTACCTGTGTTTCATTGAAATCCTTCACACCGACACAGTAAACAATTGCACCAAGATCTCGGGATCTGTTAGCCTGGGTCAATGAAGAAAAGCCATTAGACAGAGGAGCGGCAAATATACTCCTTTTGGATTAACCAGACTAAACTTCCATGATCAGGTTCTTATTGAGCACCTACTATGTGCCAAGCACCATAATGGAGAGGGCAATCCCTGTTCCCAAGGAGCTCACCCTCCAGGAAACATCACATTCTAACACGATGTATGAGGGACCCGATGGGAGTGAGTAGCCTAATGGGAAGTGTTGAGAAAGACCCATAGAAGTAGAGTCTTAATGAAGGGATTTGAAAAATGAGGGGAAGAAAAGGGAAGAGTAGGCCAGGATAAGTCTTATTAAATATTGGTGCTGGGAGGCGGGGGGCGCCTGGGTGGCTCAGCGGGTTCGGAATCCAACTCGTGATTTCGGCTCCAGTCATGGATCTCAGGGCCCTGACATCAAGCCTGCTTGGGGTTCCTTCACTTTTCCTCTCTCTCCCCCCCTTGCTCTCTCTCTAAAATAAAAATAAATGAATAAAATCTTTAAAGAAAATATTCTGGGGGAAATGATTATTCTATTCCTCTGAAGAACTTTTATTGACATACTTTTCTTCCTTCGTAATAGAAGCAAAGTGTAATAGAAAAGATAGGGCCTTTGGGACCCGAAGTACCTGGGTTTGGCTTTGCTCTGTAAAGGTCGAGGATTCAGTGAGATAACATATTCAGAGCTCCTTATACAAGGCCTAGAACTATGCGGATGCTTATAAATATCAGCACCCCTTTGCGAATAAGGCTTTTTCATCGCCACAGAAAACAATGGTTTAGCGGTATGGGAATTATGGTCTCTATTCGAGTAAGCGAACCCATGACTTGCCCTACAATGAAGGATTAAGAAGGCAACATAATGAATAACATCTAGGTTTTGGCTTGGTTTTAATATTTGACTTATTAAAGGCTCTGATATCTTACTTCCAGGTTCTTCCGTGTTTCAGAACAGAAAACTAAAATTGGAAATCATTGGAATATACGGTAGACATTTAATAAATAATTGAGTGCAAACATGTAGTAGGTGCTCAATGTATGCATATTGATTTGAATTGTTTCTCCCCCACCCCTCACTTTAGTACTCAAACCCACTTGTGACTGAAACATTCTGAAACACTGAATTTTAGAAGAAACAGAAATATATATATATATTTCCCTAAATCCTAAAAATATGCCCTGCTGTTTTAAGGACAAGACAAACTTTTAGACACAATCCAGCTCCAGCCTTCTCTGTAATGATTTCTCTCCCTCTAGTTGGGCTTTATATAGGATTATAAAAAATGGAAAGATTCATTTCTTTATATATCTTGTATATAAATATATATATATCTTTATATATCTTTTTTTTTATCTTTATATATCTTGAGTGTTAGCTTTCTTTGTCAGAAAGCCCCCTTCTCTTGGCACTGGCACTCCAAATGCTTTTCCAAGTTTGTATGTGCCATACCTAAAATTCTTTTCTACTAACCCATATTTTAAGCCTCTGACATCCATCATTTATTTCATATTCAGTTATTTCCTTATTAGGATCTTTATTCGACTGTTGCTCAGCACCCAAAATAAGCTATGTTGCATTCCCATCGTATAGTCAGTCTCAACTCTAGAATATGGGAATATAGGGTTTTCCCAATGCTCATGCAGTGTCTGTCACATTGAAGTTTGTGTTTCCCCATTGCGAAAGATTTGTACTCATTAGGGGTAGGGGAGAAGAAGCCTGTCTACCTATATCATTTTCTCACGCCCTTTGCCAGCATCATTCCACCATCCACGGTAAGCACCATGGACGCAGCCAGCGTGTCTTCCTCACCTGCTTCCCCGGTATCAGGCAACGTGCCCAGCACATGCTGAGCTCTCATCTATCACTGAATGAATGAATGAGTGAATGAATGAATACTTGTTTGCCAAGGGAGCTGAATTTAAATGAAATACTATTCAAGAGCTGGAGGTGAGTATAACGCGCTGGTTATCTATCTCCTCCCCCGGGGCCGGCATCTCCTTCCTCGCCGCCCGTCCCTTCCCTTACTGTGCTTCTTTCTAACGTGGCCCCAATGAGCCTTTGTCATGTCATCAGTAGCGGTGAACTGGCCCAAATGTCAGACTAGAAAGGAAAGGATTTCCTAAATATAAACACTACCTTTCAATTCCTGAATAAACCGCTTTTTCTGAAACTATGCAAACCGAAAGCTTCACGTAGAGAGGATTCCTTCACTTGCTGCGAGGAATGTACTATCTGAGACCATGAGGAAAAGGAGGAAGGCGCACCGCAGGCGTGATTACAAGTTATCTTGCAACCAATTAATATTCAGCTTTGATTCTCAGGGTGAGAATCTCAGTGATTAATACGTTCGGACAAGGCTGGCTCTTACATAGTTCAAGTAACTCTTTCCCCTTCTCCTGTCCGTAGCAGAAATGGAGGAAAAACGGCCCCAAAGTTTTCGTTGAAAAGTGATATATGCCATTTCAAAACTGCTAGATAAATAGAGCGCTCTCAATAAAGTCATGGTAGGCAACTTTTATCCCTTAAGACACAGAGTCACGGGCAAATAGTTTGAAAGGGGAAAAACATCTACCGTGTGGAAGACGTGAGAATTTGCTTTTAAAAAAATGAATTATTATCATTTTTTTTTCCATAGGAGACACTATTTTACCCAGGGGTTTTACAAAGAACACCTAGCACGTTGTCTGAGTAGCAAGACTGCAGCCCATTTTCGGAGGAAGGAGCCCTGCTTCCAAGTCTGGGTTAGATACAGGCCAGGCCATCGCTTACCTCCCTCTCTGAATAGAAAAAGAGGTCTTCATGGAGCTCCCCATCGGTCAGAGCAATGATGACGCTGGCCGTCCTGTATCCTGCTCAACACAACACAGACCCACTCAGTCCATCGCGCCGCACTCGGGGCAACCCCCTCTCAGTCCTGGGCGTTGACGTCTCGTAAGCTCAACCCCCCGAGGTCAATATTATGAAAACCAGCAACTTTTCTTTGGGGACTAGAAGCACCTCCAGATGAAGAAGAATGCATCTGTGGGGACAGACTCTGGAGGGGGGGAGTAGGTATTATTTGCGGGTTTCTCAGTCTTCTCTCAAAAGATGGCCAAACCTGCTGGAAGGGTCATTAGACCGACAGCTGGGAGTAGGTCCAGTGAATCAAATTTCTATGATTTTCTGTTAACAGTCTGGGTGACTGAGGTTGAGGCCTGTGGGGAGACTCTACTACCTGGGCTGTTCAGGAGTCCTCCTCACAGGCTGTAGTTGACCATACACATCCCCCTTGGAGGACTGAGCAAGGACAGAGTCACCACGATTTACCAGCTGATTGGAAGTTATTAAACCAGCTGGGAAAACCTTCTAGAAACTCTTCCAGTGATTTTTTTAGAATTCTAGGAACATTGCTGATGGTTGGTTGGTATTAATAAGCATTAGTGTCCATACTGGGTCTGTTCTATTTGCTGCAGTTGAGAGGACATGGGCAGTAGACCTCTACGGGCCCAGGAGAAAAATCCCCACTGTAATACGGAATCTCTTTCAAAAGATTTGCCTCAGGGACGCCCGGGTGCTCAGTGGTTGAGCACCTGCCTTCAGCCCAGGGCGTGATCCTGGAGCCCCGGGATCGAGTCCCACATGGGGCTCCCTGCATGGAGCCTGCTTCTCCCTCTGCCTGTGTCTCTGCCTCTCTCTCTCTGCGTCTCTCAGGAATCAATAAATAAAATATTTTTAAAAAAGATTTGCCTCGAATAAAGAGAGGCTATTCATGAGAGACACTGTAATAATAGTAAGAACAGCTGAACTTAAAATAAGAAGTATATTTTCTATATGCAAGTTCTCTGTTAAGTCCACTCTATGCATTTTTCCCCCCATTTAAATGCAGCAAACTTAAAACCGTACTGGTATCTTAATCTTAATATCGTCTCCAATCACAGTAATGAAGGGGCTTGGAGCTTGGGCAAGGACAAAAAAAATTAAATTCGACATGAAAATCCAAGACTTCACTAGCCCATCCAAATACTTATTAATTTAATGAATTCAACATGCAAAGCTGTTCACGGGCATTATAGGCCGTGGCCCATCATGGGCTCTTCATTACTTTTATGTAACTTTTTTTGGCATCAGCGGAACAGTAGGATTTGACCTGGTACGTGTCATCTATCCATTTCTTCTTGGCGACGAGGTGGGGAGGGTTATGGGCAACACCACCTACACCTTATGAAATGTGAAATTACCAAGGCGCTCTTTCAGAAGCAAACACAGGGGAAACAAAGTCTGACAATTCATACTATAGTCTTACCTTGACTGTTTTCATAATAAATCTGCTCGCTGGCCTGAAAAACACACAGAAGAGACTTTAGCCCCGTAGCCACTGTGTGATCCCAGCTACCGTAGCGGGCGTTGGCCCGGCCTGGGTTTGTAGGCTGGCTCAGCCCTGATTCCTTATGTAATTGGCCCAGGCTGGGCTCGAATGTGGATCCACGGCATTCATCCGGGGTTACCCCGACATTTAATGAACACACATGTGAACGCGGATCCATGCCTTACTTCTCACGGACTGGGACTTGTTGTCCTTAAGACTGACGTCACTGACATTCTGTCCCAACCACTCACGTCCCCTCTAGAAAGGTCTGCCTTGGAAGCGCCGGGGGCCGGAGCGTGGCGCGATCCCTGCGTGTCGGCCATGCATTAGCTAACAAGCCCTGCATCGGTGTCTGGCAGGGAGCAAGGGCATTCACTTTTCTTGGTTAGGGTTACGTGTGCACAAGCTTGTGGGAAAATGGTTTTGACTTTCTTCCTCCTGGGCAAGTTACACGTGCCGTGTCTCCTTGGCCATCCTGGGGTTGACGTTTCCCCATCCCACTCTATTCAGAGTTGAAAACCATTTGAAAATTACCCTTTCAAATCCTTCATGCATGTAAGTGTCTCCTCCCGGCAGGACCTTCTGCAGCTCCTCTAGGCCCTGACGAATCTGTTCCCTGAAATCCAAAGACAGCCTGTTAGTCTTGGGAGAGCATTTTACACTTCGCTGTGCAAAGACGTGTGCATTAATCTTTGTTGGTGGATCCTGCCATGATCCCCCACGATCCCCCAAGAGCCCATTAGAGGGACAGTCTTTGCGGTACATTATCCACTTAGGCCCAGCCGCAGTGCAGGATACGTGAAATCTCAGGGGAAAGGACCCTTTTGCGGGAATGTCCACCTGCAAGAGCTTTCCGCCCCTTAACAGGACAAAGTTTTCTTTCTTTCCTTTTTCTTTTTAAAATTTTATGTATTCATTCATGAGAGACACAGAGAGAGGCAGAGACCCAGGCAGAGGGAGATGCAGGCTCCATGCAGGGAGCCCGATGCGGGACCCGATCCTGGGACCCCGGGGTCATGCCCTGAGCCGAAGGCAGACGCTCCACCGCTGAGCCCCCCGGGCGCCCTCGAAGTTCTCATGCTACATTGGCAATGAGTCCTAAAATCCAGCTGCTCCTGCAGGAGGACGTGACAACTCAGGCAACTTTATACCACGATGCAAACAGCCCCGGCGAGCCAGCAAGAGGCGAGGACCCAGAAGCCCGGGCAAGGCCACCACGAGGACCGACGGGGGTCGGGGCAGGGGCTGGAGGGAACCGTGCCACCCGCACCGATGTGTCGGAGGAAACCGAGTGGTCAGCTCTGAAAACCAGAGCTGGGGCCGGGCACGCTTTCCAGGACGGCCGGCAGGGTTTCCTGTGGGCGGGCCTGTGTTTTCTTACTCGGTTGCTCGGGGTGGAGGCAGGAAGAGGAAGTGGGTCCTGGCACTGGGAGAGGCCCCGCTGGTGCTGGGAGATGCCGACGGTCTGGGGACCCAAGAGAATCTTGGTGGCCCGCTCCCTCTGGGACCTAAGATGTCACATGCACGTGCCTCCTTTTAAAGAGCTCCACAGCTCGCCCCCAAAGACAGTTAATTTCTGAAAAACATCAACCTTATTCATGACCCGTGAGCCTATGGAAGCGTTTGCAATTACCTTTCTATCATGGGGGCGGGTGGGGGGCTCTGTAGTGACGGGGTGAGGAGGGGAAGCTGCTCGAGTAAGAAGCACCCACCATTTCCTGGGCTTCCACTGCGCACAAGGCCCTGCTCCGGGAGCTTGGATTTGGGGTCAGGACGGCCGAGGCGTGCACGACTGCCCTCAGGCCAGGAGAGAAGTGTGGGTTCAGAGACACTAAGCAGGAGAGCAGAGACCTGAGCTCGGCCGAGCTGACTCTACTGTGCGCAGCAGCCCCCCCTCGGGTCAGCGCTGGGGGAGCGGGAGGCTTCCGGAACAACCGGTTCATGAGGGCCGGGGCTCACGGCTCACTCCGTCTGAACGCTCCCCTTGTGCCCTGTTAGCAACAGCCACCTATGACTGATCCACCCGGACCTCACGAGAGCTCTTGGAGGGAGTGTCTGTTTCACAGACAAGGAAACTGAGTCACAGAGTGGCTAAGGGACCCGCCCAAAGCCCCCCAACTATCTACTAAGTGGCAGTGGTTGAACTGGAACCCAGAGGCCCTGTTGCAATCACTGTGATAAACTGTTTCCCCTTGAATGAACGGGAAAAATTCGTGACTGTTTTATCCGAATAAACCCAAGGGTAACTGCTTGGGGGGGAGGGGGAGTCCAGCACAAGGTTAACCTTCCATTAAAGCTGATGTAATGGGGGGGGGGCGCCTGGGTGGCTCAGCCGATTAAGCGTCCACCTTCGGCTCAGGGTGTCACCCCGGGGTCCTTGGATCGAGCCCCCGAATCCGGCTCCCTGCTCAGCCCCTCTGTGCCCCTGCCCCGACTACTCGTTTTCTCTCTCTCTCTTTAATAAGTAAAATCTTAAAAAAAAAACAAAAAACAAAAAACAAAAAACAAACCAACTGATGTAATGGGGTGGCTGGACCGCCAAGTTGTTGGACGTTTTCAAAGACAAACCGGGAGGGTTTCGCGTGAACCCGTCCCCGGCCGGGGCTGCTGATGCTTCTCAAGCGCAGTGTTTCAGACCCAGTAGCTCAGGCTTTGGGACCGTCCTGACTGTGGCCTCCTTTTCCTGCCCGCGCCTCGACACCAGGTCTCGTGCCCAGCTGCCCATCAGGAACGGGAAGGCTTCCCGGACCCTCCGCCTTCACTGTCCCCTCTCCCTCCGCTCCCCCCATAATGTGTCATCAAGTCCCCTAGGTCTACCCTAGGCCGCCCGGGAAGCCGGCGACTCCTCTCTCTCGCCCGCCAAGGCCGCGCCCCGAGCCATCACCCCACCACCAGCTCCTGCTCGGGCCACTGAGGCAGTCGCTCGCTATCTCTGGACTGTCCTGTCGCCCTCCTTCCATTCATCCTCCACGTGGCTGTCACAACGTTCCCAAAATACAGACCGAGACACACGCCCTTCACTCTCCTGCTCCGCAGCCCCCGACAGCAGTTGGCTACACCCCGTATACATCTGAAACCCTTGCCAGCCTTCCAGCGCCGACACGGGGTGGCTCGTCTGCCTCCCTGCCCGGCCTCACCTGTGCCACTCCGCCCCACTGTCATCACTGGAGCCCCGCGAGTCCCCCCAAGCAGCGTTCTCCAACAGGCCCCTCACACCTGCCATCCCTGCCCCCGGGGCCTGGGGCTATCATTGCCCAGCTCTTCACCCGGGGCTAACTCTCACCCGGCCTTCCATCCCAACTAAATGCCAACTGGTTCAAGTAGCCTTACTTGACTTCCCCTAGTCGGACTAACCCCCTCAGTTAGACTTTCTCGCGCCCAACAAGTTGAGCTTCAGAGCACGTAGGACATTCTGTAACTCCTAACATTTGACCACGTGATGATCTGTTTGTCCATCCCCCGCACCCGATCTAGGCTCTAAACTCCACGAGGGCTGGGCCGTGTCTGTTTGGGCCCGCGCTATGTCTTCTGTGCCTACTACGCTACTTGGACTAGAACAAACAGTCAATCAATATTGACCGAAGGAGTTAATCATCCTAAGAAGAAGTCAGTCTTGGGGGCAGGGATGAGCTTCGCTTGGCCCCTTGGAGGGAGGCCTGCCAGAGGCCGACCTGACAATCGATCCTAGATCTGTGCGCATGTGGTGGTTAGAAACCATTCTGTGTGTTGTGCTTCTTTATATTACCCCCAACAACATTTCGATAAACCCTATCAGAAGGCACGGTTTAATCTTCACTCTGTTGTTTGGTGACAAGAAAGGGTATACATATCTGTGCCTCCGAAGAGGAGAGCGGTGTCCCTCCCCGCCGCCACCCCTGGGAAGGGAGAGGCTGGCATTATCAGTCCCCTGCCAGAGGGTGGCATTGCCCTGTGCATCAGCAGTTTCGAGAGGGTAATGACAGTGGCACGGTAGCAAGAGGCAGAGGCTGGAGAGGGAGGTCGGGATAGGGAAATGGGGGTCTGTTCCTGAGCACATGGGGGTGGCCCGGCAAACACTTTGGAATAGCTGGGCGCTCTAAGGACGAGGGGGCTAATTTCCAACAATTAGGTGAGAAGAGACTGGGCGTTAAAAGTAAATGTAAAGAAGAAAAGCAAATGTGGCCTTATCTTTGCAAAGTTGGGACGTTTTGGCAGCACTGAAATTGGAATATCGTGTTGAGACTGAAGCTGAAAAGAAAAAAAGAGGGTTAAAAGAAGGCATATTGGGGGTGTGGTAAAGGTTCCTTGGCTTCCCTGTATTTTTTCTCTGCCAAATACAGTCTGGGAACGGGGGTGTTTTCTCTAAGCCTATTTCCTTTTCTTTACAACTATTTTCTTGAGTTTTCTATTTTCTTGGTACCAGAACAAGCAAAGGCTGTTTTTTTGGAAAATGTATTTCTGCTTGATATTTTGTGCCTGGCAACATAGGAACTCGCTATTCCCAAGCAGTGTTCACAACCCTCTCCATATAGCACCCTTCTTCGTCAAAAGATCAAATGACTTACGGCCCCACCTCCCTACTCCCTGTCCCTTCTCTAAGCACCCACAACATCTAAGCAAACAAAACAGATGGTTTCATGGGAATGGTGGGTCTTTTTTAATTCTGGGACAACAGAACTATTAATAAAGGCCTTTTTTTTAATGGTCTCTTAGAAACGGAAGAAAACCAGGAGAAAGATCTTTTAAAGGGGGGGGTGATAAGAACCTCTCTGAGGACTTGGTTATTACCAAATGAAATGTTATAATCCTGGGAAATGAGAGAGGCAGGGAATCCTACAAGGACGCTGCTATTAAAGAACCTCCTGTTTTCCTTGGTGGTTTCACATGTCTGCCAGTGTTCCTACGTAGAAGTGAAGGGTTTTCAGGCCACAGGTCTTGTGTTTCTTGTACAATCCCTGTGAGACTTAGTGGTGGGCATAGAGTAGATAGTTTGTTGTTGAATTAATGATTCCAGCTTGGATGCATGCGTGCATCCACCCATTCATCTCCACAGCTGCTTACTAAGCAGGCACCATGCCCCCAGCACTGCCCTGGTTTGTAGGGGTAGGGGGTGGGAGAACCGGTCACAGGGTCTGCTGGACTTTCGGTGGCCCTGGGAAATTTCCTACACTTCACGAAGATTACTTCCTGGGATTCTGGTTGTGATGTGACATTTTGATAATACTTGATGAAAACATTAAAGGATGAACACACATAAGCATGTCAGGAAGCACTTCATTGGACAAGCTTTCCTCCTAAGTATCCTACTGATGTTTCTACTGCGAAATCCTCCTTGGGGTTGTGCAATGTCTACCACATTTTCAGCCTATAAAACAATCTCCACCGCCGCGGCCACCCCGGAATAACCCAACATCAGCTCTACATTGTCGACTTCTTGCCTCTTAGTAAAAGAGCTTCCAATTCTGTGGAATTGGTCTTTTCTCAAATGTCCGGCAGTTGGTGGCCTTGGAGCTTCAACTTATATTGTAAACACACATCACTACTTGTTCCCACTAATGCTGCATTTAGTACATTTCCAGATGGCCTTATGACTCCAGATGCTGACTACCAAAAACATGGGTGAACAGAACCAAAGATCATAGATTAATTAATCAAAGACACTTCACTGCTACGTTTGGACTCTTGATGTTTTACAACCAACTTTAATTATTTGTTTATGGTGTATATAAATCACAGCCTCTTCGGGACTTCTACTTAAGGATAGGCCAAAATGATTGACGATACTGACATGCATGCTGAACCAAAGATCCTTTCCTATATATATTTTTTTAGTGAGCTGTAATTTATAATAGAGCAATATGTACAGATACTCCTTTCCTTTATATTGCTGAATATCTTTCCATTACATTGTTTACAATATTTCTTCATTATCTTTTAACATCTGTAGGATCTGTAGTAACATCCTGTCTATAGCGGTTGCTCTGTGGATTACAGTATCCATCCTTATTTTAACACATTATGCCGTTTCTCAGAAAATGAAAGAAAGCTTTAATAGTCTATTCCATCTGACTCTTCCTTTATGCTATTGCTGTTATATATTCTTTTATATACTTAATAAATTCCAAAATGCAAGTATTATATTGGTCTTAAACAATGACCTTTTCACAAAGTTAAGAAAATATTTATCATTTCTATTATTTCTCCTTCCTTTTTTGAAGATCTAGTTTACATCTGGTACCATTTTCCTTTAGCCTGAAGAATCCCATGAGCAGTTGTTTTTTTATAGTGCAGGTTTGCTGGGGATGACTTTCTCTGTTTGCTTTTTTTCCCTAAAAATATCTTAATTTTTAACTGCAATTTTAAGCATATTTTCTTTGGATATAGAATTCTAAGTTGTCTTTATTTCCTTTCATCTTTTTAAAGAAATCAATCTCTTGTCTTCTGAGTTGTTTGTCTTTTTTTCTGATGACAAGTTAAGTGATTTTCAATGTTGCTCCTCTCTTTGTAATACGTCTTTTCCCTTCTCCCTCTTTTTATTTAAAAAAAATATTTTTAAGATTTTATTTATTTATTCATGAGAGACAGAGAGAGAAAGGCAGAGACATAGGCAGAGGGAGAGGCAGGCTCCAGGCAGGGAGCCCAATGTGGGACTCGATCTTGAGACCGTGGATCATGCCCTGAGCCAGGGGCGGGTGCTCAACCGCTGAGCCACCCAGGTGTCACCCTCCCTATTTTTAAAGATTATCTCTGTATTCTGGTTTTCAAAACTTCATCTACTTTGCACTTAGATGACGTTTTTCTTTGTATTTGTCCTGTCTGGAGTTCTTGGAGCATTTTGGATTTGTCTGCAGAATGCTGCACTCAGTATTCCAATTATACATATATTAGACCACTTGCTATTATCCCACAAATCAGAAGGGCTGGTTCGTCACCCCGCTCTCCCACCCTAATCATTTTTCTGTCTTTTTCAGTTTAGATAATTTCCATTAACTTGTTTTTAAGTTCCTCAATCCCTTTTCTATAAATACTCTATTTCAGTTCCATAGTTTTCACTTGGTTCTTTAGTTTTCTTTTCTTTTTTTTCTTTCTGATAGCCTGTGTCTCCATTATACTCACCTTTTCCTGTAAATCCTTTTACATGTTTACAATAGTTGCCTTAAGTCCTGGTCTAGGAATTCCAACCATTGAATGATCTGGTTTGCTTTCATTACTGTGTTTTTTCTTGATTATGGGTCACATTTCCCTGCTTTTCCCCCATGCCTCATTATCTTTTCATTTGTGTTTCAGCATTGTATATTAAAAAGAAAAAAAGAAAAAAGCAGTGGAAACTTAGGTACAATATGGACTTGCTTTGC
This sequence comes from Canis lupus baileyi, assembly GCF_048164855.1. NCBI lineage: Eukaryota > Metazoa > Chordata > Mammalia > Carnivora > Canidae > Canis > Canis lupus. Next base: position 70,732,879 of record NC_132848.1, on the reverse strand, counting down.
TCATTCACTGCAGAGTGTACGCCTTTTATCTTTGGGAGCTGGGGGCAGGGTGGGCACTGATTATTTAGATTCCTCCTTGAGTTAGGCTGAGCTTGGGCTGGGCCACAGCTTTAATTAGACTATGTTCCCTGTTATTAGCCTAATTCTCAGACTTCTGCTCTGCCCTGCCTTTGTGGTCTTTTCAGCCTTTGAGTTGGGAGGGAGGTGGGTGCAGCTTCAGTCATTTGTGCTTCACTATTGGATTCAACCCTCGTAGAACTCCAGAATCCAAGCACCAAGGATCCATAGATTTTTTTTACTTTTCAGCAACTGTTACATTGCTACTTTCTTGGGGAAAAAAATGCAGAGGTGCAGGTGAGGGAGAAAATTGTCTGACAGAGATCTCCTTTTCACTTGGGGCTCCTTCAGGTAATCCATCCCTCTGGCACACATTGTTGACTGAGGTTCAACTGACCCTTCCTCATCCCTGAAAAGTCTCTGTCCACGGCTATGCTGCTTTTGCCCATACCCAGACCATATCCATCACCAAGAATGGAAGTTTCTGTAGATCTCTGCTCAGCTATGAAGGGCTTGCTTCTCTCTAATTCAGTTCATCAGTGCTTCCTGTGTATTAGACCCATGGAAGCATATGAATTTTATTTTGTTGGGACTTTTCTGCTTGACCATGGAAATGAAGGTTTTTCACATTCCTTTACATCCTAACCAGAAGCAGAAATACTATAAAGCCTTTTTCTAAATATTTGTGTCTACACATTTGTTTCAAGTCAGGAAGAAAAATACTAGAGGCTGATTACCAGCATATAAATATACTCCAGTATCTCTCTCATCTTAAAAAAATAAATCCTCTGTGACCCCACATCTCCCTCTAGCTATTGACCAATTTGTTTGCATTTCTCTTCACAATGCAACTTCTTCAAAGAGTACTTGTATACCCACTTCCCTGTCTCTCCTGGTGGAGACTTTCTTCAAATGTACAGTGACCTTTGGCTGTTCATAGTGAATGAGCGAGACAGAAAGACTTGTTGGAAGCTTTGCGTGCACAGTGGGGCATGCCAACTGGCGGATGACCAGCTTTTGTCAACAAGCACAGTGGGGGACCTTCAAATATCAGTGTACGTATATTCCCCCGACCCCTAACCCAAGATATTTATTTCTACAGAAAAGGAATTTTCCAACTCTTTCCTTAGGTGTTACTCTGGAATTGACAAGGGGGAGGGCTGGAAGCAGCCACATTTGTTATGCAGATGTCTCCCATGCCTGGTGTCTGACTGTGAAACCATCCTTGTCTAATTTTGCCAGAGAATACTTCTCTTCTCTGGTGGAACTGGAGGAGTAATTCTTAGATGTAATGGAGGTAGGTGGTTCTGAAGGTTGAACTGCATCTCAGATAAATTCTTTAAAAATTTATTTTATTTTATTTTTTGTGTTTATTTAAATTCAAGTTAGTTAACATGTAATGTATTATTAATTTTGGGGTAGAATTTAGTGATTCATCAGCTGCATGTAACACGCAGGGCTTGTTACAGCAAGTGCCCTCCTAAATGCCATCGCCCATTACCCCATCCTCAGATAATTCTTAAACGCTTCACCCTGTTAGCCCTTCCTTGCCTTCTGCAGTATCTGACAGTTCTAGGTTTTGATCTTTCCAGGGTTTTTCTAGGCTACAGGCTTGTTTCTCTTCAGCATCTCCTTCTGCAGGATTATATTTGACTTTTCTCCACACTGCTTTTATCATTTCTCACTCCTCTGTCTTCTTTCCATCATCACATATAGTGTTCTTATGGCTTAAACATTTCTTAGTTTCCTCAAGGATGGCTTTGTGTTTTTGTTTCACATTCTCCTGGTTTTGGGTGTTTTCTGACAGAAAGGGTAAAAAAATGTCTTTACCTCTTATTTTAAAATTGGAAATCTTCACCTTCTAACTTATTCTGCTCTGACTTTTGCCTCTACACCTCTGCTGGTCACTAGTCATCTCCACGTTGCCAAACCAATAGTCAGTTCTCTGGCTTCATCTTACTCAACCTTTTAGACCATCAGACACAGCCTCTTCCTCAAGTTAAAATGCTTTCTTTTCTTGATTTCCATTATGGCGTGCACTCTCCATCTCCCCATCAGTTGTTCTTTCTCAGATTTTAGGGCAGACTCCCTTCTCGAACTCTAAAGACGGGAGTATCCCAGAACTCCCTCAAACTGACCATTCCCACTGTCTCAACCCCCACACTGTTTTACAAGTCATTCTTCCCATTACTTTGGTGCTAATCAAGGGAGCATGGCCTTTGGAAGAAGATGACTGGGGATTAAATCTTAATTCTCCCACTTCCTAGAGATGTCAACTTTAGATTTCTCAGATGTAAAAATGAAGGTGTGGGAACTATAAGGTCTGCCAGCTTCCTTCCAGCTCAGAATGCTGCATCTGATTTTATGTAGGGACCAAATAGGGAGCAGAAACAGAGTCTGGGCATCTGCTGGGCACTGGGAAGGCCACAACTGGCAGATAGGAGTAGTCCACAATGTGGCACAGGGTCAAGTGCAGACCAGTAACTGAAATTCACTGAGAGGAGCCCATCAGGGAATTTCCAAGGGTTGAAGCCTAAGCTGGCATAAAGGATGGGTGTGATGGTTTAATCACAAGGCAACATGATGAATTTGTCCAAACAAGCTCCTCTTTACACAACTCTGTTTTGGTTGGTTACTCATCCATGCAGTGGTTTTCCCCGTGCAGTTTCCTATGGTACCACTTCACTTTTGAAACAAATTTCCCATCACTAACCTTTTTCCCCCAATTAAGCCACACTCTGCAGGAGATGGGAGTGGTGGAAAATGGGTTCTGTATTCAGGGTTTCCCAAATACATAGTTTTCTCTTATGAGAATCTTCTGTTCCATGTTCCTCTTAGTTCAATGGGGACTAGGTATCTCTGGGTGCCGGAGGTCTCTAAAATAGTGAGGCGGATGTACTTGAGTCCAGTGCTACCAACCACAATGAGTGTCTGCAGGGGCACAGGATAGAATGGCACCCTGCCACGTCCTGTGTGGCGGAGACTGTGGAGCCCAGAATCACCTTCTTGGATGGAAGATAAAAGCGGACAGTCCTAGAGGGGATGATAGGCAAGCATCTTCTGTTTGGTGAGATCACATTTCTTTAGTATAAGCTGGTGGAAATTACGTTTTTCTACAAAGATAAGACTTTCCTGTCACACTTTGGAGCAATATGGGGCTGGTGGTGGGAACAGGAGCATACTGCGTTCATACCAGATACTCCGATCCACAAGTCCTATGTGGGCACGATCTGTTTGAAAAGATGAGCTGGATCATACAAGCTGTTGAGAGGCAATGAGAACTCTTATAAATCACTAGTGGGAATGAAAATTGGTGCAGCCCCTTTGGAGAATAATGAAATCGTGCCTCGTGAAGTTACACAGTCACATACTATAAGACCTAGCAATTCACTCCCTAGTTGTATATCAGAGAGAAATTCTAGTTTTGATCCCCAGGTCAGTGTGAGAATGTTGACTGCAACTTGGTTTATAACAGCATGACGTTAGCAACAAACAAACTGCCCATGAATAAGAGAACAGGTAAGTACCTGATGGTACATTATTACAATATGGAATGATGCAATAGAAAAGCATACATTAGTTATGATGAACCAAGCACAGCTACATGTATCTTCACAGAAAAGTCTCAAAAACAAAAACAAACAAACAACAAAGTCTCAAAAACATGTTAAGTGTAAAAAGCATATTTGAGAAAAATACATACAATATGACTATTTATTAAAAGGTATAATCTGAAAAAGTATAATATATTGCTCATGGGTATACAAAAATATTTAGCATCTGTTAAAATGAAAACCCCAAATTCAGGATGGTGATTATTTCTGGTGAGGAAAAAGAAGAAGGGTGTACACTGAGGTGTCAATCCCTGTAGTATTTTGTTCCATAAGCTCAGTGGCAGATAATGAGTCCATTATCCTTGTTTTTCGTATACTCCTGTTACATTTGAAATATTTAATAATTTTTAAAATGTGGAGGATGAATAGCAACGAGGTGAACCTACAGTTCATGAGGAGGCCTCCAGAGCTGCTCAAGAGCAGCACTAAATCTTAGGCTGGGCCCTGGAGGCCCAGGGACCACGCGGTGACGGGCTGGCGACGTTGCAGAGCTGCCTATGCTGACCGATAGTGGTTTGCCATTGCCTGGCCACTGAACGTCAGTTGGCTTTGGCTGTTTAGCTTCAGGTCTAAGTACCCTACCGTTCTTGGGTTCTCTGACCACTTCTGTGATTTGTCCTGCTGGCTTTCTCCCAACAAGAAGGTCCCTGCATGCTGCTCTGTCAGTTTTTACTCTTTGTATGTGCTGGCCACACGTGGACTAGTGGGCGAGGAAGAGGAGCAACATTCCCTGAGCATCTTCCCTGTGCCAGGGCCTCTGCTGGGCGCTTTCCATTCATTAAGTACGAAAGCCACACAGCAACACCATGCGGGGGGCGTCATTACCTTCACTGCACAGTTGAGAAAACTGATTCAGAGAAGCGCAGTAACACGCTGTGCTGGTGGAGGCCGGGCTGGAACCCAAACTGATCCCACTACAAGGTCTATATGGTCACTACCAAATCTGTGGTGTCTAGACTGGGTGTGGGGATAATGTACTGTACACCAAGACACAGGAGACACACACACACACGTATTTTTTTCAGAGCGTAGGTTATACTCCATAATTTGAGAAGGAACTCAACGTGATTTTTTATATAGAATCAAACAATCAAATTGGTATATTATTAAATAGAATACAAATGCACAGACATTTTTATGATGAAGGGATTTTGAGGGAATGTCTTGCTTTTGATGAGCAATTCAAACTCCACCCAAAGACCCCCGGGTATACTTCTGCTTTCTTCTCCTAATAGGTGTGCCCCCAGAGGAAGAGCAGAGAAGTACTGGACCACGCTACTCTCACAAGTCGGTCTGCTCCCAGAATGGCGGAATTGCTTCAAGGTGGGTTCCTTTTACCATCACAGAGGCTCAGTATGAGGAGGCCTTCAACAAACTTCCTCTAGAGACATAGCCTGTGCACTTCTGTGGGGAAGACGTCTTGCAAGAACCATTAAACAGAGGGAAAACTAACTTTCTCTGGCCTCATGCTGAGGCAGTACTTTCTATCTGTATCCCTCCATATAGGGACAGACTGGCCAAATGTTAAAAACTTCGGAGAAGGACGTGAGCCATGGAGAGCTGGGGACTCTCTGAATTCCTGAATTACCGCATGCCTGGCATTGTTAATCCTCCCAACAGTTCTGTGAGGTAGAGACTATCATTCTTTTCATTTTATAGACAAAGAAACAGGCAGAAAGAGGCAAGAAAATTTCCCACAGACCCAGACCCCAGCATATTCTCTCTCAGTCAACAGGACAAGAGAATAAATACGTGCCTCCCACCATTTCTCTTACTTTTGTCATCAAATCTTCTTGTACCTAAATAAACAATACCTACATATGGAACAAATTCAGGTTCTTTTAAGCACCATATATCTGAAGATTCATCTTCTCTCTTGTTATTTTTAAATTTAGAAAAGGTTTTTAGAACTATGTCTCTTGGTAATGATAGCCTGTAATCATTCTGCTCCAGGAATCAAGCGATGTGTTCAAAATATGTCATTTTCCCCTGTGACACTAATGGCAAAACCACATTCTCAACCAAACCAAAAGATGACTGAGAGGGATGGAGAAGTGTGGTCTCTTGGTTTCCACTCAGCAGTTTGAGCCAAGCATTCTTGGCTTTCACTCCAACTCCTTAAGCAATAGGCAAGATACTTAACCTCTTAACCCCATCTGTGAAATGCTGATGCTACCTCTTTACCTCTTTGTGAGGAGTGTTTCCAAGCTGAAGTTGTTAAAAGGTCCTAAAGATAAAATGTGTAGAGGGCATATGCTTTCAGAGAAGTGTTTTCTGGAAGAAGTCTGAGGGTCTGGGGTGCTGAATTGTGGATGCTAGGATTTGTTTTTAACTAAATACTGTATGTAATTGTAAAATCGTAGGAAACCCTATAGGATAGTGATTAAGAGTGTGGACATTGGGGACATCATGCCTGGGTTCAAATCCAAATTCTTGCACTTTTACAGCAGAGTGGCCTTGTGCCTGCTTTGAATCAGTATCCCCCATGTATATAATACATATAATAGATAAGCCTCAGGACAACCTTTCAAGGCAGGTATTACTAATCTTCTCTTATTATAGTTGAGAAAAGTATTCTAGGTTATTGGTACATTATAAGCCATTAATAAAAGATTGTATATAGACACAAAAGTATGAATACTTATGCAATGCCACATGTACATGGCGGTTGCTTCCATTTAAGTATTCCATAGATAAGAAACAAAGGACAGCAGCATGAGTATAGATGCAGTAAGTGGGGTAGATTATGTAATACATGGGAGAAAAATCACTAGATTTAAAATTTTTAATTTTGCGAGTTAAAAAAAAATTCTACCATCAGTGATAACTTGTATGAACATGTGCAAATAATTCAATCTCTCTGAGAATAATATTCCTCAGCAGTAAAATGAGGCCAGTGAGAGGACTGGGTAAGATAATAATTCTTTGACCCACGGTTGTCTGTTATGCTTTTTTTTTTTTTTTTAATTTGCAAAGTTTAGAAATAAGGCAAGATTTCCAGGTGAAAACAGTGACATGAGTTCACATCTTTTAACTTCCCATTGTTTTCTCTCCATAATGCTATAGAAACAGCGAAACTAATATAATACAGGAAAAATTTTTTCCTTGCTGGAAAGTAGGTAAGAGTGCCATACATATGTCAGACACTTGGGGTAATTCCTACAAGAAGTAGAACTGCTGAGATCAGGCTGAGGAAGAACCTAGCAGTCTGGAATTTCAGGATATAAGGAGAAAAGTTCGTGGTTGGTGGTGGGTTCACTTTTTAACACAGTGATCCAACACCCACACCTAACCATCTTCTTTGGGTTTCAAGTTCCTCCTTACTTTGGACACACTACTACGTCTGTCCACACGAAAATTATACTACATCTAAATTTTCCCATAGTTGTTAGCCTGCGATCTTCACATTTTCAACCAAGATTTTTTTTGCGATCCCTGACCGAACTCACTCCAAATCCCAGTACTGAAAAACTTAGTTGTTCCTCTTTTGAGTCACTATGCTGAAGAAAATCTCAGAAGTTGGGAAGAAGAGGACCAGTTTGAGAAATCTGAGAAAATTTCCCATTTGAAGCAAACTCATATAAAAAAAAACAGGGAGCACATAAAGCAATTGTAATTTATATTCATGATGAAGATATTCCATCTCTAACACAATTGCATGGTGCTACCTATATACACAAAAGGAAAAATTTAGGATCAGAAAAATATTCATAGCATTGAAAGGGATTATCTGTCAGTTAAAAAAGCAATGGCACTGAAAACAATAAATGAAAAATGAAAGAAATTAAAGAAAGCATAAATAAATGAAAAGACAGCCTGTGTTCATGAATCAGAAGACTTAAAATTGTTAAGATGTCAATACTACCCAAAGTGATCTACAGATTCAATGTAATCCCTATCAAAATCCCAATGGCTTTTTTTTTTTTCAGAAATAGAAAAACTTATCCTAACACTTATATGGAATCTCAAGGGACTTCAAATAGCCAATACACTCTTGAAAAAGTACTAAAGTTGAAAGATTCACACTTCCTAGTTTCAAAACTTATTACAAAGCCACGTTAATCAAAACAGAGTGGTACTAAGGTAAGGGTAGATGTATTGAGGGCCTAGAAAGAAAACTTTGCATATATAGTCAAGCAATTTTCAAGAAGGGTGCTAACCATTTAATGGGAATATGACAATCTTTTCAACAGGTGAGCAGGGAAAACTGGATATCCATCTGCAGTAGAAAGAAGTTGGATCCTACTTAAAACCATATACAAAAATTAACTCCAAGTGGAGTGAGAACCTAATTGTGAGAGCTGAAGCTAGAAAACGCTTAGAAAAATCACAGAGGGAAAGCTTCATGATATTGATTTGGCAATGATTTGTTGGGAGATGACACCAAAAGCGTGGGCAACAAATAACAAAATGGATAAATTGGACTAATAAAAATGAAGACCTTTGTCCATAAAAGGACACTATTAACAGAGGGAAAAGGTAACTACAAAATGGGAGAAAATATTGGGTAATAAGGATTACTACTCAGAATATATAAAGAACTCTTAGAACTTAACAACTACAATAAAAAACACCTAATTTAAAAATGGGCAAATGACTTGGATAGATGTTTCTCCAAAAAAGACACACAAACATGCCAATAAGCACATGAAAAGATGCTCAATATCACTAACCATTAGGGAAATACAAATCAAAACCACAGTGAGTTACCATTTCACATCCATTAGAATGACTGTTATTTAAAAAAAAAAAAAAACCCACAAAACAAAACCAGAAAATAACAAGTGTCAGCAAGGATGTGGAGAAATTGGAACCCTTGTACGTTACTGGTAGCAATGTAAAATGGTGCAGCCACTGTGGAAAACAGTATGGCATTTCCTCAAAAACTTAAACATAGAATTACCATATTATCCAGCAATTCCACTTCTAGGTATGTGCCCCAAAGAACTGAAAGCAGAGACTTCAACATTTACATGCCAATGTTCATAGCAGCATTATTCACAACAGCCAGAGGATGGAAATAACCCAAATGTCCATTAATAGATGATTAGATAAACAAATTGTGGTATATTCATACAAGAGAATATTACTCTGTCTTAAAGGAATGAAAGTCTGTCATATGTACAACACGGATGGACCATGAAAATATGCTAAGTGAAATAAGCCAGATACAGAACAAATATTATATAATTCCTTTAGATGAGGTACCTAGAGTAAAAAATCCATAGAAATAGGAAGTAGAATAGAGGTTACCATGGGCTGGGGGCAGTTTCAGTTTGGGATAATGAAAAAGTTCTGGAGATGGGTAGTAGTATGATGGGTGCACAAGGTGAAGCCATTGAATTGTATGCTTAAAAATGGTTAAAATGATAAATTTTATAGTTTGTACATTTTACTCCAATAAAAAAAATTTCAAGGGAGGTTGCAAACAATATGTTGAATACAAACAAAATAATTAAATATTGGTGAATTACAGTACAAGAGTGAAACATTCTCAAAGAAAAATGATAAAGACTAAAGCATAAGAATAAGAGCTTAGAACATAAAAAAGAGTTTGGAATAGATTTAAGAATCCAAAGGACAAAAGAAAAGTAATAATAAAAGAAATAAGAGTAAAATATTTCTTAGGGTGAAGCTATTTGTTATCAGATGGAAAGGCTCAAATGCTATATAAAGTATTATACAAAACCATGAAAGAATCCACACCTAGATATATTCTTTTGACTTATTTTTTTTAATTCAAGGTATAAGGAAATATTTTTTACAGGTATCCAGAAGGAGAGAACAGGCTACTCACAAAGGAGAAATGTACTAAATTGTCATTTTTCTGTATGCAATAAAGAATAAAAGATATGCAAATTGGCATTGTGTCATTGCCAGTAAATTTAAGGGAAAAGACAGGGTATAAGAACTTTAATTCAATTAAAATATTTGCCTGAAGATGAGTAACAACAATTTTCAAATAAGTTTGGCCTTACAAATTTTAATACTCACATACCTTTCAGGAAAATTTTACCTGGAAAACAACTTGGCCAACTAAGAAATTAAAAAATAAATAAAATAAAAATTTCAAGTACTGGAAAGGAAATATGTATGTGTATGTATGTATGTGTGTGTATTTATGAGACATAATGCAAATAATTTTTAAGAAATTCATCAAGGAGAATAAATGACATTACTTAATTCTTGCCATTATAAAAACAAGCAAAGTTCATTGGAAACTTTTGCTAGAATAAAAATGAAATTATACTTTTTCAAATTATATTTTTCAAATCATTGGTGGAAAATTAAAATATCAAAGAAGGGTAAAAGATAAATGGGTAGACACAGATATAGCAGGAAAATATTTTTAGAAATTTAAGTTTATAATTTTTTTGACAAAGATCTTAAAAAGCATGAAAGGAAACAGAAAGGTTATTTTATATTCATTAGAAATATAGTCCATAATGAAAACCCATGGGACTACACAATATGGCATAAATTATAAAGCAGTGTGTTAGAGATTCATTATAAAACAGTTACGGTGGCAAGTTTAAAATATACCTCACTGTCTTCACAGATCAAGTAAGAAAAAATATAAGATATTTGAGAAATTTAAACAATGTATTTCTTATACAAAACTCTTTACTCATCAAAGTGTACCTATTGTCTAATATACATGGATGAAAAATACAATTTAATCACATACTAGTCCACCAACAAAAATTAATAAATTTTAAAAATAGAAATTATATAAACCAATAATTTGGAAAATATAATAGAAAAACACTCATTGATAATGAAAGGAAAACTTAGAAATAACCAGGAAAAAACTTAATAAACACTGTATGAGACCAATTTGAAGAAAACAAAACCTTAATAAGAGACATAAGTGAAGGGATATATCCCTTAGATAAGAAAATATATACAAAAAAAAAAAAGAAAATATATACAGTAAAACTGCAATGCCATTTTGCTAAGGTGATTCTGTACTTTCCATACAATTCAGGTGACAATCCCAAGAGTATTGTGGTACTTTAAACAAATTATTTAAAATGATCATGGTAGGAAAAAAAACTACTAAAAACCAGGGGCAATTTTCACTTAAGATCAGAAGCAAAGAAGGACTGGTCTTCCAGATGCTAAGACTAATAAAAATAGTGCGGCCCTCGCTAGGAACAAAGAAATGCAGTCTATCAGAATAGAAAACACAGCAATGGATCCAAGTCTATGGAAGAGTCTAATTTTTCAGATTGGTAGTAAATGATTATTCACCAAATGATGTTAGAAAAACTTACTAATCACTTGGAGAAAAAGAATAGATCTTGGCTCTATACCTTATATCAGACTAATTTCCAGAAGTAATAATCTACATGTAAAAAAAAATGTATCAAAAATACTGTAAGTAAAAGTAGTCATAAAAAGGGCAATAACAGCCCAAACATAATTATAAATCCTGATGCTAAATTTCTGAATTAAATGCAGAAAATAGAGTTCAACTCTACATTAAAATAATAATGTATGATGACCAAATGTAACCAGAAATGCAAGAATGATCCAATATTAAAAAATCTTTTTAATGCATTTCACTGTGTTAGTAGGTCAAAGAAAAAAAATACGATCATCTTAATAGGTGCCAAAAATGCATTTGATTAAATTTAATATCTATTCCTGATTTCTTTTAAAGGATGAGTTGGACTTCCTTGACATGATCTCATTCCCAAATGATGAAACATCTGAAGTATTTAAAGTAAGATCAGGAAAAAGACTATCCAGGGAGTATTTAAGGAATCATATACAGTAGTTAACACTAAAATAATGTATCCTAATAGTACTTAAATTAACATTAGATTTTTTATTATGCTGATGAAGAAACCTGAAAAATGTGTTACAATTTGTCAACTGTTTTGCAAACTGATGAAGCTAAGAAATCTTGGAAGAGTGATATGATATAATGCAAAACACATGAGTTGGACCAAAACCAGAATCCAGAATCAGACTACTAATTCTGCCATTTTTGTTATTTGACCATAGCATTTGACCGTCAAATAGCAAAAGTTATCTAAACTCAGATTCTTAGTGCCCTTATCTGTATAATGGAAGAAACAGCAGGTAAGATGGAGTAAGTTTGCTACTGGCTATCACTCCTGGTGATTATTAGAAAAACTCTGGACAAAACAAACACATAAGGATTTTGAAAAGTAAGCAAAGCAGATGAATTGGGAAGGGTAGTAAAAATCTGGAGAGGTAACCCAGAAAAGGCTAGATTCTATACTTCTCCCCGTCTTTTCTTTCATGGCTTTGACCTGAGGATGAGTCTCAGTCACGTGGTACTGGCCTGGGAAATCACCACATCTTGGGGCCCTGGGAAAGGGGCCCCTGTAGTTCAAAGAATGTGGAGAGAATCCCCACTCTTACTTCTCTTTGATTACGCCTGCCTTTGCCCCACAAGTGACCTTGACAGAGAACTGCACAAGGCAACACAGTGGCCAAACCCCAAGCAAAACACCATTTTTCTTGCTAGAGGACTTGCAAAGGGTGGCACCAGTGGGAAACATGGTGTGTGGAGAAACCTGCAGGAGAGAGAGCTGGAGAAGGGGGTCCCAGTAACTGTGTGATTGAAGCTGTCTGTGTAAGTCCCGGCTTCATCTCTGAGCTGCACGTGTGTAGGACAGGCTCGAAGCAGCTTAGCAAAGATGTTGAAAACTGAACTGAAATAAAAACCACCATCCACAGAAGAGACAGAACTTGTGGTTTGAACCTCGTGCACACAGAGAAGAAAGGCTTCTATTCTCCAGAGGATTTGAAGGTGACTTAAGAGTCTGAACAAATGAATATTAAAAATTTCTAGAATATATTCTAAAATTACTCGACATACAAAGCACCTGGAAAACGTGACCCATTCTCATGAGAGAAGGCAATGAAGATGCCAATGCTGAGCTTACAGAATGGTCAGACAAAGCATTTAAAGCATATAAATATGCTTTATGTATTTATTTTATAGTATTTATAATTACATTTAATTATATTCTATGATATAGTTAATCCCATAATTTATTTCATATGTAATCTCATATATTTAATATTATATAAAATATATTTAATTATGTCATATCTTATAAACTTATATATATTATACATTTAAATATGTATATATGTATTTCATAACTATACTCCATGAGATGAAGGTAAATACACTTAAAATAAATGAAAATATAGATGATCTCAGCAGAGGAATAAAAATTTTAAAAAGAACAAAATAGATATTTTAGTCCTGAAAGTCACAGTATCTGCAAAAAAAATTCAGTGGATGAGTTCAATGGCAGGATGGGGATGGCGGAGGAAGGAGTCAGTGAACATGAAGATAGATCAATAGGAATGATCTAATCCAAAAAAAGGAAAGAGGAAAAATTGGAAAAGAATTGAACAGACCTTCAGGCACATGTGGAATCATATCAAAAGGTCTAATATCTTTGTCATTGGAATCCCAGAAGGAGAGGAGAAAATGACTGGTACAGAAAAAATAGTTTAAGAGAGGGCTGCCAATTCCTCAAATTTGGTAAAAGACAAATTTATAGATTCGAGAAACTCAGCAAAGCCAAAATAAGATAAACTCAAAGAAAACCATCCCTCGACAGATCCTAGCCAACCTGCTGAGAGCTAAAGATCTTGAAAGCAGGTAGTGAAAAATGGCATATTCCATATTAAACAATGAGACCCCGTAGGAAATTGAAGTTATAATGGTTATATGGGGACACGTGAGAAATGATATGTAAGGTTTTTAACAAATAAAAGACACAAACGGTAGGTATTCTTCTTCTCCTTCCTCTTTTTTAAAAGATTTTCTTTATTTATTCTTGAGAGAGGCAGAGACACAGAGGGAGAAGCAGGTTCCCTGCAGGGAGCCCAGTGCAGGACTCGATCCGGGACCCCAGGATCATGCCCTGCGCCGAAGGCAGATGCTCAACCACTGAGCCCCCCCAGGCGTCCCTGTAGATATTATTATTCTGATTGTAGTTTCTTTACTACATCTCAACACACCATATTTATTTTCTGTTCTATTTTTTCAAGCTTCCCGTGGTTTCCTTTATGTGGGTTTGATTCCAAAAGCTGGATGCAAATATCCCTTTGATAGTATTTCTTTTGGTTTACCCACAATCTTTTGGTCTTGTTGAAATGAGAGTTCCCTATGGATTCATGACCTGTTTTTGAATGTGTTTTTCAACTTAACGTGGTGTCCTCGCTTATTACATCTGTACAGTAATGCATCTTTTCCTATCTCCTAGGGATATTGGGACGATCAAATGAGATATGGGAAAAAAAAAACAAGAATTCTTGTGACCAACTAAAACACTGGGAGTCCTACCTTTCAGAAATAGTATCAACCTGGAAGCTGTCAAAGCCTAATTCTTTTAGCCAATCTCATGAGAAAGCGTTCAGCAGAGGGAAGGCTTGTCCACATTTCTCTCTAGGCTGATAAGGTTGGGGATGGGTCAGTAAACCACTCATGCTTTGCCGGCCGACCCAGAGGTTAGGCCAAGAGTCACCACGTGAAACCCATACAGCCTTTAGCAAGGCATTTTGGGCTGTCTGAAGCATACTTAGCCCTTACGTATTAAATGCTGCTTCCAGCAAAGTCCAGATTCTAACCTCGCTTCTCCCTGGTAGGGGAACTAGGAGGAGTGAAGTCAAGACATCCAACATCAGATTCAAAGTAGGATTCAGATGACTAATTTGAACAGCGTAACCAAAACGAGTCTGAAAGCCTAGGCCTTTGAACAGTGTTTATAACTCCGTGACCCCCTCTGCCCTCCCCACTTCCCAGAGGCCGGGAGCAGTAGCACACAAAATACCCACAAGGGATGTGAGACCTAGGTCTCGGGGCCAAACTCAAGCACGCGCCAGCGGAGTCTGCAGGAAGCAACACCAGGCAGCCTGGGCTGTAGGAGGATGTGAAGAATGGGAGAGAGGGTTTTGTCTGAACGGGAGGCACCTCTGCATGAAGGATGTCATGCAAAGACAGAGGGAGAGTAGGAGTCTCGCAGAGAGACCCTAAGCCAGAGACACTTTCTCAGAGCTTCTTAAAATCCTTGGCCAGTATTGAAGGAAACTCTCTTGAGTTTCTTGGGCTTTCTGACTCTCCGTGTAAAGTGGAAAGGCCCTGGAGCCTGCAGCCCCTGTGGGTTTGCACTCTACCCTTAGGAACACCATGCGGCCTCAGCGTCTCCTTCTGCTAGTAGGAAATAAGAAACCCCTATTTTTAAAATGAGGTTTCTGTGCATCTCAACAGCGTGCATGAATAACAGGCCCTGCTGAAGGAGAAGCAGAACTTGGAGACTTCTGCGTGGTACCGAGTACTCTTGTAGTTACACACGGACCACAGAAGACGTGGAGAAACACGGGGACGGGCTCAGCTCTGCTGTTTGGTGCAAAATCCAGAGCACCTTCCTCCTTGCTATTGGTCCTCTCTAGCAGAAGACTATAGAATAACGTCCCCCAGTCCTCCCTATGCTTGCTCTTCCTCCTTTCCTCTTCCCTACGCGTCCATCCACAAGACTGCCAACGTCCCATGTGTGTCCCGCACCCCGCCCCCGGTGTTTCTCTCATGTCATCAGAGCCCTTTAAAAAAAAGTGCACGAAGTGTCCTTAACTCAGGAAAACTGTTACCTCCACTCCCAATACACCATCCTAACTCTGAACAAATGGCATGTCTCTATTTCTGCTAGTTTTCACGGGTAAGTGGTAAAATCCAAAATAATACTTTTGTTAAGCTAGGTCTCAGTAATCCTTTTCATGTCAACAACATTTTTCCACACCTGATTCAAATTTCCTTTTATTCCATGGTCCTGTCCACGGAAGGACAGGCTGTCTTGTCCTGGCTCCTAAACACCATATTATCCCTCCCTTTCTATTCCCTGCCTCCGTATAATTATGTATGGTAATATTACAAGTTCCTACTTCTCTCACACCATGCTTATTGTATCTCTGAAACCTTACCCCACAAAATAAATCTAATGTAAATAAGAGAAAATATAATCCCCCAGGAATTGTTCTGGCTCACACTTTGCTCCAAGGTAGCACACTGAGTTGCCAATCAAAGTAAGATTTATACCTCAAGGTGATTGAGTCATTTGCGGAATTTCACAACATCAGGAAATCCTATCAGTCATCACGGAGTAAAGTAGCCGATGGGTCAATGGGCAACGTGCAAGGCTTAGGTGAGGAGAGAACCGCAAGATTTAGGACATCGGGGCCAGTCTTGGGGCCCAAATATCAGCACTACTCAAGGGAACGTGGGCCTGCTAATTACAGGGAAGGGGAGCGTCCTTACCGGTCTTCGGTCAGCTTCATGAGGGTAGTTCCTCGTGTAGAGAAGACAATAAAGGACATTCTTAGCTGTGGGCTGGAAAGGAAAAGAAATCCTATTAGGGCAGGTGGACTCTGGATGCCATTTCCCTCCAGTCGTCCTCCCGTCTCCCCTTCGGCGTCCCGGCTGCGGGAGATGGGGACCTCCAGGCCGAAGGGCCTCCGCAGCTGGTGCCCCGAGTCCTCAGCAGCAGCGACTGGAGGCTGTGGACAAGGGGGGGCCGCGCCGCCTTCGCCAGGGCAGAGCACGGGTGGGAGAGCGAAAATGCATCCCTGCCTGCGCTCCGCCCCAAGAGGTGTGTCCCTAGAAGCGGCCTGGTCTGCATGGCGCTTATAAAAGGGGGGCCCCGATAGATAAAATGTCCCCCTGACCCCTGAGTGGACCCCGACAGGGGAGCAGCTGAGCTGACGGCGGCCGGATGCCATTGGCCATTAAGATCATACTAGAAACTGCCTTTGCTCTGAAAGCGGCATCTCTTCTAGACGGTCCACTTCTCCTTGCTTTCCCAGGGAGGTCATCCTGTAAGGAGAGAACGTGCTGCTGGGCCGCAGAACATCCACCCGCCCGGCGGTCACGCTTACAGTACTCGTGAACCCAGAGGCGGGTGTGGATGGAGCGCTCGGGAGCGCCGTCCACGAAAACCCCACACTGTGGAAGACAGAACCACCCTCAGCTGGGGACCAAACGTGCTCCTCTGTCTTCAAGACGGACTAGCAGAAATAACAAACACAACGCAAACATTTAAAAAAAAGAAAGAAAAGACGGACTATCAGAGTGTAGTGGGTTCGCCAGTACACCGCTGTCCATCAGGGGCTCTTTGTGGGGCCAGCCGGTTCCTCTGTCACAATGTGAACCTGTGTCTTTGCCATCCCTGATCTGGCCCCCGTAGCTTAGAGTTCCCACTTCCTCCGATGTTTCTCAAACCTGCCCCCCTTTTCTATTTCTTAGCTTAGGACCTTGCCCTCAGCGATCAGACCGCTGCAACTGTTCCCTAGCTGGGGATCTTGCTGGCCATCTTCCTTCGCTCCAATTCATTCTTCCCACTGCTTCCAGAACTGTTTTCCCAAAATGTAAATCAGACCTGTCACTCACCTGCTATAAAATCTCCAACGGCTTCTACTGCCTCTAGGATCAAGTCTACACTCATTTCCTTATGTCTGATGCATCTTTGGAAATGCTTATCATGGCGCTTACTACTTGCCAAGAGCCCAAGCAGTAGGTGGTGAATTGAATGTTGGTCTCCTGAAACAGACCTGGGCTCTCTGGCCAGGACACCATTCTGTCCCTTACCACTCACTGCTAATTAGCAAAACACCATGTCCTAAACGATAATAATGCCCATCGTAATTACCACAGTAATATAACAGTGGTCAACCTTATCAAGTGCTTACTACAGGCCAGGCACTGCTGTGAGTGATTGGCGTGTAGTAGCTCATGAAATTTGTAACAGCTTTATGAGGTCAGTACTATTATTATTTCTATCTTCCATGAAAGGAAATTGAGACCCTGAAGGATCAAGTAATTTCCCCAAGGTCACAGAGTGAGAGAATAGTGGATCTGGGGCTTAAAACCAAGCTCTGATTCTGGAACTTGGGCTCTTAAGCACCATATTATCCTGCTTCTTTTGTATATAGTTCAGCTCTGGAAAATAATGAATCTGACATGTGGGACACGTAGGGCTCTAAGAGGCAATTGGTATATTCCATATAGGAGTCTTGACAAGAGATCTAATTAGGGGGTTTTCAGCACATTGATGCGAGCGGAATTGTTCTAAGATAGTGTCAGCAGTGAGAAGGTAAGCCCCATCTAGAACCAACGCCAATATTTAAAGACCCAGCTCTGGTCAGCGGGTCTCCTCCAGAAGCCGGTGGAGAAGCGAATTTCAAGGAGCGAGAACTCTCCCTCAAGTGAAGCTCCTGTATCCAGCAGAGTAAGCACTGTGAGACACTCACTGTCTTTGTCCTCCTTAGGGCATCACTTAAGGGGCTTTGGTGAGAGCCAGCAGGTCAGGGGTGGGATGGAAGCCAGATGGCTTGACGGTCAAGGAATGAATGATAAAAGTAAGGCTATGGAGACCTTGAATCTTTAAAGATATTTGAGTAAGAAACCAGTAAGAAATAGTTATCTATAGTATCTACAGAGTATCTATATATAGAGTATATAGAGAGAGTATATACTATATATCTATAGTATCTCCCGACATAATCAGGAGATTCATCATTTACTATTTGGGGCTTTTTTTTTTTTAAGACATGGGGCAGGAGAGATTTGTTTATGTCTATCGATGTGGAAATAGAGCCAGAGGAAAGGTAGAGACAAAGTACAAGAGAGAAAGAGACCTGGAGGAGATTGGAGACAATGGGATAAAATGGACTAAAATGGAGGGGTCACCTTCAAAGGGAGGATATTTGAATCTCAGAGACACTGGGAAGGACACATATGCACCTTTTTAAGTAGGACTGGAACTTGAGGACTTCACTTTTCTGCTATTCCCAGGGTCCTTGGTGAAATAAGAGGTGAAATTCTTTGCCAAAAGTGATGGGTGAGAGGTGTGGGTTGGGGTCTTGAAGGAAACAGTGAAGAGTTAACATCATTGTTAGAAAATTGGGAGGGGGTCAGAATAAAGACAAATAAAAGAACTTGAAATTTCCAGGATCCCACTAAAATTGGAAATGGTAATATTTGTACTGGCATCAGCCACTGTTATTAAGTGAATAGCCCCCCTGCAGTGTCCCCTGCCTAGACTATTTTTTTAGACTATTTATTTAAATGACTAAATAAAAATAATCGATTCCTTTTCAAAATTTGTCCATTTACTCATAAATATTGATTGAGCACGTGCTACGTGTCAGATGCTACTACAGGCACCTGGGCTGCAGCGGGCAAAATACAGTTTTGCATGACAGTGACGTGATGTCTTGGTGCCACACTTTCAGGGGGTCCGGAGCCAAGAAGGGCCAGAGGAGACCACCAGAGGAAAGTGCCTCGTGGTCTGCTTTATGCCATGTCAACTTCTGTACTTCTCAGTTTCATCAGTAAAATGAAAGGATTAGGTTAAGCCCCCTCAACCCCTACTTCTCAGTGTCTTTAATACTCAGATAATGAGGCATCTGGAATTGCTGAATGAACTGGGAAAGAGAAGTGCTGAGTGGCCACTCTAAGCCAGGTGCGGGGTGCGGGGTGAGTTGGTTTGCACAAGCCTGGTCTTCTAAATTTTCTCGTGCAAACCAGGGTTCAACCAAGGCAAGTCAATTGCTACGGTTGCACAATGGAGCTTGGCTTCAAATCCACACCTGCCTAACCTCAAAGCCTTTCCCAGTAGACTCTTCACAAAGAACAGAAGGCCAGAGGAGCAAATAGAGACATAGCAGATACTGTCAAGTGTCCAGAGGCAGGTTTGTTCAGCAATCAAAAGGGCAGAATGGATATAATGGACGAGAGTATAGGAAAGGACACGCTGGCTCAATGACAAAGAGACTTTCCTGGAAACTGGAATTATCTGACTATTGGACCATTTGCCTCCAAAGACAGCAGTTCTCACTAGAGCTATTCAAGTTGAGGGTAGCGAACACCTCTTAGGATAGCTTGGGAAGTTGGTGCTTTGAATTCTAAGCTTCTACAATTCTCTCAAATACTTTGCTTTTAATATGACCCGTGTATTTGCTTCTTACTTCCTTTCCCCCTCTCTCCTCTCAGCATCTGCTTTTCCCATTCATTTGGGTTTAGATGCTTCCTGCTTGCAGCTTCCAATATTTGGCATCACAGAGAGGTCACCTCCTAACCCTTTCCCTCCAATCAGGCAGCCAGGAAAGAGACCAGGAACTGAATTCGTAGGGAACGCATTTGTCATTACATTGGTAATGGGGACAACCTGTCTTCTTCTTCTTCTTCTTCTTCTTCTTCTTTTTTTTTTTTTTTTTTTGACAACCTCTCTTCTGAGATGAAGAACCTTATTCAAAGGAGTTTATGGTTAACTCACATGGGTTGGAAGACTCTACAGATGCCATGACACAGGAGTGGAGCTGCTTTAGGATTCACAATGATAGGACAATTTTACCAAAGGCCTTGATGACTAGCTTCAAGCACATCCACGGAGCTACAACAGCTGTGTCATCGCTTGGAGGCTGTACCCAAGGAGGGTGAAGTGACCTTCTTTCCTTTACTAGAGGGCATCTATAGCTACTGGAAAGTAGGAGCTCCAAGGCTCTGCAACCTTTATAGTGATGATGTTCAAAACTGCATTCTCCTCCCTTGGAAAGTGGTGTCAAGAATGCTCAGAGAATTCTATCTGATGGGACATACAGGTAGGCTGGCCAACACGGTAGTTCACTCAGGACTGAGGAGAACTCTGAGAATGCGAGATTTTTCAGTGCTATAGCCATGAAAGTTCTGGGCAGACTGGGATGAGTTGGTCACCTCATACCCTATACTGTTTACACATGAGTCCAGTTAGAATAAGTCAACTGGCCTAGAGTGGCGCAGCACTGTGAAAGGAATGCTGATGAAACTTCTAGAAGACTACATAGTCCAATAAGAGAGACAGAGGTAAAATTTAGGTCTTATAAGCAAAAGGTATTCTACTATGTGGTAAAGACGAAAGCAAAGCCAAGTCTCTGGTCCAACATGCGAGTCTACGTTTGTGAAAAGGCATGCCCACAGCCCTTAGAAGAATAACAAACTTAGGCCAGTTTGACTCCCGGCAGAGCACTAAACATTCTTTCTCACCTGATGAATTTATGAGCCAACTGTTCCACAAAGTAATAGATTTCATTCCAGTGGTGCAGCACACTTCCTGATCTAGGAAAACAAAAGCAGATGTTACTGAATCAGGTGTTCATTTTTCTTTACCTTGCATCATTTCTCTTTATGTTCTATTATTTTACACCCAATCTATCCATTAACCGGGGTTATTATCAGAAACTTCCATAACTTTGGAAATTATTTGAAAAAATGTTTAGACTCAATGTTAGAGTTCCTTAAAATTTTGGTAAAGAACTTCCCTTCACTCTACCTTCTGCTCCTTTCACCCGCGCTCCACACACTAATGCAATATATAAATAAATAAACAAACAAATAAATAAATAAGATCCCTGGGTCCACCCAGATCCACAGGTCAGTTTTGAATCTTTAAGAAACCATTATTTTTGTGCTATCTAAATTATTCAGTGATTAGAGAAGAAAAATAATTCCAATGTATTTAAATGAAATTAGCACAAACTAGATGCCGGAACACACAAAGATAAACAAATCCCCCTCCTCAAAAAGAATAGAGTTTCATTGGTAAATATAGATGCAAAAATCTCTAAATAAAATATTAGCAAAACAAATGCAGCAGGAATCCAAAAGAATGATAATTAACTAATCGGTGGAGTTTATTTCGGGAATGTATCGATGGTTCAACATTTAACGAGAGCTAATGTAACTAGTCACGCTGATAAGTAAAAGAAGAAAAACTATACAGCCTTTCATTATATTAAAAAAAGGAATCTTTTTCCTAAAAAGGAGGGAAGCATTCTCTAGGACCTATGGAATTGTGGAATTTTAGATTTGGAAGGGAGCTTCTTTATTCCCAAGATTGACTTCTGTTTTTACTGATACCATTTACTGCAGCTTCGATTCAGCTTGTAAGCGTTTCCCCTAGAGCCCATACTCAAGCCGCCGCAGCGACGGCGCAGCAGGTTTTTCTATCTTATTCTTCTGTGTAGCTATGAGGCCCCTTTCTTTTTCCTTGAGAATCCGTGTCGGCTGAGCTCTGCGTTTCTGCTTATCATTCTAAGAGTCGTTGAGGTTAAGAGTTTGCACCATCTACTCTGAGATTTTGTACAGTTTCCACTGGTTTCAGATTACTTTTTAAAAATGCACTCATTTACCTCAATTTTAACTTCTAAGGAATTGTTGCTGTTTTTCTTTCTTTGTTTCAGATTATTTTATAGATATTTAGGAAGAATCTGTGCAATAGATCTCGTGCCTTCCTTTCCATGGTACAGTATCTCAATAATTCTCACTCCGATGGAGTGTATTTCCATCTCTCTAAGAATTTACTTCTCTCTGCCCCACATCCAGAAATGATAGGTCTGTCTGATCCGAGCAAAAGTGACACAACATGTCACAGTCATACAGTGAAAGACTTCGTATCATAAGGCTATCTCACTTTCCCCAACTTAATCCAGAATTTCAATTCTAGGAAATATTCTGAAAGGATGTTTTATAAAGCTCAAACAGTGACTCTAAAAATGAAATGAAGATTAAAGGTCTAAAGGTAATCAAGGGAATTGTGAAAAAGAACAATAAAGCTGGAAAACTTGCCTTATCAGATATAATGACCCCGTATGCACAATACGTAATATAATGGTGGCACCCATGAGATAGAAGAGAGAACCCAAACCTCGATCTACATGGGGTCTTGCTAGTTAGTGAAAAAGGGGATTCAAATGGAGGACAGAGAACTAATCCTTTTATAAATGATGCCGTGACGATGGATCTCTAATTGGAATAAACCAACTAGATCACTGTCTCATACCAAATGTAACCCAAGACGTACTAAAACGTAATGGAGACAGAACACGAAAGACTCCTAACTCTGGGAAATGAACTAGGGGTGGTGGAAGGAGAGGTGGGTGGGGGGTGGGGGTGACTGGGTGACGGGCACCGAGGTGGGCACTTGACCGGATGAGCATTGGGTGTTATTCCATATGTTGGCAAATTGAACACCAATAAAAAATAAATTTATAATTAAAAATAAATAAAACCTAATGGGAGGGGCACCCGGTGGCTCAGTGGTGGAGCATCTGCCTTTGGCTCAGGGCGTGATCCTGGGGTCCTGGGGCTGAGTCCTGTATGGGGCTCCCTGGAGGGAGCCTGCTCCTCCCTCTGCCTGTCTCTGCCTCTCTCTCTCTGTGTCTCTCATGAATAAGTAAATTTTTAAAAAATCTTTAAAACTTAATGGAAAAAACAAAACTTTAAATCCACTGGGCAAATTATAGAAGGAGACTTTGATGTCCTCAGGTTAGTGAAGGGTTTCTCTAGCTAGGTACAGAAAGTAGGAATCATTTTTTATGAAAAGGATAATTTTGACTACATGAAGTATCTACAATTCTGAATGACAAAAGGATGCCGTAAACAGGTTCAAAGACAAGAAAAGAGTGAAAGAAGAGGTCTGCAACAAATAAAAAAAGGCAAAAACTTTGTGCCCAGGATATGTAAAGAATTGGCAAAAGTGAATATTAAAAGGCAAACAATAGAAAAATAGAAAAGGATCTGAACAAGCAATCCCCCAAAGGATAGTAAATCAGCATTTGAAAAACACTGAACTCTTCTAGTAATACAGAAATACATATTTAAACCATTGTTTGGGGGAAGAACAAGCAATTTCCTGTGGCAGCAGGAGAGAGCCCTGCAGAGTAAGGGGTGGGGAGATGGGCAGATGGGGACAGGGATCCGGGTGAGGAGGGAGGCAGAGACCTCTCCTTCTTAAAAAAATAAACCTTTCCCAATAAACCTTTTCCTTTCTGGCCTCTCCGCCTTTACACATATTCCAGCTGCTTGGGACACTCCAAGTCTACGCTCGTAAACTCCTACTCATTCCTCAAGACTCAAATCAGTCTCTGCCTCTTGGCCTTGGCCAACAGAGATGGGGCTCATTGCCCCTGCCCCATGCTCTCAGGGCACCCCGTCCATCTCAGTCATTATCCTCTGATGTTGGGTTGCAATCACTTCTTTTTCATGCTTTTCTCTGAGGGATTTTAGGATATTTGCCTCTCCAGCATCAACCTGCTTGTTCGATGGAAGAAAGAAGAGCATGGAAAGAAGAAGCCTCTATTGCTCAAGGAAGCCTCTTGATCTTTTGCCAGCTGGACACCAGCTCTTCCGCCCTCGTTTGGATAAACACTCTGGGTTTGGTACTCAGACGGCTCCAGCCGATTCCTGTGACCCCGCATGAACCTGAGGAGCCTTCCCAGATGGGTCAATGACTCTAGAGCATAGCTCCTTGGTGAATGGGACTACCTAATCGCCAACAAGGAAACCTAGTGGCAGCTGGGAGTCTCCCAAGAGCTCACCAGAACTGCATATACTAGCCCTGGGCTTTTAACCTTTGGAAACCTTTGGAAATCCTCTTTCATTAGGCGCAGCGGTTTAGCGCCGCCTGCAGCCCAGGGCGTGATCCTGGAGACCCTGGATCGAGTCCCACGTCAGGCTCCCTGCATGGAGCCTGCTTCTCCCTCTGCCTGTGTCTCTGCCTCTCTCTCTCTCTGTCTCTATGAATAAATAAGTAAAATCTTAAAAAAAAAAAAAAAAAAAAAGAATCCTGGCCATGGGCAGCCCGGGTGGCTCAGCGGTTTAGCTCCGCCTTCGGCCCAGGGCCTGATCCTGGAGACCCGGGATCAAGTCCAACATCGGGCTCCCTGCAGGAAGCCTGCTTCTCCCTCTGCCTGTGTCTCTGCCTCTCTCTCTCTCTTTCATGAATAAATAAACTCTTAAAAAAAAAAAAAAAAAAAAAAAAAAAGAAAGAATCCTGGCCATCCTCCTGGACAGGATTCAATTGAATACTAAAAATCTCAAAGACTGGTCTCGGCTGCTTTCCTCCAGCCATGGGGGTAGATGGTCTGGTCCTGGGGGTCCTGGTGAGGGTCCAATGCTAGGTAAGAGCCTCAGAAGACGCAGCACATGGCCGATAAGCCATAGTCCAATCTAGAATTCTACAGCTCCTTTCCACTGAGATTTCCTTGAACACTGGTCATCTGTGCCCTCTTCCGAAATGCAGTGTCGTGTTTTACAGCACAAGTACTGTCTGAGGAGTAGGGTGAGATGCTTAGTGATTAGAGAGGAATCCCCATACTTCATCCCAAGTTTGAGTTCCTTATTCGCAGAGAAGTCCTGCAGCATGGGAGTGGCCCTGGGAGCCGAGGGGGCCAAGTGGTGGTAAAATAGGGACTCGATCCAGAACGGAAGGGACTATTCTTGGCTATCTGCGTGAAGGGCAGAGGTCTCGAGTAAATCCTCAGGGTGCCATTTCTTCGTTCTCAAGGCCTTACTTAACAGCCACAAATCATTTTGCATTCCTTTACTTACCCAGAGCCACTCGATCATAATTCACACTATCACACTCTCATAAAACACTTCATTTTCACTATTCTTCTATCTGACTGACTCGTAAAATGTATACAGTTTGGTGACATTCCTGTGATCTGTGAATGCTGGGTACAGAGGAAGATCCAAGAAATATCCTCAAGTGTTAAGAAAAGTCCGCATCTATCTGGAAACCTTCTTGCTGATGGGCAGGCATTGTATTTTCTCAAGAAGAAAATGAGACCCCGAAGACAAAACTAGAGGTAAGGAGAGATTGACAGGCTTGCTTCTCCCTTCCCAACTCTGCTAATAATGGCCCTGAGACCGCTGAAGTTTGTGGTTTCATATTTACACATGATCATTCTTTACACAATTATATAGGATAGATACCCTTTAGTGGACACATTTGAGATGTACATAGTCTGTTCCCTTAAGCATTGAGGATGAATGTAGCTTCTAAGATTCTGGAATCCAAACAGGTTTTGTCTTCTCTGGATTACCAGGGGATCCCAAGGGGCCTAAACTACTAAAGGAGCTGCTGCGTCTCCTTACCCCACACATGCACACTCTGTCCCACCCCAAGATTAAATTGCACCCTGGGAAAGGAAAGAGCCCTATGTCGGGTGCTTATGGTTTTAGCATGGAGGTGAGCTCATTGGGGGTGGTGCTCACGCTTAACCAAATCTGCAGGAGCAAAAGGCTTACCTGCCTGGTGCCACAGTCCTGCTCCTCTGCCTCATTACCACCCACTGGCCATAGCTAGATTCCCTAATCCTTAATTCTAAATACGTCATCCATGGAGCCTTGGAAGCTCTTCACTGTGACCTCACTTAAACTTCTGTCCTTCTCCCACAGGGATAGATATGTTGGGTCTTTGACTCAATTTGGATGTTCTATTAAGACAAGCATGTCTCATCTGCACTTTGCCTTATAAACTGATTTTCTGGATTGGAATCTGCCCTAATAGCTACTCCTAGAACAATCGATCCAGGGTGATGTGTCCATGTTTGGACCGCTGGCTTCCTCTCAACCCTCAGGACCCAAGTAAATTCCCGGTCACAGCCAGGAAAAGTAGGGTGTTGGATGGGGAAGTGGAGAGGGCAGATTCAACTCCAGCTTCTCTCCACCCTACAACATGGAAAACATTTCATTTATCATGCCAACCTGTTTAAGAGTTAATGATCTTAAAATCCCAGCTATCAGGTCCTGATATTATCTTCAGGCAGTAATGGCTCACCCGGCCATTGTTACCAAAGTTCCAAGGTAGAAATAAAAACGCCTTCTTAGTCCAGATATATGTAGTACTTGGAAATGTCCCATTGGACTCTGTTCTGTTTTTTTTTTTTTAAACTGCTTTTGAGACACAGTTGCTAGGCAAACAGTAGTCGGAGAGCTAAAATGCCCATGTTCCGGAAAATCAGCAGATGTGAAAGATCCCTGTTTTTGACTCAATTAAATCTTAGCTCAAATGCAATTCTAACCCCTGAAGATTTCCATGATCTACAGTGTGGAGGAATCAGGCCCCTTCTTGGGATTCTGTGCCTTGGTTCCACAAGTGCAAGCCTCAGTGAAATTTGAAATTTAAGTGGCCTCCAGAAATTCTGCTTGAACACAGTTCTGCAGAGTTCTGTGCTTGCAGGTCCATTCAACGGACCTGGGTCTACTGAAAATCAGAGTCAATGGGGACGCCTGGGTGGCTCAGTGGTTAAGCTCTGCTTTCATCTCAGGGCGTGATCCTGGAGTTCAGGGATCGAGTCCCTAAAGGGGAGCCTGCTTCTCCCTCCTCCCTCTGCCTGCGTCTCTGCCTCTCTCTGTGTGTCTCTAATGAATAAATAAATAAAATCTTAAAAAAAAAATCAGAGTCAATGTCTTCTCACACCACCTCTGACTTGGCCTTGAGAAGGGTTACCCAGATCATGGGATGGCAAAGCTACCAGTCCTCACTACTAGCTCCACAAGAAGGTAGCTGCTGGGGGCAGCTCCAAAATTTCTCACTTATTTTTGTTTTTCTACGACCTCTCCAGTGTTTGGAACATGCTCAGAAGTCAACACATTTTTGCGACATTGCACTCACTGTGAGCTCCCAGTGAGATTCCGCACAGAGCCTAGCACTGCCCTCAGATTACTGCTTAATTACTTCCAAAGGTCTAATATGCAAAGAGTAGGAGCAAAAGAAGAACTCCGAGTCTCATTCTGATTTGTTTTCTGAAATACATTCTTTTGTGCTTATGTGAGTTTCCAAACCTCCCTGTGGTTAAGCTCCTTAGAAAACACAGGCTCTTTCCATTAGCCACACACACAACCGGAGTCAGAAAGAATCAAGTGGGCCAAATTGAGTTTCGACTGTCCCCCCTTCCTTTGCACATGGGTTAGAATAAGACGAAAGGGAAAACAGAGCTTGCATTTGGAACCATCACCCACGAGTCTTTAAATCCTGGAAGAGAGAGCTGCTCTAGCGATGGAAATTATAAAACTGACAGTCCCACTTTTCCTTAGCCCCACCCAGCTGAAGTCACTGATGTCCTAAGTGACCCACCCAGGTCCCCCGCTCATCCTGGACGGGTGCGCAGCCTCAGGCGCCACTGAGTGGGACAAGCAATTAGTTCGTCCGTCAAAGGTCCGGCGTTCGTTGGCCTCCTCCCTCTGCTCCCCAGCTTCTTCGCTGGCCTTCCTCTCATTCCTCCTAACCTCACATTGGGCTCCAATTGGCCAGAGCCCTAAACCCAGCCCAGGCCTTAGCCCTTATCCTCCTATTACTAACGGGGATCAGGGCCAAGCCTCCCTCCTGCTTCAAAAGCTTAACCTGGACTCTTGCCTCTATTCCAACTTCTTGAGACACCAGTCCAGACCCAAACCAAGCCACTGAGCCCTTGGAGTTTGGGGGCTCCTGCCTGTGTGGCGGAGACCCCAGTCCAGGATGCCCAGCCCCGTCCTACCGACTCGTGACGGATTCTCCCTTTAGTCAATCTGACAGATGGCTGTAAAAACAATGACTTTCAAGCTGTAGAATGCAACGTATTAGTGATTTGGGAAATCATTTGGGTGGGATGTTGCCAACATTAAAAACAAAATGAAATGGAACGGAACAGAAATCTTAGGATCTATCGCATGCTGCAATAGAAAGTAATACGTGAAACTTCTGGCCAATTATGTGCAAGTAATGGAGAGAGAGAGAGAGAGAGAGAGATTTAAACTGTATTTTTTTCTGGTGGAGCAGATCAAAAGGGTATTATGATGTAATGAGTAAAATATGTACTCCTTTAACCTCTGCTAGTTTGTCTTTTCCAGCACACGCACACCAAGAAAAACCTAAAATATGATCTGATATCAATTATTGGCATGTTCGGTGCAAATTCAATACAAAATTGTAGTTGTTGGGCAGTTGTTCAAAAGATATTTCCTATCATTAAAACGTGGGATATGATAAGTGAGACCCCCCAGGGTACCTGCCAAAGGCACCAATGTGATCTGTGGGTGACCACCAGGCCATGGTGAGCAGACAAGGGTCCGGTCAGTCCTGTGGCTGCCAAGGAAGTCAGAGGCTCCTTCCGTGAGCATGCCCAGGGGTGCAACAAGCCAGATGGGTCCGAGAAGGGGGGTGCAGGGCAGGACAAAACCCCAAACCTAAGTTTACTGAATGTTTAAATTCTTGCACTGGGTTAAGAATTCCAATTTGGAAAAAAAGTCGTTTCCCCTCCTCGCCGTACCTGCACCCAGCAGGAGGGTCTTTCTTGGATAAACAAAGCAGCTGCAAATTATTTTCTACATTTCCAAGTAGAGTGAAAATAGGTTTTTTTTCCTACTCTGAGACACATAGATTTGTAATTACTGCGTTTCCTTACACAGAATTGTGGAGCAATCTACTCTTGAGGCTGTTCAGCCCGGCAGTTAGAGCACGGCCTTGGTGCGTGCTCATGTGAGTTCAGACTCTGATGGGAGTTCGAGCTCCTGCTCTTCCATTTACTAGTGTGACATCTGAACAAGATGTTTTGCTTTCTTACATGTCAGCTTGCTCCTTTATGGACGGGAATACTAGCATCTGCCTCCTAAGGATGGTTTTAAGGACTCCATCTCCTGTTCCAGGGCGCCAAGCACCCCGCTGGGAGCACGGTGCGCCCACGGGACCCGGGATCGCGGACTCCCTGCCCACTTACATGAGCAGTCAAGTCCCAGCCACGAGACCTGAAGTGCTCCCTTCCTTACCGGCACTGACACTTGGGATAATCTCTTTCTGAAATATCTGCAAGTTTTACAAATGGAAATGGGTCTTCATTATAATTTTTATTTGGATGTATTTAATTACATGCCACGGATTTTTTTCATATTTGCTGTTCATTTTCTGTTTTAAAAAACACTGAGTATCAATGAACACCAACCACATAATTTGCAGAATCCAGCGCAAAACGAAACGGAGCTCCTCTTTTTAAAAAATTACTAAGGATTTCAAGACGGTGACAGCAGAGCATTAATCTAAGCGCCTGACCCTTGTGAGCGTGGGCTCCTGGGTGGCGGCCCAGGTCTCGGGCCATTGACGCTGACCCTGCCATCCACATGCTTTGCCCATTTTCTGTTGGGGTGCAAATGTTTCCTTAGCTCAGGGGTGGGCAGGGCCAGACAGTAAATATTTTACACTCCGGGGGTGACATGGTCTCTATGGCAACTACTCAAACCCGCTCTTGTGACACAAAGGTGGCCATTGATAAGACAGACAGAAAGTAGGTGTGGTGATGCTCCAGGACTATTTTATTTACAAAAACAATCCGCAGGCCATAGTTTACCAACCTCTAGCCTAGCCAGTGACTTTCAGTTTTCCTCATTACAAGATAATATAGAAAACTCTATATATTTTTTTCCTGGTAGCTGAAGTTTTAGGGTACTTTCGCTACTCATTTCCTGTTATTTATTGCTGAGAATGTGGACTGGAAAAATTGTGCCTTAAGATATATATGGAGCCATTCTTTGTGACTTAATAAATATTTCATGGGTCTTTGAAAGTTTATTCTCAAAAAAAATGTTTATTCTCTGTGAAGTATAGGATTCAAATCTATTTATTAAAACAACCTCACTATTTTATTTTTTATTTAAATTCAATTAGTCGACATGGAGCACATCATTAGTTTCAGATGTAGTGTTCAATAAGTCATCAGTTGCATATAACACCCAGTGCCCATCACATCGTGTGCCCTCCTTAAGCTTCATTAATTATTATTCAGACCTTCTATGTCCTTTGAGTGCTTAAGTATTCAGAGAGATGTCTTTTCAGATTCTGCTGAGAAAATAAGTTAGTTTTCACCTTTGTTGGTCAAGAATAGATGAGGGTTATCTTAATACATTTCCTAAATATTGAGCATTCTTGCATTTCTAGGATAATTTTTACTGGGTGTTGATATATTATGCTTTTACTCCACTGTTAGTTTTATTTTAATGACATTTGATTTGGGATTTAAAGTTTCTAACTGGGGCACCTGGGTGGCTCGGAAGTTGAGTGTCTACCTTTGGCTCGGGTCGCGACCCCGGGGTCCTGGGATCCAGTCTTGCATCAGGTTCCCCGTGAGGAGCCTGCTTCTCCCTCTGCCTGTGTCTCTGCCTCTCTCCGAATCTCTCATGA
The DNA here is from genome assembly GCF_048164855.1 of Canis lupus baileyi. Classification (NCBI taxonomy): domain Eukaryota; kingdom Metazoa; phylum Chordata; class Mammalia; order Carnivora; family Canidae; genus Canis; species Canis lupus. The sequence continues at coordinate 70,702,188 of NC_132848.1, read as the reverse complement.
ATAAATAAATAAAATCTTAAAAAAAAAAGAATTTAAAAAATAAAGTTTTTAATCAATTTGGTCAGGAGTTTTACATATGAACCTGTCTACTTTAGTAGATATTGGTACCAGATATATGCTAGCTTTCTAAAATAAATTGGGAGACTTTCTGTTTTTCTGTTTTCTGGAAGAGTATAATACTAAAATTTTCTGTTCTGTGATAGAACTTTCCACAAAACCAACTGGTCCAAAACCAAAGGACCTACTCACAAAGGGAAATTAGTCCCTCTCAATGTCCAGATTCTACTGGGGAAGGGCAAAATTGGAAAGATCCAGAATTTCACCTAAAGGAATTTTTTATAATCACCACTATTAGACTCTTATTATCATTATGGTTCAAAATTTAGGGATTTCCATTCCTCCCACTACCCCGTAGGGAGACTTGAGAGGAAGAAGAGGAGTTTGGGAGCTAAAAGTAAGCTACATGTTTTCTTTTGTTTATTTGTTTTGTATATGCATGTAGTATGAGCATTTTTTTCTTATCCTGTGTAAAAAATTTACATTTTTCCTTTTTTCTTTTGAGAATCTATTCTTTTTTGTGTTTTATTGCATAGCCTCATATTAACTTTTCCAGGGCCAATTACTTCTATTTCTTTTATACGATATCTTTTTCTTGTTTGGTATTTCCAACATATTCTCCACTTGGATGTCAATATTTTCAAGTGATGTTTTTTTCAGAGAGGGTATGTGGATGACATACATTTTGAATTTTTTTATGTCTGAGAAAGCCTAGCTATGGAATTTAAATGCCACATTTCACTCAGGACTCTATAATTATTGAGGTTTTCTTTTGAGTATTTAATGTTGTAGATGAAAGAGACAAAAAAATCTAATGTCAATCTGAGTCTTGCTTTTTTTGTTTGCAGGGGAACGGAAACCTATTTTTCTTTCCTTTTTGGAAGAATGTAGACATTGCTATTCATCACATATTTTAAGAACTTATCAAAGGTTGTGTACTTGGCGAATCCTTTAAAAATTAATAAGGCTGAGTATTTGGTAAGTCCTCTAAACGTTCTCTTTTCTCTTCCTAGAATTTTTATTGTAAATATAGTGTATATAGTTTTTGTATAGTGTATATATATAAATTATTGTGTATGTGTGTGTGTGTATACATATCCCGTTCCTAGGCTTTGTATTACTTATCTCTTGTCTGTCATTTTCACCTCTGTATTCTTTCTGCTTGAGTTCTAGGAAAAGTTTCTTCTGAGGAACTGAATTTACTTTCTGCAATATTCAGTATGGTGGACATTGTTTCCAATGGATTTCAATAGTCAGAAATAGCATATTTTCTCTCCAAAAGCTTATTTTCAGCTTGTTCCTTTCTCATGACAGGATGCTCTTGTTCGTTGATGCATTATCATCTGAAAATTTACTGACAATACTAATTAGACATATATTTGCCTAACTGGCTTCACTGGTCATTACCACTTCCTTTAACTAACAACTATTACATTTAAATATTTTTTTAAAAATCTTGATTCACTTTTTTTGTAATTTCTTGAAAATTAGCCGTACTCTCCTTTTTGGAAGAATCCATATCTATTTGAAAATGTTTTTCTATATTTTTCACATGTAAGGGACATCTTTGATAAATATAACATTTTAGGCCATAAATTTATCCATCAAAATTCTCCACCATTTAATGTTGCAGAGCTTCCACAGGTAACCTGTGTCTTTTCCACTCATAAAATTCTTCTTTTGTCATTGAAATTAAAAATGATCACAAGAAATGCCTAAGTACTCATCTCTTTCTTTTTTTTTTTAAGATTTTATTTATTTATTCATAGAGACAGAGAGAGAGAGGCAGAGACACAGGCAGAGGGAGAAGCAGGCACCATACAGAGAGCCTGACGTGGGACTGGATCCAGGGTCTCCAGGACCACGCCCTGGGCTGCATAAACCACTGCGCCACCGGGGCTGCCCCAGTACTCATCTCTTTTAATTAGCTAATTACATTTGATTGCTACTTGGTAAGCCTATTCAATCTTCATTTTCAGGTTTTTCTTAAATCAGGAAAGTTCTATCCACTCTTTGAATGTTTCTTCTAGACTATTCTTTAGCAACTGAAATTATCTGGTATATTGGATACCTATTTTTGTCATTCACTATTTATCATCTTCTCTCTCATCTTTACCTAACTCATTTCCCTATTCAAATTTGGAGAATTTCTCAAAGAAGCCTTCATCACTTATTTCATTTTCTTCATTGTCAGTTCTGCTCTTTACTGCTTCTAGGGTGACTTTACATCTTTCCCTATTATTTCATATTTTGTTAACTGCTCTAGGTTCCTTGTCTTCACATCCATATTTTATATTTCATAAAATACTCATTTTCTTCAACATCATTGAAATTATAATACATACAATGCTAAAACTGACCTCTTCTGCTTTGAAAATTCTTTCTGTATATACGTTCTTCTTGGACCTTGGGAATTTTGTTTAATCCCTTGTTTAAGTTGCTGAAATCGTATAGTCGGCCCTATTGTCATCCTTGAATGTGGTTAAGGTGTAATTGGGTCTGGTATTTGCTTCCCAAATAGTTTTTTGTGTGTTTTTTTTTTCTCATCTCACATTTATAAACTTCTCTAAGAATTCAAATCTGAGAAGGGAGTTGGTTTTGATGGTTTAAGTAAGCTTATGTTATTGTTCCATCACTTAGAGAAGAGTAGCGGACGGAGTGGACACTCATCATTTCCCACAGATAAATATCATCCTTGCAAGGTTTGTGTGTGCATTTTGGACATGGTTACATCCATCCAGCTTGTGATTTGCAGGAGTTTTTGGCCTGGTCTCTACTTCAGGTTCATCTTTTGTTATAGCTGACATCTTTCCTGATCCCCACTATATCCACAGAATCAAACGCGCCATTTCCCTGGAGACCCAGGATCTATGGGGAGGACTCAGTTAAGCTGGGTAGAACTACTGTCATGAAGATGGCTGGTGCTCATGAGTTCTCTCTTTTGTGGCTTAATTGCCCCTTGATTATCCAGTGCAGCTGCTTTTGCACAGTCAGAAGGGCTCCAGGGAGATGGTTCTCATCCCTCTTATGTCCCACTCTTCACTTCAAATTCACTTCCAGACTTGGGATTGTTCTTGGGGCTCCTTCCAAATCTTCTTCTACATGTTTTCTACAACTTGGCAACAGAGTTGAAAGTAGATCCTGGCTGACCTCCTTCAAACTCCGTCCATCTGTTCTGTGTCTGGTGGAATTTCTTACAAGTGTGCTGCATGTCAATGTCCTTAGTCTTTGGATCTGATGTAGGTTCCCCCGGTTGCCTCCTCAAGACTTTTTCTTTTAGAGGGGTGGAGCAGCTGTAGATGATAGTGGGGTAGGTGGTGAAGGAGAAGCTGTGTGTTCAGATTCCGTTTCAGAAGTCATAAACAAATTGTCTTTCTTATCTCCCACTAAGAGCCTCAGGTCATTAAATTTTAGTTTCATCATTTATGATGCCCTGAAAGTGTACTTCCAAAAATCACCAATGCCTTTATTTCTACTGAAGCATACAGCCTTTCTCAGTTCTCATTTTGCTGGATGCCTTTATAATATGCATAAATACAACACACAGTATTTATTGTTTCAACAAACTGATTTCTGAATGCCTAGTAGGTCCTTCTGAATCTGTAAAGATTAATAATTCCAACACTTGATATTTCTTAAGTATTTACTAAGCATCAGCATTGGGCTGAGCACTCTATATGCATTGCCATTTAGTAATAGTAGCTGGCACTTCTGAGCACTTTCTACATGCTCATAGGATTCTGTTCAAGGGCACAACCCCCCTCTGTGATAATATTATCTCTCTCTCTTTTTTTTTTATTTTTTTTTTACAAATGAGGAAACTGAGTTCACAAAGAGGTTAAGTAACTTGCTCAAGGACACACAGCTAGTTAAGTGGTAGAGTTGGAATTTGAACTCTGGTGTCTGGTTCTAGAGTCCACTTTTAGTCTAAACATCATGTTCATAGTCTCCTTTCTGGTGTTTAAACCTGTGCCCTTAACACCTATGCAACAGTGCCTCCCCACGGAGGGGTCAGGAAATGCACAGTTACAACTGATAGTGTTAGGTGCCAAGATAGCGGCAAGTACCAGAAAATTTCCACAAATTGTATGGGAACTTGGAATTTGGGAGTGGGTATACCAGGAAAGGCTTAAAATTGAGGCACTTGATGGGAATCAGGAGTGCTGAATTGGTTGACCATTTTAATGGAGTAAAGCGTGCAAAGAGCTTCAGCAGTTTGGCCTTCAATGGTCTCCCCTTTTGTTTCTTTGACAATGTCTTTTATGACAATTAGTAATCAGGATGGCCGTGTAATTTAAGATCCAAACAAACATTTTCAAGAGTAAAGTAAGAAGCCATTAATAATTGTGCTGGGACAAGGAGCATAAACCAGTAACGTCCTGGGACATGCATTTATTGATTAGTGTTTAGATTATGGCTGTGCAATGACATCTTGAATTTCCTTTTATTATTTTGACTGGTGTGTAGTTAGTTATAGGATATATCATTTTTATTTGTTGTATGATTTCCGTAAACTTTGCATTTACGTTCTCTTGTATGTGAAAAGTGATGGCAGGATGATTATGATTATGATTATAAAAGGATTCATAATCCTTTGGCACCAAGGTCTTGGGAAATCGAACTCCGTATGAAAACGAGGTTGACTCCCAGATCTTGGTCTAAGTGGCTGGGTTTGCGGTGATGTCAATCACCAAGACTAGAAATAGAAGAGGAGATGATATTATGGGGGAAACAGTGGGTCATCCCTCCACTGAAATTCTCTCTCCTTGCCTCAGTGGCACAATTCTTTGCTGGTTCTTTTCTGACTGTTCTGGTAACTTCTTGGCATTATTTAGTGGAGTTTCTTCCTTGGTGCAGACATTCCTGTTAGCAATTCCTCTAAGGCTGGATCCTGGCCATCTTTGTCATTAAACTCCTGACATTTAAAAAATCCTGATATTATCTTGATATTATCTAGATATTATTTATTATTCGTATTCACATTTTTGACTTACTACCCTTGGGCTAACACCACTCAAGACTTTATTCTCGATCCCAGTGTATAAATCCAGCTGCCGACTCAGCATCTCCACCCAAATGTTCCACATGTTCAGACTCAACACGTCCACACCGAGCCCTCCTTCCTTCTGAACCCTATTCCTTATCCTCTCAATGCTTTCCTCTCCCACATCCCATGTAAATCAGGTCCTAAGCTCCTCACAACAAAAGAGCTCTCAATTTCATTTATTCTTTTCCTCATTCCTACTTCAAGAAGAAGTGAAATAATAGATAAAACACACACATAAGCTTCCTATTGTTGTCTGTAGAAAACTTTAATCCTATTACCTATTGCTGACATGAAAATAATCCACTCTTCCCAGATTCTTTCCCTGTCACGTTCCCTGTCATGCTTACATCACAAGGATGTGGGTCACCTTACTTTCCTGTATGTTACTCCTTTGCCAGAATGTCTTTTTTTTTTTTTTTTAACTTGGTCACCTGACAAAATCCCGCTGAATGTTCAAATCCTAGATCCAAAGCTACCTCCTACAGGAAGCCTCCTAAGCCTCTCTTATGTCAACCAAAATTAATTATTTCATCAACTGTTTCCCCAGCCCTTTGTCTCTTTATTAAACTGTGAAATCTTTGAGAACCAGGGACCTCTTGGGCATTTTGAAATTCCAGAAGTTTGACACCGTTTGAAAATTCTTCATTGAATCAGTATATTCCTTCCCCTAAGCAGGCAGCTCTGCTCAGAATCTAGAGGCGTCTTTTGCTGGAGGACCACATCCTTTCTCTACACGGGTAATTACCACCACCACCAGGACCGCCAGCAGCATCATTACCACTACCATCTGTCCTCCGGGTACTCACATACCAAATGCTTCATTAAAGGTTTTAATCTAACATGATTTACAACACTTCCATGAGGCAGGAGTTTTAATACCTATTTTATTGATAAGAAGACTGAGGTTCAGAGGGGCTAAGTAATTTTCACTAAGGTCACAAAACTTGGTAAGAAGGCTGAGCTGGTGTTTAAAGCCAGAGATGTCTGATACTGGAGTTGGCTCTCTTAACCCTTCTGCTTGAGCCTGGTTTACTCCCATGAGGCCCTGGGACCACACTTCATGCATGAGGTCTTGACAGAAAGGGGACTAAGGACTACCAGCAAGTGCCATGGCTTAGATATGCATGCACCTGTGATAGGGCCGGGGCACACTGAAGGGCAGCACATGGCCTATCTGACCTCTGCTCTTCCTTCTCCATGTCAGTGGGGCTTTCCTGCCACTGTCTCAAATAAGAACTCTGCTTGGAGTCCAGCTCTGGGGTGTCTGCTGCCTCAGCTGCATCCTCGCCATAGAGGAGAAAGGTCATCATCATGGGGCAGCTTCCTTGTCTTCCTGTTCTATCTTACCACTTATTGTGGGAGGGAAAGACCCACATCAGAATCACCTGGGAAGCTTTTCCAAAATAGACACGCTTGCCCTAGCCTCCTCAGGTTCTGGGGGGGCGGGGGAGTCTTGGTTGGGAACTACTGGTTGAACACATTCACTTCTGAGGTCTACGATTTCCACTGGCCCTAATCACTGAAACCTTTTCATTTCTTCCAGAAAAAATGCTCAGATGTCGCCCAGGGGTGCTAGGAATCAACATCGTTGGCGTGCCTTGCTCTGCCCTGCAATCTTTCAGCCAGGGGTTCTCAACCTGGGTGGTACAATCTCATAGGAAGGCGTTCAGAAATAAATGTAGAGGCATTTACTGATTGGTTATCACAATGACCAGGAAGGCTGATGGCATTTACAGAGGAGGGATCAGAAATGTTAAGTATCTCACGTGCCCCGCAAGGAAAAAAAATGTCCCACCAACAATGCCGACAGCAACCTCACGGACAAACACATTTGGTGTTTGATTCAGTGTTTGAATCAGCCTCTGCGATACCCTGACATCCTCTCGGCTCAGCGGCTGCAGTGCTGTAGTGTCCTGGGGGCTGCCCTCCCTTGCCAGCCGCTCAAAGTCCTGATATTTCATAAACTAGGGAACAAGAGATTCTTAGTTTTCAGATATTCCTGTAATACAAGGGTGGCAGGGAAGCTTGTCTAACCTTCATTTCTGCTTCCCATTTAACCTAATTTAATTCCCTGCCCACGAAGATGTGGGCGGGAAGGGAAGAAGAGAGCAGGAGCCAGTTACTGCCTTATGGGCAGATTTGAACTATCATGTCTGACAGTACTCCCAGGTTGATGAATAAATGCAAGATCTAGCTCAAAACCAACCCTTTCCCATCAGCCTTATGGATCCTTGCCCTCTCTCAGTGACTACTCCTTTCTTGCTTACTCAGGCCAGAGCGGTGTATAATTACAGGTTTGCAGTAGAGGTTTTTAATGCCCACCCATATCTGGCTTTCCTCTCCTTTTAGACACGTGGGAAGATGAAAATTTTCACCCTCTTTCCATAGGGTGAGCCCAAGTGGCTGGTTCTGACCAATAGATTGTCAGTGGAAGGATGCCTGGCAGTTCCCATGGGGGCATTTCATCACCCCAGCTGAGAGACCCTCAGCATCCTCTTCCCTCGTAACTGTGACGGTGGAAGCTGGGGTCAGGAAGGCATCTCCACTAGCGTGGCTCCCAGGGCAACTACTGCGAGCAGAGCCCCTGCTGACCGCCCTCCGACGTGTAGAGTGGCAGAGATTATAACCAAAGGTTTAGATCTTTGTTGCTCTTCGCCACTGAGATTCGGGGGGATTGTTTGTTACCACAGCATAACTTAACCTATCCCGATCGATATGGAGTTCTTTTTTGCATGTTTAGATATTTTTCATCTTTGTGCGTAGATCATGAGTCAGAGTGGCTTGGGTTTGAGGCTGAATTTCACCACTTAGAGTGACCTTGGCTGACCTTTGTAAACCTCAGTTTCCTCATGTGTCAAATGGTGCTCATGACTGTACTAACCTGATGTGGTTGTAAAGATTACACGGGGTAATACAGGCAAAGTGCTACACCGCAGTGCCTGGCGGGTAGCAAGGGCTCAGTAAACATCACTTATTATTTTTCCTTATTGCTGATCTAAAATCAATTTTATTGCCCCCTTCCCCAAATCCTCCAGGAGCCTTGAGCTTTGGCTGCCCTGAGTCCTTCTGCCTAAAAAGCAAATAGTCTGGGACTGCTTCTTGCTTCTTTTATATTCCCTATAGCCCCCAGAACAGGGACACGGAGTTATCCATATCTCTGAGTACACACTTGTGATTGGAATTGAGAAAGTACTTATGTCAAATGAATGAAAGAATCAGCCAAACAGATGAAACCTAATTCTCCCCCCCCCCTCCTTTTTTTTTTTCAGTATAAGACTGGCATGTCTGGGAAATGTCAGGAAATGCCCAAATATCCACTTGGTCTTTTGTTGCCAAGCGATCGCTGGGAAAGGCAAAATCCAGTCTCTTGGCCACACATCAAAAATAGACACACATTCTAAATCAGCAGAAAGCAAATCCCATTTGCACTTATGTGACAGGCAAGTCTTGCTAAGGATGCCAGAGTTTGTTTCTGGACCTCTGGGAGCCCTTTAGCACTTGAAGATGATTACAGGTTATCTTAGGAAGGGCGCCTTCCTCCAACACTCCTGGATTCTATTCTCAGCTTGACACTGAGTTTTACCAGGTCTCCCCGGCTAAGGAAACTAGAGGTAATTACCTGGCTGACCCAGACAGAAATACACAACACTTACGCCATATTTACTTTTATTTTTGACCCAATTTGAAGGCAGTTCTACCATCTATTACCTAGTCTAATAAGTCCTCTCCAAACCTGGAACCTAACTGGAGAAACATTTAAAACCAACCATAAAACCCATTTCAATACAAAAGAAAAAGAAGAAAAAGAAAGAAGAAAGAAAGAAAGAAAGAAAGAAAGAAAGAAAGAAAGAAAGAGAGAGAGAGAGAAAGGAAAGAAAGAAGAAAGATTACAGCCCCTGAGAAACTTTTTTTTTAATGATGCCTTTTAGAATTATTATTGTAGCATTTTCAAAATACCTTGTAATGGCTCTTTGTTTCCTTATTCCGAGCTCATTTTGCGTTTTCATCTCCCGAAGCCCTCTTCCTAAGTATCCCTGCAAACTGCTACCCCTGTGAATTCCAACACACGTACAGGGTCCGATTTCCTTTTTTCCATCAGGTACAATCTGAGCAAATGAACACGTATGTGCCCTGGCAGCGCGTCGTCCTCAGGTGTCCCGCATGCACGCTGGAGGCCCACCCATCAGCTAAGCCCCCCGGCTGGAGATCCCCAGGGCTGCGCGGGGTTGGGGTCCCCCCAACTTGCAATCAACCCAGGCGGGTCTGAGAGCGGAGCAGGAGCTCCTCAACTAAGTGATGTCGTGATGCTTTATGTACCGTCATTTACTGAAACCCTGACGCAGGCCTTTTCATGCCTGGAACCCCCCCAGTCCGTCTAGGGGGCCTGCATGTGCCGGGGGGCCTCTCCCGCAGCCAGCAGCCCCCCAACCCCGGGCTGAACCCGCCTTCCAGCGACAATGCCAGCGCTCGCCTCGGGACGGAGCAGGGTCGTCCTCGGGCACATGTGAGGATGCGCAAGAGTCAGGACACCTCGCTCCTGACTCTAAAGGTGTCTTTTCTAGCTGGTAGTTGATGGGAACCCAGGGGCGTTTTCTCCGGAAAACGATGCCACACCTGGTGGCCACATCCCCAGGCCCGGGTCACAGGACTGTGCTGGGCCCCCGGCCCTGGAGAGTGAAACCCAGCCCTGGCCCTACACACCAACCCCACTAGGGGGTCATCTGGTTGTGGTGCCAGCATGGGGCCGCGGGCGGGGACAGCATGGGGTGCCCTTGAGTGGGGAGAAGGGAAGGCAAAGGTGGGCGCCAGCGGACGGGAAGGAGCGGCAGGAGGAGCTGGGGAAGGAGCACGCGCCGGGCCTGTAGGGGGTCCCACGATGGCAGGGTAGATCTGGGGCACAGGCTGTGGCTCTGGAAGGTCCTACAGAGGCAGCTCTGCGGTGCTTACTGCCCCCCCCCCGCCCCCCCCCCCCCCCCCCCCCCCCCCCCCCGCCACCGATGGTGACCTCCGTCTGAAGTCCGGGGCCCGCACGGCCGCAGCCAGCCCTTCCCGAGGCCCGTGACGGAGAGTCCGCTTCTCCCACTCCCGTAACCAATCGTTCTTATAAAACAGACCAACAGGATCCGTAAGGGTGTCGTGGGGAGGACCCTGGGAGAGAGGACGGGAGCGCTCCGGCCGTGGGCCGCCCCGGAGAAGCCAGCGCGCCTGGACGCTTCCCTGCTGCAAGCGCCTTGGGAACGCGACCCCGATCCCCGACTGAATCCCAGGGTCTGCCTTCCTGGCCACAACCGGAGAAGCATGTTTAGGCGAACACGGAATTCGTCGGTCGAAAGCTTCGGGAGCCGGGGCAGCAGCCCGGTGGCCAGCGCTAGTGCGGCCCGGCGGGTACCACGGAAGTCGGGGGTCACCACCAGGCCCTGCGCCCCGCTCAGAGGACGCGACGGGCCATCAGATGTATAATGTGGGTCCTCTCCGGGCCACATGCATCTGGCTAACACCTGGAATGAGCTGAGTTCTAATGTCATGGAAAAGAAGAGAGCCATCACCGGGAACCCTGTCACAGGGGTTGAGGGCCGGGACAGAAAGGTCCCCTGTACAGGGGCTTCAGCCTGCAGCCTGTCCCACAGGCCAAAGTATCTCGGATGCCCGAGGGGAGTCCGCGCTCCTTCCCCCGCTACTCGCTGAGCCTGGGTGCTGGGCAGCACCCTCCGAGAAGGTTCTTGCTAGGGCAGGAGACCGTGTCTTCAGGGACCCCCCGGGGCCTCTAGGCAATCGCTGCGGTGTAGCCCATCCCGGGCTCTGAGTTGGACAATCCCATAAATCAGCCGGGGCCGAGATGGCAAGCTAGGAGCGCGCACCCCATCGAGTACCAGCGATTGTTTCATTCAGCGAACACTCTCCTTCCTCAGCCACAGGACAACCGAAGCCGCCAGAGGAGCGCATCTAAGCGTACAGGGAGGTGCCTGCACAAGGGCCGCATTCTCTCTTTCCTGGAGCATTTCGGGGCCCCCCTAACGTCCTGCACCGTATCCTATGATGCATTTGGAAATTTATTCCGGGATTAGATAGTGAAGAAGCAGCAGCCTCTACAATCGTATGCTGGGAGCCCAGCACGCTGGTTAGACAACCTCCTCACACTTGAAACAACTTTTTTTAAAAGCTCCAAGTGACTTATTTTCGTTGAATATAAAAGTAGCATATGCTCATCATAGAAAACTTTGAAAGTTCAGAAAAACACCCCAAAAAAGAAATTAAAAATCTTATCTTCTAGACAGAAATACAATTGAATTGCCTGTTCGGTAAATCCAGAAATACACGTGTGTCCTTAGCTTTTTCACAAAAGTAGAATCGTAATGTACGTAACATCGGTGATTGTATTTTCGCCCAAGGGTACATGACGAGCATGCACAGCAAGCATGTCAATACTATGCCGTATCATGCCTCACTTAATAAATAAGTTGTTAGACATTTAGGTAACTTTCAGCTGTATTATTATAAACATAGAGTCAACATGGAACAACATAGAGTCACTTGTTTGAGACCATCTTGGATTTTTCCTTTTGGATGGAAAAGTAGAGCCCCCCCCCCCTTTTTTTTCTAAAAAAAAAAGCCTTTGATACATGTTGCCAAATCACCTTGTCTGCACCATCCAATGCAGTACCCACATGTGGTTGTCTCAACTAAAATTAATTAAAAAGAAACAATATAACAAGTTCACTTCCTTATTCACAGTAGCCACAGGTCAAGGTGCTCAATAGCTAGGTATGGCTAGTAGACACACCTGGCCGGAGCAGGTAGAGAACATCTCCATTATCACAGAAAGTTCCTTTGGACAGCCTGGAAAGACTACACAGATTCACATTTTCCTTAGTAAGATATGAAAGCGCCTTCCTCCCACAAGTTGGCCAATATCAAACATGGTAATTTTTTTAAAAAATCTTTGCCAACTTAATAAAAATTACATCTTGTTCAATTTTTTCATTTCTTGACTAGGGAAATTGAAATTTTTTTGCTTGTTTACTGATTTTCATGTATCTTTTGTGAAATATTTATGTACCATGCCTGTTTTCAACTGGGGTCATCTTTTTAAAACTGCTTTTTCTATATTAAGACCAATCTTTAAGGAGCAATTGATGTCACAAAGTTGTTGTGACTTTTCATTATCCTTTATCTCTGGCATTTTTTCACTTATGGAAATGGAAAATTTGAGTCTATTTAACTATCTTCATAGTTTTCTTTATTGCTTCTGTCCTGTTTTGAAAGCTCTAAGCCTAAGATTACAGTAATAGCCATTTAAATTTTCTTCCGGTTGTTTCATCCTTTCATTGTAAACATTTAAATTTTCAGTCCTTCTGGAATTTATTTTGGTGTGTGGTGTAAGACATAAACCTAATCTTTTTTCTTTTCCCATGTTACCATTTGTCCAAGAATCTTTTTTTTCCTTCTTCTTTATTTTAAGTAGGCTCCATGCCCAGCATGAAGGCCCCGAGATGAAGACCTTGAACTAAGATCATGGGTTGGACACTTAACCGACTGAGTCACCCCAGGCGCCCCAACATTTTTTAAAATAAGAAATGAATTCCCCACTGACTTGACCTTCCACTAAATGCTCTCATATTCCTGGATTTCCTTCTCGATGTTCTATTCTGCCTATCTGTTTTTTGGCCTTTACCATCCTGTTTGTAATAATTTGCTTTATGGTACATTTTAATATTTGCAGGCCTCAGCATGTCTTCATTATCTTTTTTCCTAAAACTGTTTTTACCAGGTTTTTGTTCCCTAAGATAAACTTAGAATCGTTTTGTTAAGTTCCTCTCACCACCAAAACAAATTCTTGCAGAACTTTGATTTAAAAGTTTAATTCAATTCAAATTAATTTGGGGAGAACTTGATTTTCTCTACTGTATATGGAAGCACTCCATTCAGGGCCCTAGGGGTTCTGTCTATTTTTTTTTTTTTTTTTCAAGTCTTCCTGTATGTCCTGCAGAAATGGCTTTTAGGGGAGGGGAAAAAAAAAAAGGTGCAGCACCATGGGCACCTCTGCCTTTTCAGACACAGCCTCTGAATCTGTGAGCTGTTGCTCCCAGCCACTAGAAGCAACAAAAGAAATTCCATTTTTTTCGGTACTGGAGTATATTTTCAGTGTCCACTTTCTCATAAATCTCCAAGAAGGAGACCTCGCTTTTCATCCAAAGAATCTGGAGTTCAAAACAGCCCTTACGGAAAACTCAAACTCCAGGGGCGACTGCAAAGCACATTTGGTGTCTCGCGGGCCAGCTTATTTTGCAGGACTCTTTTTCCAGCTCGCAAATACTTTCCAGTCTGTGAAATGCATCTCCCGCCCCTGCTGGAGCGCGGCCTCGGGGGCACCGGGAGCCCAGGCAGGGCAGTGGGGCGCGGGCCCCCCAGGGCCGGGGCTCAGCAGAGGGCAGGGGCTTCGGCGGCCACAGGGGCTGGGCCAGGCCTGGGGGCGGGGGTCCCGGGGCGCTGTCCTCCCCGGAGCCCACCCGTGCAATTGCCCCCGAGGGGGGGGGATGCTGCCCCGCCGGGCCCGCGCCCCGTGTGCCCCCCGCGCTGCGCCCCGAGGAACAAAGGCCGCGCCCGGCGCAGGCGGAGCGGGTGCTCGGGTGGGTTTTTGTGTCGCCAGCCGCCCTGCAGCCGCGCCGGGCCCGCGCCCCGGGTCTCCCCGAGCAGATGCAGCAGGGCCCGCGGCATCCTCACGTCCCCCCCCACCCCGGGCTCCCCGGTCCCACAAGGCCAGGCGGAGACGGGCCCCCGACGGCCCCGCGGGCTCGGGAGCGGACGGTGCGGGCGCCCCCGGGACCCCCCGGGCCTCCCCACCCCGGGGCCCCTGCGGCCCAAGCCCCGCGGCAGCATCCCCCAGCCCAGGCTGCAGGGCGCGCGGCACTTACTGGTCCAGGATGAGCTACAGGTCAAAACCCCCCAACAGGCTGGAACCCCTTGGCCACCCCAAGCCCCGCGGCAGCATCCCCCAGCCGAGGCTGCAGCGGCCCCCGGCCCCCGGCACCTCCGGCCCCCCATCCCCCCCGCGGCAGCATCCCCGAGCCGGGGCTGCAGCGATCCCCGAGCCCCCCCTCCCCGGTCTCCTGAGCTCCCCCGGTCCCCCCGACCCCCCCGCGGCAGCATCCCCGAGCCCAGGCTGCAGCGGCCCCCGAGGCTTCCCGGCACCCCAGCACCCCTAGTCCCTCAGCCCCCCGCGGCAGCATCCCCGAGCCCAGGCTGCAGCGGCCCCCGAGGCCCCCGGCCCCCGAGCCCCCCCAGCCCTCCCCAGCCCCCCGCGGCATCCTCCCCGGGCCGGGGCTGCAGCGCCCCCGAGCCCCCAGCCCCCCGAGCCCCCCGAGCCCCCAGCCCCCCGAGCCCCCCGAGCCCCCAGCCCCCGCGGCATCCTCCCCGAGCCCAGGCTGCAGCGGCCCCCGACCCCCCAGCACCCCCCGCGGCATCCCCCCCGGGCCGGGGCTGCAGCGCCCCCGAGCCCCCAGCCCCCCAGCCCCTCGAGCTCCCCCAGCTACCCCCCAGCCCCCGCGGCATCCCCCCCGGGCCCAGGCTGCAGCGCCCCCGAGCCCCCCGAGCCCCCCGGCCCCCGGCATCCCCCGGCCGGGCCGCCGCGCGCCGCACTCACTTGTCCAGGATGAAGTAGAGGTCGAAGCCGCCGTAGCAGGCAGCGCCCGCGTCCTCCCGGCGCCCCCCGTGCGCGGCGCAGAGCAGAGCCAGGGCGGCCCAGCCGAGAGCCTGGAGGCCGCGGCCCAGCGCCGTCCGCCGCGCCGTGGCCATGACCCGGGCCGGTCAGGGACGCGCCATCCGCCGCGCTCCCCGGAAGCAGAGTGGGCAGGCCCGGGGCCCCGGCACCTCCGCGGCCGGCCGGGCTCGGGGTCCAGGCGCGGCCGCTCCTCCTCCGCCTCCGCCGCCGCCGCCTCCGCCGCGCTGCTCCCGGCGCCGACCCGCGCGCCTTTGTCCCGGCGCTTAAGTACCGCGGGGGGCGGGGGGGGGCGCTCGGGGCTGCTCGGCCTCCGCTCCCTCCCCGCCCCCTCCCCTTTCCGACTTCTTTTGGGGGGAGCGGGGGCAGGGAAGCAAGCTCAGAGGGTGCCCCCTCGTGGCCGCTCCCGCCCCGCCCTGCCCGGCATCTCCCCGCGCGCACCCCGCTGAGGCAGGGAGCCTCCCACGAGCGACCGACCGCCTCCTCCAGGGAGCCCACCTGGGGCGGAGGCTCTGCAGACAGGCCTTCGTGCAAATGAGTCAGATGAATTAGGGGCGCGCGGGGCCTTGGTGACCTGACCCCCAACCCCCCCCCCCCCCCCCCCAGCGACCTTCCTGTCCTATCAGCGCAAAACAGGCGGTGGGGGCCAGGCCTGTGGCTGGGCATAGCCTGGAGGGTCCCCAGACAAGGACTGCTCCGCGCCTGGGACAGCCGGGCCTTCCAGATGGTCCCCATCCCCAGACTTTACAGATTCCCTGACAGGTTCTTCTTTTCAGCCTGTGATTTTTTTTTTAATTTTTTTTTTTTTTTTTATGGTAGTCACAGAGAGAGAGAGAGAGAGAGAGAGAGAGAGGCAGAGACACAGGCAGAGGGAGAAGCAGGCTCCATGCTGGGAGCCCGACGTGGGACTCGATCCCGGGTCTCCAGGATCGCGCCCTGGGCCAAAGGCAGGTGCTAAACCGCTGCGCCACCCAGGGATCCCCTCAGCCTGTGATTTTTGAGGGTTTTTTTTCACCGTGTCTTTGACTTAGGACAGGGAGTGAACAACTCGCAAGGGCCTGGACCTTCCAGATCATTCGGGGACTGGCAGGGCAGGCCAGTGGGCACCTTCTGAAGCAGGGATCCTCTGCAGAGTGGATCCAGGTGGGAGCTCAGCTCAGCTTCACAGATCTTCCACCCCACCCGCGGCCCCCAGGGAGGCTTCAGGCTCCGTTTCCCAGCATTGTTTCTCCACACACACGTCTTCGCCTCCATCTGTGATGCTCTAAGGCACTTGGTCCCTGGTGTGACCATCAGTGGCAGTTCCCCCCCCCCCCCCAGGTGTACCACGGAATCCTAGTGTCTTCACCAAGCAATAGTTTTGTTGCCAAATACGTTTTGGGGTTTCATAAAGCATTGCACTGGCCTGCCTCAAAAAAGATCCTCAATGTCCCTTCTTTCCCGGTGCTAACACACCCCCACACAGTGGATAAAGACCGATTTATGGGCAGTCGGTGAGATACTGCAGAAACGATGACGCGTGACTTCTGAGGCGAGGTCACAGAAGATGGTGTGGCTTCCTTCTGGCTCTCTTGGATAACTTGCCCTGGGGAGCCCTTTGCCTTGTCCAAAGGTCACCCGAGCAGCTCTAGGGAGGCATCCATGTGGCAGGAAGCTGAGCTGCCCTGCCGATAGGCAGCAACAATTTGCCAGCCACGTGAGTGACCCACTTTGAAACTGGACCCTCCGGCCCCAAGTTGACAGATGACTGCAGCCCTGGTCAACATCTTGACTACAGTCTTGTGAGAGTCCTCAAGCCAGGAACACTCGACTAAGCCAAGCCCAGGGAACACTCAACTAAGCCAAGCCCAGATACTTACGCGCTAGAAATCAGGAGCTAATTCTAATTGGGGGAGTGTGTGTGTGTGTGTGTGTGTGTGACTTGTTATTCCATTAGAGATAACTAGTAGATGCCCACTATCACATCAAAGCGTTGAGGATTTCTTTAAAAAAATATTTAACTGTGTTTTCCAGGGTTACTTGACCTTGAAACTGTTCTTTTCAAACAATACCTATTGACACCTACACTTTGGGAATAACCGCCCTCAAGTAAAAATAACAGGGAGGAGATGAAAACACTCTAAACTGTGCAGCTCTTGCTTTTCCATATCTCTGAAGTAGAACAAAGATATTTAGAGTCAATAACAGGAGTAGAAGAAGCTCTTGGTCTGATAGCCGTGTGATGGCTCAACAAGTCTGCAAGAGGAGACGTTTTTGAGTTTCTTTGAACTGGCGGCATTTTCCTCCGGTTTTTGGGGCATAGCAGCCCTGTAATTAGGGAAATGGGAGAGGAGGATCAGTCACTTGACGCTGGAGGAGGACTTGGGAAGGAGAGTCCTCGCTGGGTTCCTGCTAGCATTTCCCAGGTTACTGTCACAGCGAAGAGATACCTAAGCAACTCCTCTGCCTCTCAAACTCAAGTCAGTGAAAGAATGATATAAATTGTGATGTTGAGGGGCTATGGATAAAAATTTCAGGAGTTGGAAAACTGCAAGGGCACGGAAGGGTTTGAATGGTAACCTGGAAGCCAAGGTAAGGGAAAGTTCGTCGGAGGAAGAAGCGGTCAAAAGTGTCACGTGTTGTGCGAGTCAAGAGCGTAGGCCCCAGGAAAACCCCACCCATCTCACGCGAGTCGCCGTGTCACCAAGGAGATTCCAGTGAGGTGGTGCTGGTGGATGTTGGGCTGCACTGGGTTACTAGGGAGGGGAAATTTCTTTTTCAAGAAGAGAGAGGGATAAGGGGGTGACTTGACAATGTTTGAATGTTTTACATTCGATAAAGACGGATCCCACAATACTTAAGGATACCAGGAGTTCCAAATGTCCTGCCTTCTAAAAGATTGGAGACTTGGTCTTACTAGACTCATCATCTTAACGGTTTAGTCTTGCACAACCGTTGTAACTGAATTTTCCAGGTCTCCCTCTTTGAGACGGAGGTTGTTAGGTATGACCTGCCTCCAGTGATTCGCTGTCCAGTCCTTGCTCTCCACCTCCAATATGTGACTGAGCCCCTCTGGTCAAACTGCCAAAGAAAAAATTTCCTGTCTTGATAACATTGCCGTTTAACCTTCAAGAGTCTCAGTGGGCACCTAACTATTTGTCTGGGTTCTTGACAAAAGTTCTGGAAACTGTTCCAGATAATACAGACCACCCAAGAAAACTTGGGAAATTTTTTCCTTAGAAATTTTTGTCCACAATAGGGACAGAATATGGACAGATCTGACACCCTCTACCAAATTTTGGGTCAACCAAGTAGGTCCAATGTTTGCCAAGTTTTTATAGGTCCCACTGGTCCTTGGACTTTGGTGGCAGCCCATAACTTCTAAGGCAAAACATCAGTTAGTAAAAATAGTCTCTTTTCCTTGTCAGGAGATTTCCTTCATGCTGGTCCTCCATAGGACTACCATTTGCAAAAGGTCAAAGCAGCCTTCCCAGAAGGAATTTATCATTCAGAATAACAGAGTTTCTAAAGAATCTGAATGGTTGGGTAATGGCTTTCAGTCAAAAGAAAAGCAAAGGTACTAGTAATCACTTTAAAGCCCAAGGGCAAAATCATAGTCTAGAGCAAATACCTTGATGACATCCCTTAGGCCAGGCTATTCAGCTCAGAAACCTCAGCTCAGAAACAGTCAAAGCTTTATTGAATCCAGTATTCCATTAATAACCCTACCGAAAGCCCAGCCCAGACTAACTTGAAAGTCAATTTAATCCACTGAGTCAATTTAGGGCAATTCCACACACATCCTGAAATCCTGTTAACAGCCACCCAGATGCATACATTGAGCTTATTAAACACAGCTGTAACCCAACTCTGATCAATTCAGAGCCCTGAAAATAAAAATAAAAATAAAAGACCTAATTTCATATATTAGGTAATGTCAGCCCGGGGACAGATCCTGTTTAATCTGGTTCACAGTGCAGCCCAGGTAAGCCTGCAGATCATCATAATCCTTCCTAAATCACACCCAATCCCAGCACAAGATTTAATCACCAATCCACTCTTGGTCCCGTCCAGCTAGAGTCCAACCAAAGCTCAAAGCCTAGCACAGCAAGCTCGGCAAGGGAGACGCATTCCTACAAGGTCTCAACCAAGAGAACAATCCATAATTCACGCCAGCATATCCTAAAAAGAATCTGTCCTAGATCCTCATAAGGACCCAAAAACTTCATTTCACCTAGATCAGAGACCAGGCCAATGCAACCCAGCACCCAGAGGAGGGATCAAATGGACCAGTATAGTCCAGGCTCTTGACAAGCCCAGAGCTTATAGCTGCCCAGTGGAAGACTGTATCGGACACCTTGAGGTCAGCAAAAAACTAAACACAAGACCCAATAGAGCTCTTTTCTGCCCAGTTCTGCTCAACCCTGGCAGAGTTAAGCATATTCAAGATGAGGGTCTTATTCAGAGACGCCAGATCAATTTATAACTGAAGGTACCTGACGAAATTGTACCTAGATCTGTCAAGCCTTTGACACTTTTGCTATGTGTCCAAGTCCCAAGCCGGAGAACCCCGTGGTTCTCAAAGTGTGTGAACACGTGTATGGATAAGAAGATTTGGACGGGGTACCGTGAAGGTGGGGGCAAGGAGGTTTACTCACTCCGTAATAACCAATGGAGCTTTTTCAAGTTACACGTATCGGTAAAATATCAGAAATAGATGACGGGGTTTCAGGGACAATGCGGTCTCGGACACACACAGTGGCCAATTTCTTTTCCCTCTTGCCTCACACACTCACTTCTGATTTATTGTAGAACTAATGGTAATTCCCATAAACTGAGTATTGGTCAAGACAGGACATGAGTTAATAGTGCAATTGCACACCAGGCTTTGTGGGAAAGAGCAAGCTCTCCCATCACTGCCTGGGTGACATCACTAACAAGTTACATGACTTGTCCACAACACAGCTTCCCACCTGCAAAATGGGGTTATAAGTATTGCCTCCTTTGTTTAGTTGTGTGGTTTCTTCTTTTCAGATTTTATTTATTTACTCATGAGAGACACAGAGAGAGAGAGAGAGGCAGAGACACAGGCCGAGGGAGAAGCAGGCTCGATGCGGGGACCCCGATGTGGGATTCGATCCCAAGAATCCAGGATCATGCCCTGAGCCAAAGGCAGATCCTCAACCACTGAGCCCCCCAGGCATCCCAGAGTCGTATGGTTGAGATAACGTATGTCATGTGTAGCCCTCAGGAAACACACAATAAATGTTGGCTTTTATTGTAATTGTGGGATTCTGGGACGTTGCATGTGAATTTCTTCTAGAGAGGAGAAGAATAGATTTAGAAGAACCACTTTCAGGGTATTTGATTTTTCTAACACCGGTGAAACAGAGCTGTTTCTGTACCATGGGCATTCGCACTATCAACTCTGAAAAATGCAACGGTGAAGATTCTAGTTCATCTAGGAACTACTGGGAATTGAAGATTTCCTAGGATACATGCAGAAAACAAACAGAAAACATGCTTTGGAGCTATCAAAAAATTATTGGCAGCAATGCTGTTTCTGCTAGCCAAGAATGCTAGATAGCTAGACTCTAAAGAAATGTCTGAGAAAATGGTTATAATCGTTGATGCTTTTTTTCTGAGGCTGGTTTTTAAATCTAATGTTATAATAAATGAAGCTTCTTTCTGATACTGGATTTTTTTTTTTGATATCTGACAATCCATAGAAAAGAGCCTTCATTATTTCTCCTTATTAACTCATTCCTTCATTCAAAAATAGTTTTTGGATGCCTACTACAGGGAAGGCCCTGTGCTTACACTGAAGATACAAAGATGAATAAAACATGGAATTTGCATAATTTACTTGGAGACACAAGTGCGTGAATAGGTATTGACACAACAATGTGGTTAGCCTATCTTTTAGAGGAAACCCAACATGTCCCTTCCACACCACCAGGCCAATTCCAAGGACGAGGTCTAACATAATGGGATCTTCAGAGATGCACTGTTGAACCACAACCCTTTGGGTTGTCCTAGGGTGTGCATGAGTTAAGACATGACAAATGTTTCTTCCTAATGAGATACTCCTTCCTTAAGTAGATCCACAAGTGATCAGGATCCAAGGTCTGGGCTACTTAAGGAATGCCCAACATCCTTGTCCCTATTCATGAGCCATCACAGATCACTAGGTTACAAAAGGGCCTGGGGGCAGAGCTGTGCATTTACCTCTTGGGTTTGCCTCTGAGCATTGACTGACTGACTCCTTAAAAAACTGCTTGGGGGACACCTGGGTGGTTCAGTTGTTGAGCATCTGCCTTTGGCTCAGGGCGTGAGCCTGGGGTCCCGGGATCAAGTCCTGCATCGGGCTCCCCACAGGGGGCCTGCTTCTCCTTCTGCCTGTGTCTCTGCTTCTCAATGTGTGTCTCTCATGAATAAATAAATAAAATCTTTAAAAAAAAAAAAGAACTGCTTGGAGGACCTGTGTTAGCTTTCTGGGTTAGGATTTCAGGCTTGACTGAATGTGTGTCTAAGACATACACTTAAAAACAGGCTCAGGGGATCCCTGGGTGGCTCAGCAATTTAGTGCCTGCCTTTGGCCCAGGGCGCGATCCTGGAGACCAGGGATCGAGTCCCCTGTACCCGTGTCGGGCTCCCTGCATGGAGCCTGCTTCTCCCTCTGCCTGTGTCTCTGCCTCTCTCTCTCTCTCTCTCTCTCCCTATGTCTATCATGAATAAATAAATAAATAAATCTTTTAAAAAATGAAAAATAAAAAATAAAAACAGGCTCATCCCAGAACATATAACATGAAAACATTTGCCCCTACTGTAGCTAAAGTAACAGTGGGGAGTCCTATGTCATTCATTATGAGAGGGCCTCTATGCCCCCTGGAATAGAACTGATAACTCAAAGTAGAGAAGACTCCATTCAAAATAGGTAGAGCTCAAGACATGGATGGTACTGCTACCCAGGTTTGTCTTCTTTTCAATCATATTTGTCATCAGGGGTTCAGGACTGACCTGTTCTGAAATCTTAATCATGGTCATACACTTAGGCACCTAAAATGTGATTTTTAAGCCAAAGAAGATTGCAAAGTCAATCAATAAACACATAAAATGACTAAGAGCCCCTACAGCAAAGAATTATCATCTTGGGTTGAAATGGAAAAAAATCCAATGTAATTGTTACAAATCTAAGAGCTAACAAGGAGGAAATAAAACTCATTCTCAGAACACAGTCCTCTAGAAATCAGATTTGCTCGGAAGCAGAGGGAAATAGGGTGGCAGATGAGAAAGCTTCATAATTTTATGTCTCAAAAACAGAAACTATAAAATTAAAGTATGAAGGGAGTGCATCACAAGCTTAGTAACTACATCAGTTTAAAATCCTGTTCTTAATGCTATGGTTAATCCAGGGAGTGTGGGAAAAGAGAAAAAAAAAGGAAATGAAAACAACCAAATCTGACACACTCTATGCAGATATAGTAGCATTTTTTGAATACTTTTTCCACATTTCTCATAAATTGATAGTTTCTCATGAATTTTAGCATAAAATCAAAACAGCAATAACTATATTTTTTAGCCTTCATTGCTGCTGTAGCTCAGATTTATACTGATGGTCCTACTATGTATCTTTAGTTGGGTTACTTCCTCTCTCTCTGAGAAAGTTTTCTCAAACTCTCAAAGTTTTCAATATTACCTCCTTTCACTCTTAATTGATACACTGTTTCATTCTTAATTGGAAAATTAGAATCCAAAAGACACTTATATGTGTGATTCTTACATGCAGTAATGATGCCCGTGATGAAGAGCCTTGGAAGTCATGAGAGTATAAGTGGAAGCTATGAGTATGCTTGCACACCACCCTGGGCTAGTGAAGAGAATCATTAAGAAATGAGAGTCAACAGCAATTACACTATTAGGTATTTATTCAAAGGATACAAGCACAGTGATTTGCAGGGGTACATGCACCCCAATGTTTATAGCATCAATATCCACAATAGCCAAAATGTGGAAAGAGCTCAGATGTCTATTGACAGATGAATGGATAAAGAAGATGTGATATAATATCACCTGGAATATTACTCACCCATCAAAAAGATGAAATCTTACCGTTTGCAACAACATGAATGGAGTTAGAGGGTATTTGCTAAGTGAAATAACCAGAGAAAAACAAATATCATATGATTTCACTCATGTGTGGAATTTAAGAAACAAAAGAGATGAATACAGGGATAGGGAGGAAAAAATAAGATGAAATCAGAGAGAAAGACAAACCATAAGAGACTCTTAACTATAGGAAACAAACTGAGGGTTGCCAGAGGGGATGTGAGTAGGGGATGGGGGAACTGGGTGATGGGCATTAAGGAGGGCACTTGATGTAATGAGCGCTGGGTGTTATACGCAACTGATGAATCACTGACCTCTACCTCTGAAACTAAAAAGAGGAAGGAGAAGGAGGAGAAGAAAGAAATGAGGGTCAAAGATGGAGCCCAGGGGACTACTAGAATACTTAGAGAGCTTGACAGAGAGGAACCAAGAAGGCAAATAAGACATTTCTAGGAAGGAACAGTGATGAGTCTCAGTTGGGGTAGAGAGGCTGAGAAGAACTGAAAACTATTCATTAGATTTAACAACCAGGAATTTTTTGAGGATCTTGTGAAAGGAGCTTGGTAGAAATGATGCCAGGAAAAAAGGAGCATTTGGAGAGAGAAAAAAAGAACTTTTAGCAATTAAAGCACAATTGTAAAGATGAAAAAAAAAATCAACAGAATAAATGAAAAATAACCTTGAAGACTCTTTTTTAGGAAGTAGAGCAAAACAAACAAATAAATACAATAAAAAACAAACCCGCCAAAACAAAAAACCACAAACCAAAAGACAATGAACAAACAAGTGAAAAGCAACAAGATGAAAAAAAAAGAGAAGAAAACACATAAGCTAAATAACAGACAAGGGCAGGCATTCCAACATCTGAGTATCAGAATTACAAAATGTAAGAAAAGAAATCATCACGGGAAATTTCTTAGAATGCAGGACATGAGTTTCGAATTTGGAAAGGACCCCCTCTGAGTCTCCAGAACAGGGGCTAAAAATAGATCTACCCCATGCTCATTATTAAATTTCAGGACATTTGAGAAAGACGTTTTCACAAGACTCTCCGGGGAAAAATCAGGTCACACATAGAGGAGCAGGAATCAGAACTGCCTCGGACTCTTCAACAGCAACATCTGAATCCAGTAGTTAATGGAGCCTTGGAATTTCCGAGGACGATGATTTACAACCCAGAATTCTGTAGGCAGCCAACTGTCAGCGAAATGTCAGCGTAGACTAAGACGCATTCAAACACGCAAGATCTCCTGAAATCTGCCTGCCATCCGGACCTTCTCAAGATGGTCCTGGAGGAGCTCCACCAACACGAAGGAGTAAACCAAAAGAAATGTAAAACCGAGTTAACAGGGAACCCAACTGCGATGGATAATTTTATGTGTCCGCTTAGCTAGGCTACGATGCCCGTTGTTTGGTCCAGCATCAATCTAGACGTTACCATGCAGATCTTTTTCAGACGTAATTCACATTGAGGTGTAATCAACACTGAGTAAAGCAGATCACTTTCCATATTGTGGGTACACCTCTCCAGTCGAAGGTCCTAAGAGAAAATATTGAAGTCTCCTGAAAAAGAAGGATTTCTGCCTCCACGCTGCCCTGCAACTCCCTCGCCTGCTCTGCAAAGTTTAGCTTTTCTAGCCCGTACCCTTACACGAGACAATTCCTTAAAATAATTCTCTCTTTCTTTCTATACATACTCTGTGGGTCCCGTTTCTCTGGAGAACCCTATCTAATGCACCAACTCAAGATAAAGACAAGGAGAATTCTTAGGGTGACAACAAAGGGACATCCCAGGATGATGGTGGTGCAGATGGTTTAGAGTGGAGCCAATCCAGATAGGAGGGGAACAGAGATCCTCAAGAGCATACTGCCGAAGGGGAAGAAGGAAATCGATAGTTCCCTTGATGTGACTGACACAGGTGAGCTAAATCTCACCCCTGAAATAGAAGTCAGTGGAGAATGTTTGAGATTCACGAATCAAAATAGATTGTGTGTGCATATCACTTGGGAGGATGGCAATGGGTCAATGGCAGATTTAGTGAAATTGTTGAAAGAGGATGGGGACTGGGAGCCTTGGAGGTTGGTGGGACAAAAAAAAAAAACAAAAAACAAAAAACAAAAAACAAAAACAGGGATATTGCTATAAGGCTTCTAGACAATTTGGCTTTTAAATGATGCGCTTTCATTATTTTGAGTAAAATCTAAAAATATGTTTTTAGATGGGATGCTTTGAATTTTGCTAAAGATTCTGCTCAGTCCGTTTCATTCTATTGGGCTATTAGCACGATGTAATGCCATGATTTCTTTAAAAGTAAGTCTGTGTATGGACTAGATACCCATACCCAGAGATATTTATAAAATAAAGTTGAAAAATGGAAAAAGTTGAAAAATAGAGCCCAGAGCAAGTCACACACGTTAAAGCAACAAAAACCCTACACACACGTGTATCTCATACGTATATATTAGAATATATGACTCTGTGTATGATTTTCAGTGTTACCTTCGATGTTTATTTATAAATTACTGTTTATTTAATACACGTAAATAAGTACACACACACACACACACACACACAAACACCCAGTTAAAAATCAAAATGTAAAATCATGCCTGACATTAGGAGGACGATTTCACAAGTTAAAAAGTGTTGGATCGTTATCAAAATGGGATATTCCTCGGCCATTAAAAATAAAACACACGAAGATTGTAAGACGTGAGAGAGTGTTCACGGCGCATGATCACATGGAACGTTGAGAATATATGTAGGTTTTGATGGCAAAGTAGGGAAAACGTACATGTGAATAAGAGTGCAAAAGTAGGCTTTACAAGTCAAAAAGTGCAGGAAACAAAAAGAGTGAATTGAAGGAGAGATGTGCACGTAGCTGGGCACAGGCCAACTGTGAAGCCGTGAAGGGGGCGAAGCGGGGATGAGGGAGCTGGACGTGGGAACCAAACTTGCCAGAACTCGCCTGCCCCGTGAGGTTGAAGGAGATTTTGTGTTTGCTTTTTTGTGTGATTTTTTTTTTTTTTTTTTAAGTTGGGAGATTGCTCTCTTTGGCATTCAGAACTGGGGAGCGGACAAGGCAATGAAGAAGCTGATAGTCTGAGAGGGAGAGGCCGGGGAGGGAGAAGCAGGAGAACAGAGGATGCTGGGGGGTGGGGGGAGAGGGGGTGCGGCCCAGGACCAAGGTGGCATCCGCAGCACAGGGGGAGAGGTTAGCGGGGGGCCAAGGACACCAACCCGAGCTCGGCAGGATTCTGCTGGGGTCGCCGGTGCCGTATGTCATGTCACACTCACAACAGCTGCCGTGTTCACGTTATGATCCTCATTTCATGGGTGAAAATCGGGGGCTCAGAGAGCTCAACTAACTTTCTTTAAAAGAGAATCCGTGTGCCCGGGGGCAGCAGAGCAGGGCTGCTTCCTCGCCTGTGCTCTTGCCACTGTGTGACCCTCTGAGACGGTGGAAAGACGCCGGCCAGTCCTTGAGAGGGCAGAGGAGCAGATGGAGAAGTTCTGCAAGATGAAGTGCAAGCATGACACCGCCCTTCGTGGGGCTTCCGCTGACTTGAGCTCCCGGGCACGGCCTGCGGGTCCCATGCAGAGCGCTGGGCGCAGAGCTGGGTCTTCGCTGAGGGGACACGGGGTTTGGATTGTCACTCTCCCGTCTACCTCACGTCTCCTGCATCGTGGTCGGGTAAGCGGGTGATGAGGCTTCTTCTTTTGACCGAGGCAAGTCGAGGACCCTAGAAGCCAAATGCAGGGCTGCTTCCTTCTTGGGCGTAGGGTGACTTCTGCAGGCCAGACATCCAGCAAGCAAAGGAAGAGTCACTTGGAAATGAGTGTTCTCGTTGCATCTGGCTTCCAAGAGTGTCAGGGCTTCCTGCAGCCCCCCACCCCCACCCCCGCCCCCGGACTCTGGAGGTGAGGCCCTAGGGAGGCTGAGCCTGCCCCGCGCTCCTGGGCCCTGGGCTCCCGGGGCCTGTGCGACCCGAACCTGCGCAAACCAAGGGGGGTTGGTGCAGGTTGTGTGGGACGAGCCCCAGCACAGTCAGGGTCCTGGTCCCGTCAGCTCCCCCCCCACCCCAGGACGGTCCTCCTGGTCCTCCCGTGGGAGGCATGGCCAGTAGAGCCAGGTGAGAGCTGCCCCCGCGGCCCGGGAGGATGGCACCTTTGGCCTGAGCTGCCACTGAACTGGTCCTGCGGCCTTCTCAGGGGACCAGGAGTGAGCCGTGGGGGGTCGGGGATGGAGGGCGGATGAGGGGGGATGGAGGGGGGATGGGGGATAGAGGGGGGATGGAGAGGGGATGGAGGGGGATGGAGGGGGGATGGAGGGGATGGAGGGGATGGAGGGGGGATGGGGGATGGAGGGGATGGGGGATGGGGAGATGGAGGGGGTATGAAGGGAGGATGGGAGTATGGAGGGGGGAGGGGGGATGGAGGGAGGATGGGGAGATGGGGGTATACAGGAGTATGGGGGGTGGAGGGGGGATGGGGGATGGGGGGATGGGGGATAGAGGGGGTATGAAGGGGGCATGGGGGGATGGGGGATGGGGAGATGGAGGGGGTATGAAGGGGGCATGGGGGGATGGGGGGATGGAGTGGGGATGGGGGATGGAGGATATGGAGGGGGGATGGGGATATGGAGGGGGGATAGGGGGCATGGGGGGATGGGGGATATGGAGGGGGGATGGGGGATGGAGGAGGGATGGAGGAGACTGTCCGTCCACCTGGTCCCACACGACTGCAGCGGCCCTGGGGACAGTAGCACTGGCTGGCGTTGCGGTCACCTGCTGCTGCAAAGAAGCCGCCTCAAACGCAGTGACTTTAGCAGCATCGCTAATCTTGCTTACGGTTCCGTGTGTTGGCTGCGGGCTCGGCCTCTAACATGGGGTCCCCACGGGGCCACTGCCCCCGGAGGGTCCTCTGGGCCGGACGCCGGCGCTGGCTGCCCGCCCCAGCTCAGGGGCTCACCGGGCCTCACAGCCCGCACGGCCTCCTGGGGACGGGTCCTCTGCCGGGGGCTGCGACGGTGAGCACCCGAGGGACCAAGGGGCCCGGGCACAGGTGGCAAGACTTCTTACAGCTGGGCCTCTGAAGTCTCAGCATGTTTCTCCCCCTCCCCTCCTCCTCCTCCTCATTTTTCTTCTTCTTCTTCCTCCTCCTCCTTTTTCTCTTCCTCCTCCTTTTCCTTCTCTTTCTTCTCCTCCTTCTTCCTCCTCCTCTTCTCCCTCCTCCTCCTCCTTCTCCTTTTCCTCTTCTTTCTTCTCTTCCTCTTCCTTTTTCTTCTTCCTCCTTCTCCTTCTCTTTCTCCTCTTCCTCCTCTTCTTCTTCCTCCTCCTCCTCCTCCTCTTCCTTTTCCTCTTCCTCTTCTCCTCCTCCTCCTTTTTCTTCTTCTTACCAGAAAAGAAATACCTGCTTTATTAGTACAACACCAGCAGAAAGGGTTTCTAAGTTCTCAGAAGTAAAATAACCTGAACCGGTACCATGTGCCAAGTGTTACCAGATTAAATGCCCACATGGGTTGTTTCGAGAGCTCCTCACGACACTGCAGATGTCTCTCCAAGGCCAGCTGCCATCACAGCTGCTGCCGAGAATATGTTTCTCACTCTGGTAGTCGCGCAGTCAGGGCCTCAATCCCTCAAACAGAAGACTGAAATGATATCGTTCCTGTAGAAAGAACGGTACCAATTTGGAAAACAGAGATGCGTTTCTTGAATTCAAGAAGGATCAGCAAGAACCAATCTACCAATTTTTCTCTGATACAGTGTGCCGGAGTGCTCTGTGAAGGAAGATTCCCTTCCCATTCCTTTGGCAGCTGGGGCAACTTGACAGATGGGAGGAAGAGGCTACCTACCAACCACCTCTTCTTGAGGCCGTATTTTTTGCATTCGTAGAAGAGATCTGTCTCAGAGCTCCCCAAACTGGCCATCTTTGGGCAACCATCTCTGTCCTTCTCCTAGACGATGCACTCCTCATAACAATAAGTATCAGAGACTCCAGGGCCCCCGCAGATCACGCAGCACCCCCGGTAAGAGCCATATTCACATCCATCACATGTGCAGAGACCCACATAGGAGTCACAGACCACACACTTGACATCACATTCTTCACAGAAGTCCTTGGACGGCAGCATCAGTCTGCTCGTGGCAAGAGATCAACCCCAGATCATGTTTAGCTTTAGCTCTGGTGCCAGCCGGCCACCGACTCCGAACGTTACTTCTGACCGGTCTTTGTTGGTCAAGGGAAGTCACGAAGGCTACCTTAGATCTGAGAGGCAAGAATTAGACTCTACTTTTTGAAGTAAGGAAAGGAAATAGTAAATAGTGAGGAATTGCTGGAGGCCACGTTGCAGGCGTCTACTGCAGCCCGAATAGCCCTACATCAGAGCGTGACAGTGGTGGCCTTAGAATGTGTGTCACGGAATGAAGCAAATGGCCATTGCATGCTTGCTATGCAGCAACACTTTTGCACACGTGATTATATTTAATCCTTACAACAACCCTAAGAAGTAGTGTGGCAGGTTGATTTTTTTCAGCTCCAGTTCTTCACCGTTCCCTGGATCCATGCTTATTGCAATGGGACTTTTTGCATGAGAGATGCACAAGGGAATTACTTCCCTGTACTTTTGGTTTGTACTTCCTTGCACTTCCTTGACTTTGGGCTTGGCCATATGACTTACTTCGGCCCGTGGAAAGATAGTAGACGTCATGCCAACAAGGATTTGAAACGTGCTTGTATTGTTTCAGAAAATACGGTTGCTGATGCTCTCTGGCACGTTCGGCCTCACATTGAGAAGAATTCCTCCTGGGGCAGGGGGGGCTGCTGCCTCTTCCACCTGAAGCTCAGAATGGGACATGTGGAAGTGTAGAGCCAGCGGGGTTCAGAACCTGAAGCAGGGATGTTCAGCCAAGCCCAGCCCAGGTCCGCCAATTCCCCGCTGGCTGACCAGAGATGGGTGACAGTAAATGCTTGTTCTGGTACGCTGCTGAGATTCCGTGGTTGTTCGTCACTGCTGAGTAGTACGGTAGGCATTCCTAGCTTTGTTTCTTCCCCCTGAGGCCCTGAGTAGTTTTTAAATCTAGCCAGGCTTAATCCAGCACCCGACATTGTCTGCTACCCTGGTACTACAGGAGGTGGGCTATGGTATGACCAAGCTCCTCCCGTGCCCTGGTGGCCATGGGGTGGGGCGCTGGGGAAGAGTAGTTTCTAGAGATCTAAGTGGGAAGGCTCCTTTCTGTATTGCTTCCTTGGGAAGTTCTTAGAGGTTGCTGAGCGTTTTTATCTTGGGGTGCGTGTGTGGTTTGGCGAGGGCGGGGGTGGTGGTGCGGCTCTACTGAGTCCTGAGGAATTTCCACTGGAAAGATGAACAGCTGAGGAGAGAGGGCCCGTCTACAGCGCTGAAGCATGAAAGAAGCATTGTTGAACTGACTGCCTTGTGTGGTTAACTAGAAGACTCGGAAGGTCCTGGGAGGGCGTTGGTCTCATGAAGAATAACTGTGTGTGTGTGTGATTGGGACTTCACGTACCCTATAGCGCTCTAACATTTGATACTCCCCACAATGAGAACAAATAGACGAGTTGGCATGCATCTGGGACTTGGCTTTTGGTATTTATACAGATTAAAACTCTCTTTTCCATATCCCATGCTTACTCTCTCAATGAATGATGTTATGTGATGAAATGTGTGAGACAAATCCTTTTAAATGGTTCTGAATGGGACGCCTGGGTGGCTTAGCGACTGAGCATCTGCCTTCGGCTCAGGGCATGACCCCGGGGTCCCAGGATCGAGTCCCACATCAGGCTCCCTGCAGGAAGCCTGCTTCTCCCTCCGCCTGTGTCTCTGCCTCTCTCTCTCTGTGTCTCTCATGAACAAATAAAACGAATCTTACAAAAAGCAAAAATAAATGGTTCTAAATGAATCCCTTCACCTCAGGAAGGCTCAGTTTCCACCTGGGCGTCATGATGCCTGGCCCCATGACCTGACACCGTGAAGGGCAAATGACGGCCCAGATGAAAAAATACAGCCTTCGCCAAATTGCTACAGATGAGCCAATTTGTATATTTGGGGATTAAATATTATTAATCGGTATCAAGAACCCAGAAGGGTGAATTTTTAATTGTCTTATTTTTGCATTAAAAATAATTTTCAAAAATGCATTTAGGGCTTGCCTCTGTTATTACCAGGCTATAGTCTGTTCAGGTGAACTCTAATATGGTCACTGTCCACTGGAGCCAGGAAGGCCTGTAGACAGAGACACCAGCATCTCCAACAACCGTCCCTTCCATCTCACGACTACAGAGTCACCATAGCGTTGTCACGGTGCTGGTCCCATTGGCCATTTACCAGATCCTCAAACCCCCTCGACAAGGCCTTGGTGGTATCTGCCATGGGCTCAGCTTCCTCTTCAGCTCTGGTCCAGGGGGCATTTAAAACCTTTGTATTTGTTTTTCTCTCTTTCATATTCCCTTTGAACTGGACAAATAATAATAAAAAAATAGAGTTTGAGAGGCAGAGGAGTTGCTTTCAAACCTCATTTATCTATCTCTCTGGACCTTGGGAAAGCCAACCAACGTCTTCCAGAATACTGGGGTCTGTGGAAAGGATTAGGAACCCAGACATCCTCAGTCCAATCATAGCATTGAGAGTCCCCTCAAGCAAATGATAACATTTGCATTAGGGGATTTGATACTTGGATGTACTTTAGCTGTGACATTAATCTGGGAAAACCTAGCAGGAACCCGGTGAAGACTCTCCTTCCCAAGTCCTCCTCCAACCTCAAGTGTTTGTTTTAGCAGAAGATGGAAGGATGTTGTTACCTATACTGTGATAAAGGATCAGACTGAGGCAAGGACCCACCAGCTCATGATTCAGGCCAAGAAAATATTGCCTGAACAGTACATTCATGGGACATAGAGAAATATCCAGATCCAGGAGGCTGGAAGTGAAAGCGGGATCAGAGGCAGTTAGATACAGTCAAACCTCTAGGGTACAAATGACTCAGGAACGGGTCCACGCCGGCCCGAGAGCAGCTGCCTGCTGCAACAAATCCAGTTTCCATTTCGCTCAGGTGCCTTCAAGACATCTCAACCGCAGAGCTGAAATGAGAACTGCCACGCTAGGCAGGGAAGGGGCAGAGCTGGGGCTGCCTTCAGCGGTACCGCCGCAGCCTGTAAAGAAAGCATTTGACAAAGCATGGACATCCCCAGAAGCGAGGCTGCCTCTGGACAGATCCCCATCCCAATGCACCAACTGCCCTGTTCTGGGGCGCCTGGGTGGCTCAGTCTTTCAAGCGTCAGACTCTTGATTTTGGTTCAGGCCATGATCTCAGGGTTGTGAGACTGAGCCCTGCGTGGGCCTCCATGCTGGGCGTGAGCCTGCTTAAGATTCTCTCTCTCCCTCGGCCCTCTGCCCCTTCCACCCCCCCTCACTAAACAACAAACAAGCAAACTATGTTCAGAATGGTGGAGAGCAGAGTGGAGAGCTGGAGCCCTGGGGCAGAGCCTGGCTCTCCCAGCTATTTCAGGGTTTTCAAGAGTAAAAGGCCTACAGAATGTAACCAAGGAATTTGGTTTCACATTCCTGCCGACCAAGTGCCGCACGATAAGAAAACAGGTATGTCAATGGCTTCAAGGGTCCCCTAACTAGAGAATTCTATTAATTAGAAGACCCAGGTAACTTCAGGCTGTAAAACAAAAAAAAAAACAAAAAAACAAAAAAAAAAGAAAATCTTGTGCCTACTTAAGATATCCCAACCGTATAGAGGGGCTTCCTCTTTACTACTCGGAGGTAATACATACTAAGAACATTTTTTAAAATTGTAGGGAATTTTGTCAAAATTAATTTGGGGTGGAAGTGGAAGTCATTTGGAAGGATGCTCTGCTAACTTTGTTCAGTGGTTCTTATCAGGCACATGCCATGAAGACTCATCTTATGTTGTTTATGGGGTTTTTTGGGGTCTGGATATTTACTTGTTTTAAACATAAAGATATTTAATTTTGTGACTACTTAGTCGGCACCACAACTTTCAGGAATGCATGTAAATTGAAGGAAGACAGTACTTTCTTAGGTTAGAACTCTATCAGGAATTGTTTGCCACTTGAGACTAATCACGTCACCAAAGCTCATAATATTCACAATATTTGTTGCACTTACATGAGTCTGCATTTCATGGTGAGTCTAAGGCCATGCACAAACACCCAAATATTCAAGTTTTTCATATTCTCTTTTTGTGTATTTCATCTGTCAAAAGCTGGTGAGTGTGATGAGGTCTCTCCCCTTTTGTAATTTTGCTATAGCTTCTTTTAGCATTTTCAACAGATTTTTTTTGTCTGTTTGAATCTACATAACTCGGTTTATAACAAAAGTTATGATTGTGAGGCCTTCAGTGTGAATTGCATATTTTATCATCCTAAATGACTTCTTATTATTTTATTTACTGATTTTGCCCTTAATTGTACTCTTTTGACAATAATATTAACATTCCTAATTGTATTATTTACTTAAAAAGCACTTTTATATCATTGCCATCCCCCCCTCCCCCCAACATGTCAGTGTTTCTTTTAGTTTTATCTTTTCCAATACCTGGGTTTTTAAACAAAATTTGAGTCTTTATCTTTTAATAAAATAGTCTGATCTGCTTACTTAAAAAAATGTTTTCTTCCAAATAATTTTAGATTTATAGAGAAGTGTGAAGATAGTACAGAAAGTTCTTATACGGCCTTCACCTAGCTTCCTCTGATATAAATGAACATCTGACACAGCCATGGCACGATGATCAAAACTGAAATTTATGTTTAGACAATATTAAGAAGATGATGTTAAACAATTTAAGAAACTAATGTTGCCACAATATTATTAATTAACTCACAGAATTTATTTGGACTTTACCAGTTTTTCTTTTTTTTTTTTTTTTTTCAGTTTTTCCATTAATGTCCCCTTCCTGTCCCAGGATTCAATCCAGGATCCTACATTGCATCAAGCCATTATATCTCCTTTGTCTCCTGCAATCTGAGACAGTTTCTCAGTCTCCTTGGAGTTGAGTGAATCGAGTCTTCCAGAAAGGTATGTTCAAGCCCTAATTCCTGGTGCCCATGAATGTGACTTTATTTGGGAATAGAGTCTTTACAGATGTAATTTAAGTTAAGGGCCTCAGGATAAGATTGTTTTGGATTGAGAGTGAATTCTAAATCCGTTGACTGCATCTTGAGAGGAGAAAGGAGAGGAAGATTTGAGATACAGAAATATAAGAAGGAAGGCCATGTGAACGTGCAGCCTGGGCGGCTCAGCGGTTTAGCGCCGCCTTCAGCCCAGGGCGTGATCCTGGAGACCCGGGATCCAGTCCCAAGTTGGGCTCCCTGCATGGAGCCTGCTTCTCCCTCTGCCTGTGTCTCTGCCTCTCTCTCTCTCTGTCTCTCTCATGAATAAATAAGTAAAATCTTAAAAAAAAAAAAAAAAAAAGGCCACGTGAAGACAGAGGCTGGGCTTGGAGAGATCCTGCCACAAGCCAGGCAACTCCAGGAGCCACCGGATGCCAGAAGAAGCAAGGAAGCACTCTTCCTACAGCCTTTGGAAGGAGGTGATGCTGTTGACACTTTAATTTCAGATTTCCAGCCTCCAAAATTATGAAAGAATGAATATGTGTTATTCTAAGCCACCAAGATCATGGCAATTTGTTGGGACAGCACTGAGAAACTAACACAAAGATCCTGACAACTTTGAAGAGTGCTACGAGGCATTTTGTAAAATGTCCTTTAGTTTGGATTTGTCTGATGTTTTCTCATAATTATACTGTGGTTATGGATTTGGGGGAAGAATACCAGGCTGGCGAAGGACACCTCGTATCAGAAGCACATGATATTTTTTTAAAATATTTTATTTATTTATTCATGAGAGACACACAGAGAGAACAGAGACATAGGAAGAGGGAGGAGAAGCAGGCTCCATGCAGGGAGCCTGATGTGGGACTCGATCCCAGGACTCCAGGATCACACCCTGAGCCGAAGGCAGACGCTCAACCACTGAGCCACTCAGGCGTCCCAGAGGCACATGATATTAACATGAGTGGTGATGTTGACCGTGATCACGTCCTTCAGCTGGTATCTGTCAAGTTCCTCCACTGCCAAGTTACCATTTTTCTTTTTCTGTGCTCTCCTTATTAGAAGCAAGTCATCAAGTCAACCTCTACTCAAGGGGTCCACCTTCTATAACTTTGCATTCTATTTTGAGTCCCGGAGCTGACGCACATTCATTTTAAATATTCCTGGAATGTTTTTGAAAATTATTCATAGCCTAGGCTTTAAAAAAAAAACTGTATTAATGCCAGTTAGTAGAGGTTTCATAGGCTACATTCACTTACCACAATGAAATAAAACTATAAATCAACAATAAAAGGACAAATAACATATAAAAAACTGAGCATTCAAGGTACTGTCCTACAATATTCTTTTGTCAACGAGGAAATGAAAAAATGTAGTTATAGGCTTTCTAAATAAATAACTGTAATATCAAGAATATACGTCCAAAATTGAGGAATACAGTCAAATTACACACAGGAAGAAATTAATGATGGTAAATGTTTGCATTATTAAACAAAGAAAAGAATGGCACAAATAAATTTGCTAGCCAACACAATGAATTCGAAAGAGTAACAAAATAAGCTTAAGGAGAATAAGAATTCACAAATAATGTTTTAAAAGGCACAATCTGTTAAGTTATAAAACTGAAAAGAAGGAGAACTATTAAGGACACCCCGAGCTAATTCTTTGACTTGGAGCAGAGCCCAATATTTAGACAACACATACTTGGTTGTAAAAGTCATCTGGATGAACCATAATGCAGCTTCAGCAGGAATCTGCACCAGGAGCCAAACCTTGGCAAAGCCGGAGGTTCAGCTTCAGCCTCACATCTGACAGTTACAAGTTCCAGAAGGACCAGCTTTGAGCACCGACTCCATTGTGGGTGGTGGGCGAGAGCAAATAAAAACATCTCTTTGAAGTCTCCGGCTTTCAACATCAGAACAAGACCTCCTGTCCCGACATAGTGGTAGCTGTAATTCAGGAAGTCCTAGCAATCGTTGAGGAGTCTTCTAGGCTCAGTGAGACATATCTGGGCTCCAGTTCCATTACAGAAGTAAGAGTCACCAGGAAAACTCTGTAAACATGAGTATACTCCTAGGGGAGTTGAGACACGCAGGACAAAAAACAAAAACAAAAACAAAAAACCAAAAAAACCACGGAGATAAAAAGATTGAAATTTTTCTAACTTTGGAAGATGGATTTGAGTGTGATACTTCGAGATATGACCAGGGAGCTATGCTTTGCACCTTAACTATAAAGCTGGACAACGTGATTATGTAAGAACAGTTCATTAGAAGCTGCCACCCAGACCTTTTAATGATGCTGAAATCATAGAAACATGCTCTTATTTATTTATTTTTTTTACATGTTCTTATTTGACCAAGGTTTTATTCTCCTACGTCACTTAGGAGAGTTCGTTCCAGATATAAACTTTTTTTAGGGCTTATCTTCTTCATTTCTTTTTCTTTTTAAGTTAGGACAATCTAACAAACATCACATAAATGAGACAGAACAGATCTTCCAGCGTGTCTTGAACAACCTGATTGCGAGCCTGCTGTTTCATGGTGGAAAAAAATGGAGCTGTACGTTGAGTGAATCTGCTATCACCTTTTATTTCACATTGCTCTTACTGTTCTAGCCAATACAATTGGGAGGGGGGAAGGTCAGAACATAGATAATGTAATAAAGAAAGTGACACGATCAAATTGGTACATATTATCGTTTCCACAAGACTGGCTTCACTTCAGATATGAATCTCCAGGTCATTGTCACTTCTGACCAGCTGGTGACAAATTCCGCAGCTCTCCACTAGCCCTACAGATTCGGTATCAATAATTCACAAAAACATTGCTGCTATAAACATCGGGGTGCAGGTGTCCCGACGTTTCACTGCATCTGTATCTTTGGGGTAAATCCCCAGCAGTGCAATTGCTGGGTCATAGGGCAGATCTATTTTTAACTCTTTGAGGAGCCTCCACACAGTTTTCCAGAGTGGCTGCACCAGGTCACATTGCCACCAACAGTGCAAGAGGGTTCCCCTTGCTCCGCATCCTCTCCAACATGTGTGGTTTCCTGCCTTGTTAATTTTCCCCATTCTCACTGGTGTGAGGTGGGATCTCATTGTGGTTTTGATTTGTATTTCCCTGATGGCAAGTGATGCAGAGCATTTTCTCATGTGCATGTTGGCCACGTTTATGTCTTCCTCTGTGAGATTTCTGTTCATGTCTTTTGCCCATTTCATGATTGGATTGTTTGTTTCTTTGGTGTTGTCCACAATAGCCAAACTGTGGAAGGAGCCTCGGTGTCCATCGAAAGATGAGTGGATAAAGAAGCTGTGGTCTGTGTATACGATGGAATATTCCTCATCCATTAGAAACAACAAATACCCACCATTTGCTTCAACGTGGATGGAACTGGAGGGTATGATGCTGAGTGAAGTAAGTCAGTCGGAGAAGGACAAACATTATATGTTCTCATTCATTTGGGGAATATAAATAATAGTGAAAGGGAATAGAAGGGAAGGGAGAAGAAATGGGTAGGAAATATCAGAAAGGGAGACAGAACATGAAGACTCCTAACTCTGGGAAACGAACTAGGGGTGGTGGAAGGGGAGGAGGGAGGGGGGTGGGGGTGAATGGGTGACAGGCCCTGAGGGGGGCACTTGACGGGATGAGCACTGGGTGTTATTCTGTATGTTGGCAAATTGAACACCAATAAAAAATAAATTTATTATTAAAAAAATAATAATTCACTGAAACAACTCAGAACTCAGCAAAGTGTGATGACCATGACAGTTTTATTCTAACACTGGGCTACAAATCAGAACCAGCCCAAAGGAGATGCACAGGGCAAGGTCTGGGAGGGTTTCAAACATGAAGCTTTTTTGGTCCTTTCTCCATAGATTCAAGATTGTCACCCTCCTGACATTGATGTGGGGGATTGTCAACCAGAGGAGCTTACCTGAGCTTTGGGGTCCATGGTTTTCATTGGGGATTCATTATATAAGCAAGATTAATTAAATCATTGGTCATAGAGCTCAATCTGCAGCCTCTTCCCCTCCTCCAACGGTAGGCTGTGGTCATGTGATTCACAGGCTCAACCCTCTAATCACATAGTTGCTCTTTCTGGAATAACCAAGTCCTATCCTGAGTCGTTCCATTAACGTATATTATCAGGTGTGACCTGCGAGGACCACTATGAACAACAAAGATGCTCCAATCACTTAGAAACCACCCCCCAGGAACCTGGGACAGACACCAGCCAA
Organism: Canis lupus baileyi; assembly: GCF_048164855.1. Taxonomy (NCBI): domain Eukaryota; kingdom Metazoa; phylum Chordata; class Mammalia; order Carnivora; family Canidae; genus Canis; species Canis lupus. The sequence goes on along the minus strand of NC_132848.1, from coordinate 70,663,940 downwards.
ATCCTTCATTATACACCTGCCTGTCTAATAAAAAGCAGCAACTCAACTTTTCCAAGGAACTTTCATATCAACAGACACATATATCTATTCACTGATTTTTACACTTCCCAAATATCCAAAATAATCAAGAGTATCGGGAAGTTCAACCAAATTAAACTAAATTTATATTCTCCCCCATCTCAACTTTCTGTTGATGGTTCTTCTTCCTTCATGTTATTCTCTTCCCTCCTCAATAGTTTTTCATCATTATTCATTCTGCGTTTTTATTTATTTATTATTTTTTCCACCACCGTGTAAACTTCACAAAAACAGGCACTTCCACTGCTTTTTCCTTAGTGCCTACTTTATCTCTAGTACCTAGAAAAGTCTATCACATATGAGGTGCTAAATAATACTTGTTTAAGAGATGATAGATAGATAGATAGATAGATAGATGATAGGTGATAGGTAGATAGATAAATGATAGATGATAGATGATAGATAAATGATAGATAGATGATAGGTGGATGGCATAGAGTTGAAAGGGGATGTGCTATTGATAATACTTCTAATTAAGGGAACTGAGTTGTGATTTTTATTGTCTGATATGGATCTTGTGGATCAAAGCAATGCCAGGAAAGAGGATGGTTAAAGCCTAATTTGAACATCCGGGTTGGAGAGATTTAAATGTAACGTTTGGTTTTGCTTCCTGATATTCTTGCTTGGTTATTTTGGATATTTGGGAAATGTAAACGTCAGCTAATAGATGCACGTGTCTATTGATAGGGAAGTTCCTTGGAAAATTTGACTTTAGGTTAAAATGTATTAATGTTCTGGAAGCCTCCATCGCTGGAGGTTTGGCTTCAACTATCTAGTTTTGCCAGGAGTGTGATGGGGAGGAGGACCAGAAAGCTGTCCAGGTGATGGGTGAGGGCTTGTAAGGGGCTGTGAGCTGGACTAAAACTCCTGATGACCCTGTGAGCCAGCGCTGCAGGCTCCCCGCACCCTCCCGACCCCTGGCCCAGGGCTGGCAGGGCAACCAGGGCTCTGTTTGAGTTCCTCCGGTTTTTGGGCCAGGCCTAGCCCAAGTGCGGTGGCCTCAGGCCGAGACCCTGGCCCACGGGCACAGGGCCAGCCCGCAGCCCAGGGACCTGGCTCCCTGAGGACACGGCAGAGCCACAGGTCGGCGACCATGGGGCTCCAGCTGAGCCGGAGGTGACAGGCCTCTGCTCTGTGTGGCCCGAGAGGACAGCATCTTCCCGCCACGGGCCTGTGCCCACTGTCTTCAGGGCGCTCTCCCGCCTTTTGTGCCTTGAACTTTTTGAACCTTATGATTAAGTCTCGGGTTGGTGCATAAGACTATGTAACAGTGTGTGCAGAGTGTAAGAGTGCCGACGGGGCACAGCCTGTGCTCACCCCTCAATCTGGGGGCGACGAGGGGCGGCGTTGCCTCCTCGGAAGCTTGGCCGCCCCTGCTGCGCCCTCCTGTCCCTCTGGCGGCTCGGGGGTGATGTGCACGACGATTCTGAACTTTGGGTTATCGTCCCCTGACTTTTAGTCATGGTTTGACCACGTAGGAGGGTGTTTCTAAGATCAAATGTACGTGTTGTTTAGTTTAGTGCGTGTTTGAACTTTACGTGAATACAGTGTGTTTTCCTCCTCCGTCTGCTTTGTAGGCTCAACATTGTTTTCCAGGGGGTTACAGCCGTGTTGCCGTGCGTGGCTGTGATTAATTCGGTTTTCTCTTGGTGATGGGTAGTATCCTACTAAGTAAACATATCACTATGTGTTTATCTAATCTCCTGTTGGCAAACATTCGGCTTGTTTCTAGTTTTTTGCCGTTCCAGACACTTGCTGCTGCGGACACTCTTGTAACGTGTGCACGGGCGCCCACGAGCAAGAATCTCTCTAGGATGCTTGCCTATGGGGTAGCGTCGCACCGTGGGACCTCACTTCCTCGGATTGCTGGGCAAGGCTGACTGGTTTTCCGAAGCAGCTGTGCCAACTCACGCTTGCCCTGGCCACGGGCAGTTACTTCACATCCTCTCCAACACCCCGGATTTGACTTAATCGTCAATAGGTTGGGTATAAAACTATCTATCACTTGTTTTTTTTTGTTTTTTTTTTTTAAGATTTTATTTATTTATTCCTGGGAGACAGAGAGAGAGAGAGATGCAGGCAGAGGGAGAAGCAGGCTCCCTGCAGGGAGCCCAATGCGGGACTCGATCCCGGGACCCCGGGGTCACGCCCTGAGCTGGAGGCAGACGCTGAGCCACACGCTGAGCCACACAGGTGTTCCAATCACTATGGTTTTAATATGCACTTTCCTTATTATGAACAAGGTTGATATCTTTTCATATCTAGATTCACTATTCAGAGTTCCTTTTCTTCTAGAAACAGATCTGTGTCCATTTTTCTGCTACAAATTCATCTCTTTCTTGTTAAGGTGCAGGAGTTCTTTATATAATTTTTGTACTGCTCAGTTTGTGTGTTGACAATTTCTCTACTAGTTTGTGGCTAGTCTTTTTGCTCTATTTTTGGTGTTCAAGGATAAAAAGACATTCTTGTTTTTAGTGCAGAGAAATTTATCAATATTTTACTTTATGGCTAGAGCTTTTTCTGCAAAGTTTAGCAAATCCTTCCCTCTATCCATAGTCCTGAAGTTATTGTTCTATGTTACCTTTTAAGGCTTTTTTTTAAAATAAATTTATTTTTTATTGGTGTTCAATTTGTCAACATATAGAATAACACCCAGTGCTCATCCGGTCTAGTGCCCACCTCAGTGCCCGTCACCCAGTCACCCTCATCTTTTGAGGCTTTTTATTTTGCCTTTCACATTCCGGTTTTTAACATACATGAAATCGATTTCTAAATATATGGCGTTAAGGTAGGGGGCTGGTGTTATCTTCCCATTTCTTTGTATTCCATGTGGCTACCTAATTATCTTAACATCACTTATGGAAAAAGGCTATCTTTTCCCCACAGGCCTGGAATGCGATCTACATCCTATTTCAGCCATCTATGGGTGTGTGGACCTGTCTGTGGGCTTTCTGTCTTGTTGCACTGATATATTTGGATGTCCCAGCACTCACATTGCATTATCTTCATTACCATGTCTTTGTGATAATTATGAAAGGTCAGATTCACCCATTTTGTTGTTCTAAAGCAGCAATGTGGCTAAGGTTTGCCCTTTTAAGAAGGTTCTGAGACTTTACCCTACTTGAAAGCTGAAAAGTTAACCTGCTGTAGTTGATGGATGATGATAGGAGACGTGAGCCCCCGGGGTAAGACACAAAGGACTTTATTAGTCACAGCACAGCAAGTAGTATGAGCAGGAGCATGTTTGGGTCAGTGCCCCTTATCCATGAGCTTCACAGGGAAATGCACGTGGACCCAGAGGGAAGTTTGCATAAATAGTTGGGTGTATTCTTTGCTGGGGTGTAAGCTTAGGGAACTCAAATCTTTTATAATAGACAGTGAACATGCCTACTTTTTGCTCTAAAAAGAGATACTATCTCTATCTTCCAAGGCTGGGTTTCTTTTGTTTTTATTTAGATTCAATCAGCCAGCGTAGAGTACATCACTCGTTTCAGATGTAGAGTTCAATAGTTCATAAGTTGGATACAACACCCAGTGTGCATCTCATCACATGCCCTCCCTAATGCCCATCACCCAACTGCTCCATCCTCTCACCCACCTCTCCTCCAAGGCTGTTTGTTATCCAAACATCCTTGCAAAAATAGTTGAGAACAAAGACCAGTCAGTGCCTCTACTCATAAGATGCTTGGAAACATCAAGGATCCTTGATCTTGCATATTCGAAACACATACCCATGCACACGCTTGGCCTGTTGGATCTGTAGATGGAGGGAGAGCTGACATTCTTGTAATAACAGACCCTCTGATTCGTGGCCATAGTTTCTCCGTGTTTGCTTAGTCTACCTCAATGTCTCTTAATAGTTTCCAGAGAGGTCTAGCATCTCTTTTGTTTGATATATTACTTGGGAAGATTGCATCCTACCCCAGCTCAATTTCCTGCAGTGTCTCCCTGTTTTACCCAGGATAATACCTGAATTTCTCACAATGGCCTACAGGGCTCCTCACAACCTGCCCTCCCCACCGCCCCCCTGCCCCAGCCCATCACCTGTTTGCCCTCCTCTTCTTCTACTCTCTGTTTTGTTCATTCTCCTTCAGCCACCCTGACTTCCATGCTGTGCTTTTACTATGCCAGGTGCCCTTCTGCCTTAGGCCATACCACTCACTATTTCCTTTGCCTGTAATGCTTTTCACCCAGAAATATTAGCATGGCGGACTACTTAGGCTCCTTCAGTCTTTCGATGATGCCTAGCCGACGTACCTATTAAAAATTGCCAACTGCCTCTTTCTTCCTGGCACTTGATTCCCCTTCCCCTGCTCTGCATTTTTCCCTTGGTATTTATCTTTTTATATCCTACTCTACAGTACTACGTAATACTATCCCACCAAATAGTCTACTGTTTATTTACATATTTGTTCATTTGTGTGTTAATTATATTTATCACTTATATCTGCCCCCTGTAACTAAAATATAGCTACACGAGGCAAGATCTTTGCATTTGTATTTGCTGATGAATTTTAAGTGTGTGCAGTAGCGCTCTGCCTATAGAAGTCACTTAAGAAATATCGTTAAAAAAAAAAAGAAAAAAAAGAAATATCGTTAAACTAGTAATTTTTCCAAGTGGTGTGTACATTTTGCTGCTCTTATAAATGCTATTTCAAAATAAAGTTTCTATGTGTTTGCTGCTGATATATAGGAATGCAGCTCATAGTTGATAGCCATTATTTGTATGCAAGAACTTATTTTCCCCATTTTTTTGAGAGAGAGAAAGCAAGCAAGTAAGGGGAACGGTAAAGGGAGAGGAGAGAGAGAATCTTAAGCAAGCTCCAAGCAAACACGGAGTCCCATGCGAGGTCAATCTCATGACCCTGAGATCATGACCTGAGCTGAAACCAAGAGTCAGATGCTCAACTGCATCCTCCAGGTGCCCCTGTAAATGCTTTATAAATGCTCTGACTCCCATAAATTATCTAGAGACTTGTTTGTATTTTTATGCAGAAAACTATGTCATCTGGGCATAATGATAGTTTTTTCTTCCTTCCTTTCAAATCTATTTATTTATTTATCTGCTTTACTAACTTTCAGTACAATGTTTCTCAAGTTTTTAATGACAGGCATTTGTCTTCTTAAAAGGAATGTTTTCATTGTTTTACATACTTACAGTAGAGTTTTTTAGATAATCTTAGATTAGTAAACTTTCTTTTGATTCTAAATCTTCTGAGAATTACTTGTTTATTATGAATATTTGACTTTACTATGTAATTTTACTACTGTTTAGATACATTATAAGATTGTTGTCTTTTGATTTTTCAGTGGGTCAAATTACGTTCTTAATTTCCTAATATCAAACCAACTTGCATTACTAGGAAATACAACATAGTTGTGCTGTATTCAATCTTTTATACACTTTGCTCAATTGATTTGCTATAAATTTGTTGAGACATTTTGCATCAATATTCATAACAGAGATTGCCCTGTATTTTTCTTTTTTCATATAATCCCTATCAGGCTTTGGAATCAAGTTAATAGTATTCTAATGAAATGAGTTGGAGACTACTCCCCGACCCCTACCAACCCCTACTTATACATTTGAATAGTTTTATAAGATTAGAATAATCTGTATTTTCAATTTTTGCTAAATCTCAGTATAAAAACCGCCTTGGCCTGTAAATTTCTGCAAAGTTTTTAAACATCTGAACCATTTCCATTACTGGTTTTAGAATTATTCAGACTCTATATTTCTTCTCGAGTGAGCTTTGGTAGATTCTTGCTTTAGAAATTCAATTTACTTAAGGTTCCAGATTTATTAATATAGAGATCACAATATCATTTTATTAACATTTTAGTATCTGAGGCGTCTGTGGCTTCCTTTTTCATTTGTTTCTAGCATTGCTTGTGATTTATCTTAAAAATTAATTATTTAAAAAATTTGTAGTTGACACATGATGTGACATTAGGTGTATCAAGTAGTGATTTCACAAATTTGTACACTATGCTTTGTTTGTAGGTTTGGCTACCATCTGTCCCGTCACAATGCTATTACAATCTCACTGACTGTCCTCCTTATGCTGTGCCACTTATTCCTGTGACCTCTTCATTCCATAACTGGAAGCCAGTATCTCCCAGTCACCTTCATCCATGTTGCCCATCCCCCACCCCCTCTCCTCTGGCAGCAATTTGTTGTCTGTAGTTATAGACCTAATTCTGCTTTTTGTTTATTTGTTATTTGTTTATTTATTTATTTATTTATTATTTATTTATTTTTTATAGATCCCACTTATTTCTTTTTGGGTTTCTGGTCATGTCTACCTAAAGTTTGTCAACGTCTTTCTAAAGAACTAAGTTTTGGCTTTGTCGAGTCTTACTATTGTATATTTTTTTTCTATTTTATTAACTTCTGATATTGTCAATATTATTTCTTCCCTCCTATTTATTTTGGATAGTTTATGGTTTTTCCCTCATTTTTAAAGCTGGATTTTTTAATGCAATTTTCGACTGTTCTTCCTTTATGAAATGAACATTCAGACCACAGATTTTCCTCTTTCCCTTGCTATAGCTGGTACTCATGAGGTTTTGATATATAGTGTTTTCATTATTTCACAGGTTTTTTAAAAAAGATTTTATTTATTTATAGGCAGAGAGAGAAGCAGGCTCCCTCTGAGGAGTCCGATGAGGCACTCGATCCCAGGACCCCGACATCACGCCCTGAGCTGAAGCAGACACTCAACCACTGAGCCACCCAGGTGCCCTGTTATTGCACAGTTTTAAATTTATCCTACTTTCATCATGAATTCTTCTTCGGCTCATGTATTATTTAGAAATATGCTGCCTGATTTCAAAACAAATGCAACTATCTTTATTTGGAAAGGAATATTTATTCTCTTAATTAACTTGAAGGCAGAAAAATGTATTCTTCATGATGCCAATCATTTGAAATTTATTGAGATCTGATTTGTGCCTTAGCATGTGATCAATATTTGTAAATGTCTCATACATGCTTAGGAATAATATACATTCTGAAGCATTCTACGTAAGTTCATTAAGATAGGCTTGTGTTATATTCTTAGCTGCTTCATCTATAAGTTATTGAAGACGTGTTAAAATCTTTAACTAGGACAGTGAGATTATTGAATTCTCCTGTAATTCTTACAATTTTCCCTATATATATATATATATATATATATATATATATATATTCCTTTATATATATTTCCTATATATATATATATTTCCTATATATATATATATATTTCCTATATATATATATATATATATATTTTACTGGTCTGTTCAGGAGGGAGTGTGTGTGTGTGTGTGTGTGAGAAAGAGAGAGAGAGAGAGAGAGAGAGGGAATAAATAAATATATTTATTCAGAGGGAGAAAAAGGAACAGACTTCCCCTTGAGTGGGGAGCCCAATGCGAGGCTCGATCCCAGGACCCCAGATCATAACCTGACCTGAAGGTAGACGCTTACCCAACTGAACCACCAGGGTGCCCCTTTCCTTAATATATTTTGATAGGTGTATATAACCTAGAACTTTTATGTCTTCCTAGAGAATTTAATTCCTTATCCTGAAATAGTGACTAGACAATTCTTCTTTTTTTGGACAATTCTTCTAAGAAATGTGGGATTCATCAGTTCCCAGAAGTCAGTTACATGACATTGTGTCCAGTTTGTGAATCACAGGTTTCTTTCTTTTTCACTGACAGTGATAGGGCAATATCTAAGACCTCTAAGACCTTGATCTTTGATGGCTCTTTGTTGAGCTTCCACATTTCATGGCTTCAAGGTATTTTGGAAATTCTACTGCTTTGGTAGGATACGTCACATGAACAACAATGAAATTGCCTCAGGATGAAGAAAATTACTATAATTGCTTCCCAATAAGGCCTGGTAAATATTCTGTTTTTCCAAATGGTAGGAACCAATGTCTTTATTTATTTTATTTATTTTTTTGTTATGGTTCTTCAGGGATATCCCATCTGGAGACATTAGAATGGATTAGATATCCTCTTATGGCATCAGGATGTAAAAAACACGTATGGGGGTATTTTTAAAAACTGAACTGAGTTTCATATTGCCACACACATTTGGAGTCTCTATTGTTTCTGAGATCTTTCTCCTTCAGTGAAGACCCCATTGCTGTACCCATACTGTGTGACTCCACTTCCCTGACCAGATGTGGTCACTTGAACCAAAGAGGGTCAAGGAAAATTAGGATTGAGGTTCAAAAGAATTAGACTTACCTCTTGAGCTGGGAAGACATATAAACATGGGAGATCAGGTTAACATCATGGTCCAGCCATCTCCCGCCATGAGTGGAGAAAGAGCCATCTGCAAGATGGAAAGAAGAGAGAAGCAGAATTTAAAGAGGAATAGAGAAGAACTAATAGCTGGCTTCCAGGAAAGAGGAGACTTGAGTCCTGATCTCAATATAGCTCCTGGTTCTAGTCTCTTTGATTTTCTTGTTGTAAGATTATTTTAGATATTCCAATATCCTCGCAATAATTGTACCCCCCCCCCCACACACACTTTCTGGTGTAAGCTGCTTTGAGTGGATTTCTGCACTTGCTGATCTGAAAAGTTACTGTGCACATCAACTATGGAGCAGTCTTCAGGGCAGTCGGATGGTCTTGGATCCATTCCCAGAACTGTGGTTAGTAGTAACCAAAGCATCTGAAGGGCTTCTTTATAAGGGACAGGCCCTGAATGCAGGCTAACTGTTGGGTCTAATGCACTTAAACAGCTTGCCACCACATTGCACTTTCTTTCTTTCTTTCTTTTTTTTTTTTTTTTTGGTTAAAACTTTTAATTAACTTATTTGACAGACAGCACAAGCAGGGGAAGCAGCAGGCAGAGGCAGAGGGAGAAGCAGGCTTCCCACTGAGCAAGGAGCCTGACACAGGGCTCAATCACATGACCCTGGGATCATGACTTGAACCCCAGGCAGATGCTTAACCAACTGAGGCAGATGCTTGAACCCCAGGCAGATGCTTAACCTACTGAGGCAGATGCTTAACTGACGCACACCCACATTGCACTTTTGATCCTGTGTATTCCAAATAGAAATAATAAAGAATTTAGTTCTAAGTAAGTTTATTGAAACCTAAAGAAAATAAAATAACTAGCAGAAAATCTTTCAGAATGACATGATAAAAACCACCAGAATCCATGTTTTTTTTGCATCAAATATTCTGATGACTGAATTCAAAAGCATTTTTTTAAAGATTTTATTTATTTATTCATGAAAGACACACACACAGAGAGAGAGAGAGAGGCAGAGACACAGGCAGAGGGAGAAGCAGGCTCCATGCAGGGAGCCCGATGTGGGACTCGATCCCAGGACCCCGAGGTCATGGCCGGAGCCAAAGGTGGACGCTCAACCACTGAGCCCCCAGGTGTCCCAAAAATGTTTTTTAATCCTCCTCTGTACTGCTACAGTAGGAAATGTTCAGAATCCATAATATATTAGCACTGAAGCACTTTCCTGAAGTAAAGAACAGGCTTGCTCCTGATAAAAAGAAAAGAAGAAACTGGTATTAATATCTTTTCAAAAATTCTTTTTTTTTTTTTTGAGTGTCACACAGTTTCCAAACTAGCTATGCACTAATTTCAAGATCAGTCTGTCTCACTCTGTCTAGCCAACTATCTAGACTAAATCAATCAACTCAGAGATCTAGAAAGCTGCTGTTATATTAGGTAGGTGGATACTCTGTTTTTGTGAAAGTTGTTCTTTGAAGGGGCAGAAATTAAATGATTGAGCTGTAAAAAGTCAGTAAATTCTATTGGCATCCTCTTTGTCCCCTAGCAATTCATGCATTCCTTTAAATATCTCTTGCAGTGACTCCCGATCCACTCTTGAAAGGCAGGATTTCCCAAAGGTGAAGTGCACAGAATCCAAAGCCAGAGCGCTTGGAACTGACCCAAACAAGGGACTTGTGACCTCTCCTGTGCCTCAGTTTCCTCATCCAGGAAGTGAGAATAATAATAACCTATCATGTAAGACTGCCGGCAAGAGCTACTAATTTAAACACACTTTAAGCACAGAGCAAATGCTGAGTAATTGGCATCTCCTGTGGACATGCCTGAGAATAGTCTGACGACTCCGGCAGCAATAGCCTGGTGTACACCATCCAACAGCTTACTCACCTTCAATCTCCTCGGCCATGTATGTTGGAATCCCCCTGCACATGTTAGCGATGGGTTTTCCTAATTTGTTTAGGTCTTTGACTTCTTCAGGGTTAACTGAGTACATCAGGCCCTTGGGAGGTGGTCCTTCTGGTCCTTTTCCCTGAAGCTGAGGGTGGAAAGGAAGAGAGAGAATGAAGGTCCAGCCCAGTGGTTTTTGAATGAGGACTGGGTATGCCAGGCCAGCAGGGGGTATTGCTTGGCCACAGGTCTTTTCATAATCAGCATCAACCCTGTATATCTCAGAATTTCTGTGTCCCAAAAGATTTAGCCCATGTGAAACCTCAGCTTCTCATAAAAAGCAGAAGTCTGAGGCTAAATTTATTCTGAAGCTTCGACCTCATTCAGTCATTTTGTATTTCTTGGATTGAGCTGTATAATAACCAGTTTCTGAGAATGGGGTTTATTTTCTCTACCTGGTTGATGAAAGATGCCTATTTATCAGTTACAGAAATATGAACTCAGACAAACATTTTAAAAAGCAATGGGTCTTCTCTCTCCGCACCCAACTAGGGTTGCCAGATAAAATACAGGACACTCAGTTACATTTGAATTTTAGATAAACAAATCATTTTTTTGTGTGTGTGTATGTGTGTAAGTGTGTCCTAAATATCGCCTAGGGCACACTTTATGCTAAAATAATCTTCCCATCATTTATCTGAAACTCAAACTTAACTGGGTATCCTCTATTTTTATTTCTAAATCGAATAACCCCAACCCAATTTCCATGGTGAAATGCACTTGGAGAAGTGTAGACAGCTCCCACTGGCTCGAGCAGAGCTTTGATCCCCAGCAGTAAGGAAGGTGTGAGCCACAGCGTGGAGTGTGGTGGCAGCTTCCTTGTCTCAGGCAATCAGCAGTTCCTCTTCTCATTTCGTGGTGCACATTACAACGTACTGTGGTCAAGAGGAATTGACTGTGACCTCATTATTTATTGGCAATCCTAAGGCCTCCCTCGAGCCAAATTAAAAAGGGCTTTTATTTGTACCTTCTTTTCCTTGACCAGCGTGTCAAGAGTCTGAAGAGAGGGCATGACATTCTTGTTCATTCTGTGCACAATGCATTTCTTCTTGCCAAAGAGTCTGATTGCAGCAAGGTCCTGTTAAAGAAGATGGTAGAGCGTAGGAAGTAGGTTCCCCAAGGAGCTTTTCTTACCAGAAATCAGTCTGGGCAGCAGAGGGAAAGGACACTCCAAGATTGTAATGAACTCAGCTAAGAGCACCCGACCGGGCCCAGTTCTGCAATCATACCTATTGCTAACATCTCTAAGGATGGACTACAAACTTCTTGAGGGCAGAGACCTAGAGTCTAATTCGTTGCTTCATCTTCAGGTGCTAGCATGGAGTCACTCCCCACATGTCTGTTTTGCTGAAATAAACGTGAAATTGCTATCACATTTTGATCTCATTTGATCTTTGCAACATTTCAAGGAGGCAGGTAAGACAGGGATTGGGCCAACTGTTGTTTTTGTTTGGTTTTGGTTTTTGCTTCTCTGACCAATTAATAATGACAATATTTCCTTTGGTTGTTTTTTTTTTTTTTTTTTTTTGGAATTACAGGTGAAATGTCCATTTCTGTCTTTTCAGAAGGAAATTGAAGATAGGCTGAGATAGGCCGCAGTGATTTTGTGCAGGTCTCTCCTCGTTACTGAGGGTGTATCTGCAGGGAAGGCCAAAGGATGTTCATATTTGCCTAACAGCCCCACAATCGCTTGGATATAGTGGATTCTAATTAGTGTTGAATGGTTTGAATTTTAGCTGATTGTGGGAAACATTGATAGGGTTATATCTAGGGAGTGAAACCAGGTGGCCAAAATAGGCAATCTGACTTACAACTCCATGCTTATTATGTGCAGTCAGAAATCATTTATTTTTAATTCTTTTATGATTAGCAGACATTTTTATGGTTGTTAATAAAAAAAAAGAACTATCAGGGCACTTGGGTGGCTCAGTGGTTGAGCGTCTGCCCTTGGCTCAAATTGTGACCCCGGGGTCCTGGGATCGAGTCCCGCTCCTCCCTCTGCCTGTGTCTCTGCCTCTCTCTCTGTGTCTCTCATGAATGAATAAATAAAACCTTAAAAAAATCATATTAGTAGAGCATGGACATTGCGTGTTGGCTACCTACAGTGTTGTAGTCCCACAGGGCATTCCAAGAGTCCCATCCGTTGTTATTGTCCACATTGGCCACATTATGCTCATTGTTGACGCTCACGGACTGTTGCCCACTTGCACCGCTGTTGCTGTTCCCGCCAATGTTGATTTCCTGGAATTTATGAGAAATTGACAGTGATTTAATACCACATTTCTTTGCAAATGCATTTGGGCAATACACTTTAAAAAGTTTAATACTTACGGAGGAAGCAAGGGCTGGGGTCAGGAAGACTCCAAGAAGTCCAGCGAAGACAATCTAGAAGATCGTAAGTAACACGGGTCTACTATCACTTGGAAAACAGTGTCCTCTTCTTTCTCAACCCGACCTTACAAAAATTACTAATTTAACCCCTCTGTTAAGTGGTCTGTCTTTTCTTCTTTGACCTTGTATTTTTTTTTTCAGTCACAGAAAGTTTCAATGATAATGCAAGACGGTATAGTTCAATTACTTGAAATAATCATGTTATTATGGTTTATAGTTTTAGAATTGTTAATGTAGCTCTTATGAAAAACCCCTGTCCTATCAGTATATTGAAGGACACATTTGAAAATGAATAGCATCCATGGATATAGGTTCTGAGAATTACGTCCAAAAATGATTTGATTTTCTTATTTGATCTGGGATGCTTTCATTCCTCCAAGGACTTCCTAATTTAGAAAAGTACTCTTTTTATCTTAAAAAAAATTTTTCCCCCCAAGCAATGGATTAATAAGCAGACTGGCTGCTGCTGCCAAGAGACTGAGGGTGGAGAGGTCTGGCTGTTGAGTGTGGCTGGCACAGACGAAGTGTGTAACTGTCCCAGGGTACCTGGGTTAGTCCTTTGTCATTGGGCACGTGACCTTAGTTACCAGAACACAGAGCTTTCTGTAGATGCCCGATTCTGAGTACCTATTCTCATTTCCTTGGCCTGGGACAAAATGGTTTGAGATCTGCCCTGGAGATTCAAGGTAATTCTTTTATTTGCTTAATTTTTCTCCTGATAGCTTAAGAAGGAGGTAAAAATTAGGCTCCTAAACAGTGAGAGGTGGTGGGAATTTTAGAGATCTACTAGTTCAGGGCAATCCTTTCATATGTGAGGGAATTGAGCTCCAGATGTTAAATGACGGGGCCAAGGTTATATTGGATCAGATTCGACCCCTTGTTCACAGCAGAACTCTGAGGGGACACCGTCTCTGACCTGGGTTTGGAGTTCCTTTTTTTTCTTTTTTTCTTTTTTTTTTTTTTTAAACCATGCTGCTATTAGAACGTATTTCTAGATAATCATTTTACAATTGCAATTCCACTCTGAGGCAGAGGCTGCTGTAATATGTGTTTAGTATGTTAAAGCATGAAAACATTCATCAGATTTCTATCCCCTGCGACACACAGTACCACCAGTTACTTTGGTGGAGTTTTGTGCTCTACCTACCACACTCTCAGCCTTTTATCTGGAGCCACAGGTGAGAAGCTGCTCTGGCTTCACGCATCAGGTATTTTTGTGGATAAATGACTGTGGTCAGGGTTCCAGCAAGCCATTCTTACTTGGAGATCCAGTTCACAGCAGAGAACATGACAGTAGGTCTCTCACCCATTTAATTGGGGTACTAAGCTTCTCATCTTACCTGAACATGCTCAGGAATTTTGGTCAAAAGGGGGATTCAAGAATGTGGAGAAAGTTTGGGCATTTTCTATGGCCAAAGGACTGCCTGCTTTGTGACCAGCCCTGAATCAGAAGGCCAGGAAGGTAATTTTATTTAGCTAGCACAGTATACAATGCTCAGACAGCTCTCTACTGCCAGCATAGCTACCATTCTCCGCTGAGATGCTTATAATCGCCACGGTTCAATGACATGAAAGGAGATTTTTTTTAAAACAAAATTTCCATGATGGTGAGATTATCCTAAGAAACAGACTCCCGCACCCTCCCCCCCTTAGTTCAGAATGTTAACAGTCTCTAATCATAAGAGAATACATTCAAAAGGAATCGTCTACTCACTGTGAGCTTCATCTTGGCTTCACCAGAGCAATGGAGTAGAAGAGGAGGCCGGCATGAGCTCAGACAAGAACTCTTCTCATATTTGTACTTAACCAGCTTTACTTAAAAGAGGTGTGACTAGGGTGGGCCCAAGATTTATCTTTCTCCATTTTCCGTATCAGTGCCATGATCCAGCATAGCAGGAAGCTTGCGGAATATCTAGCTAGTTGGCAAGGCACCTCGACATGGAGCCGAGCTGACTCATCACTGTTGAAGTTGAAGATATCACAGCAAACTCAATATGATCTATGATAACTTCTGGTCCAACTGAGGCTGTGGGTGTGGGTATTTTAAGTATTGATGTCACTCAGAGTCACAAGAAGAATAATCCCTAAAATCAAACAAGACTGTAGATGAGAAACTGTGGACATGCTGGGGCCCTGCAGATAGCAGCTCCTGTAAGGACGTGGGAATGGTTTCCTCTTCGTACCTTTCCTGAACCCACCTCGATGACTTAGCTTAGGCTAAACACGTTCTGTTAGTGCCTCCCAGCACACCCATATCCTTTGCTGTACTGTTGAGCTCTCTCGGGGGTACCTTGAACCATGCATAGTACATAGAGAGAAAACCTGGGACCCATTTCAGCAGTGTCTTCTCGCCACCACATCCAGGCCCTTCCTAAAGCACGCTCCATCTTGTCTCAGAATGGCCTCTCAACTCTGGTCTCGCCCATAGCTTCTTTCACCAGAACTTTAATAATAATCATGTGATGGATCACTCTGGTGACCCATCTGCCATATTCCAGCACATTTTTCCTAAGGTGAGCTTCCTGAAGTACATATATATACAAACACAACCCAACTGTGCTTAGAGATGTTCACTGGCAGCCTGTGGGATGAGCTTTAAACTCATTGGAATGGCACAGAGGGTCCTTTATAAGAAGGTTTCCAAAGCCTCCCCAGCTGTATCACTCTTATATCCCTATATTCCAGCTACACCAGTAGTTCCTGCAATAACTGGAATATTCGGGATGTTTCATGCCTCTGTGGTTTACACACGTTGTCATCCCATCTTGGGGTGGGACCCTCTTGCCTTCCTTTAATTAGGAAACTGTTATACATTTGTCAAGGCCCAACTTAAATACTACTGCTTCCAACACACCCTCCCCATCTCTCAGGGGGGACTTTCTTTTTTTTCTTCCCGGAGCTATAAAAGCAATCTCTGTCCTTTTATTCACTTCCAGATAACATAATTTTCAGAAATTATGTCAAAATAAGAAAAAAAAATGTTTTCAGCAGAAGCAGAGAGTAGAAACGGTCACTTGGGCTGACAAGTAAATGCTCAAAACAGTCTTGGAGTTGAATTAAAGTTTTATTTTTTTTCCTACTTTCTCCTATGCACTGAATCTAGTAAAGCCAATTGTCCAAGAGGAATGTTATATTTCATCCATCACTGATTTACAGGTTTCCTCCTTGGAACCCTTTCTGAGCTCATGATTGTCCTTTCACGTGTGGATTGGGGTTACGATGGGGTTACGTGATTGTAAAGCTTGATGATTCACTAGCACCACCTCTTTGAAAAGGTAATTGGATTAATACAGACCTGGTCAGATTTTGTTCATGTTTTTAACGTGTCCACCAATGTCATGCAAATGTATTCTTTAGCTGCAAAAGCTCAATAAGCCCCGGGGTGGGGGGCACAGGTCTTCATCTGCCTCAGGGATTGTCACATCACTGCAAAGTCAAAGAGGGGACAGCTTGGTGCCTTTAGGCCCAGCCACGGGTAGTCACTTCAGTATGTGGGTAGAGTCTAACTCGCTTTTTGCATGTCATACCTTACCAAAGATTCAAGGTTGACATTTTTTTCAGTGTGAAGTGCTGGTGTGGAAGGTACTCCATGATATCGATCGATCGATCGAGTTCAGAGTCCAAAAATGCCACTCTTAGAGATGGACAATTCACATTCACATATCAACTGTGCTAAGACATTGGCAGGGAGTAATCTATGCCGTGTGGTTTCATCCGGATTCCCCTAAACGTAACTGACCATAGAACCTTGTTTTTTTTTTTTTTTTCTTTTTTTATCGATTTATTTTTCTCAGACCTATCAACACCCTTGGCGGGGGGTGGGGGGATGGGGGGGTGGGCAGGCAGCTTCCTTAGGGAAACAACAATTGTGCTGCTTTTGAGGCTGCATCCTGGATGTGAAAAATCCATTTGGGGAGCTGCTGGTTGGAACGAGGGGCCAGGAGACCTAGATTCTGTTCTGTTTCCTTCTTTCTATGAATCTCTTACCCTCTAGGCTTTAGATTTCCTATGGGTGAAAGAGAAGAAATTCATCGTTTATACAATATTATTTCACTGGCTCCAAAAATCAGAACTTCTTCCTCTGTACGTTGTGCAGTATTTATAAATGTGCCAGGGTTGGGCGGGGGGCAAGGGGATCAATCCTAACCTTAACTCTTGTCTCATTTAAGGCCGAAAGTCCTAAGGAAGGTGAGCAAGTCTCTTGTTTCCTCCCACCTGTTTTGTATATTTCTTATCCTCCCGTGGGAGGAAGACAGGCCACATTAATTTTTTTGTCACCTCCATAGAACCTAGAATATATTGGCACACACATGATGCCCAATATACCTATTTTAAAAATAAGAATTTGGAAAAAAAAAAAAGAATTTAGGGGCACTTGGGTGGCTCATTCGGTTGTGCATCCAACCCTTGGTTTCGGCTGAGGTCGTGATCTCAGGGTCCCGAGATTGAACCCCACGTAGGTCTCCACCATCAGCAGGGAGCCTGCTGGAGAGCCTCTCCTCTCTCTTCCCCTCCCCCTGCTCTCTCTCTCTCTCTCACACACACACACACACACACACACACACACACACTTTCTCTCAAAATAAAGAAATAAATATTTTAAAAAATTAGAATTGCATAAAGTTGATACTCAAACTCAAGAGAACAAAAAATGCACGTGTGTACTTATTCTGATTTTTGGAGCCAGCCAGAGAGGTGTTACCCACCAAGGATCCCAGGAGATGGTGTGGTCCCTGCCCTGGGATCAGTGTGGGGCACACCAGCGCCTGAGCAAATAGGCCTGCCCTGCCCGCAGAGCTGGACGCTGAGCCAAGTGCAAGCCCTTATCGCACTTTATCTCATGGCTCGCACACCCAGGCCTCGCTTTACCCCACACCCTGCGGTGTCGAGCTGGGTGGGTGGGAACTCCCTCTGTGTGCAGCAAACAGGCCGGCCTGGGTCACGCTCATCCCTCAGATCGGGGGCCTCTCGGAGCTTCCCCTCGGACAGACTTTTACTTTCCTCCTTCTCTCTGAGCAGAAGGGGATGTTTCGTTCCGGGGCCCTTCCACCACGTCCTCCTTCGGGCTTCCCCTGTCACGGCCGGCCCATGACCAGGCCCCACTGACACCCGCGAGGCCCCCCGTCCAGCCCAGCCCGGCCGACCCTCAGGGCGCAGCTGGCCTCCCGCCCGACGCCCACCGCGACGGCCCCCAGCGCCCACATTCTTGCCCAGGTTCTTAGTCCTTCACTGCCGTTTTCTGAGCTCGGCTCACACCCATTTGACATTTGTCGTGGCAGCCCCACGCCAGGTGCTGAACACGCCGGGGGCCCCGGGCAGCGGCACCTGTCAGGCGCCCACTCAGGTGCCCGGCCTGGACGCAGCAGGTTAACCGTCATGGCCAGGAAGCTTCCAGTTCCAGAGAAGCCGTGCTGGTTACGCAGTTGTTTCTGGAAGGGAAAGGAATTCTCCTCGAACCACAGCCAAGTGGAGGCAGCCCCTTCCCGGGGCAGTGGGAAGCCCTTCCCTTCTGTCGTCTCCCAGAGGCCGCGGCCTTCCAGAACATACTCGACCTCGCCTTTCCGTGGCCTCTCGCATGGCTGTCCAGATGCCAACAGTTGGGCCCCCCCCCGAGGTGACCACGCGTCCCGCCCATGGGAGGCCGGCCTGTGGCGCCAGGTGGCGCAGCGGCCCGAGGAGTCCTGCCGTCGGAGGCCCCTGGGGATGATACCCGCCGTGGAAGACACACGAACGCACAGAGACAGGGAATCCCAGTGAACAGCTTCATTCTGTGTCGTCACGGAGGACAGTCAGGCCTGGGTGAGTGCTGCCCTCCTAGAAGGGGGTGGGAGACAACTGACCGTCTGACGACGAGAAACCCCCAAGCGAAGGAACGAGTGCTCTCATGATCCTGTTAGATGACTCGGAAATAGGAGCAGTTATCCCAGGTCCGCCATTCCCACTGAAGCGACTCAGAGGAAGTGGTGTCAAAACACTGTCGCGGGAGGGCTGGTCCTTACCCCAGAGCCTGGAGGCTGGGGAGGCCTGACCTCCACCCCAGAGGCTGCGAATCTCATGATCCCAGAGGGGGCGACCACAGGGCAGCAGCAGAGGGGCCACCTCCTGCCTGGCCTGGAGGCCCCCGGGCCCCTGCACCAAGCGGCCTCCACGGTTTCCTGGAGAAGAAGGAGCCAAAGTAAAGGGCTGGGCCCAAGGCCACTGGGCCGTGAAACAGGATTTGTGAATCGCCGAGTTTCCAGCAGGTGACCTACCTGGGCTGGTCTCCTGTCCTCCACCACAGGCAGAGAACATCCACACGCACGTCATCGTTCTACTTGGCGATGGTGGATGTTCCGAGGCGCCCCGGGGAACTCTGAGCTTTCATGTGTATTCAGTTATGTGCCCTTCTTCTACCCACGTGCCAGCCTCCAGTCCCTGGAAAAGCTTAATAACACTTACCCACTGGGGCTTGTTCTGGAATCTACGTTGTCTTCTGAGGTCCCCCTGGCTTTAAATAAAGGTCCAACTCCCCTCATCCTGGCCAGGAAAGTTTCTCCTTTGCTGAGCAGCAGTGGATCTCCAGGCCTCCAATCTTTTCTTCATTTTCTCATATTGAAAAGTAATCAATTAGGGATCCCTGGGTGTCTCAGTGGTTAAGCGCCTGCCTTTGGCCCAGGGCGTGATCCTGGAGACCCAGGATCGGATCCCACGTCGGGCTCCCTGCATGGAGCCTGCTTCTCCCTCTGCCTGCGTCTCTGCCTCTCTCTCTCTCATGAATAAATAAATAAAATCTTAAAAAAAAAAAAAGAAAAGTAATCAATTAAAAACAATGAGTCCCACTCCCGGTAACGCAATACCCCAGTTATGCACAAATGCCACAGAGGACTCAAAGTTGCCAACAACCAGTGCTCATATTGCAAGATCTTACCATCTCTATGAGAGACGGGGTTGGCTTCGCCGAGTCACACGGGGCTCACACTAAGAGCTCCACACTTCAGTTTAACTTTGCAGTTGCCATCTTGAATTTTTTAAAACAGATTTTGTTTATTTATTTTACAGAAAGAGACAGAGAGAGAGAGAGAGAGAGAGTGCATAAGCAGAGCAAGTGGCAGGTACAGAGAGAGGGAGAAGCAGGCTCCTTGCTGAGCAAGGAGCTTGATGCAGGGCTCCATCCCAGGACTCTGGGTCATGACCTGAGCCAAAAGCAGACACTTAACCAACTGAGCCACCGGGAGCTCCACCATCTTTAAAATTTCAATAATTTTTATTTTTGGCTGTGTGTTTTGTCAGTAAATCTAGTGGGACAATGGAGGATGCACTGGGGGCCTGAAGCCTTGGCCCATGGGTGGTCCTACTTCTTGCCTCTCCTACCTCTGATTCCCACCTTCCTCTGTCAGGTAGGTATCTTTTTTTTTTTTTTTTTTTTTTTTTCTCAAATTTCAATATCTGCCTGTCGGTTTGCTATTTCTTTTTGGTTTGTGTGGGCAAAATCTTGATACTAAAAAAAACGAGCGAAAGCCAAACATAAAAACCTTCCCTTAGCTCCATCTTCCTCATATGGAAAGCTTCTATCTCCTGTTCCCTTTATATCTCTTAAAAGAATCCTGCAGATTTTCTGATTCCATGTCCTCACCTCCCAGTCAAGCTACATCCCTGCAATCTGGCCTCAAGTCCAAAGGATAACTGGTGGTGCCGGGCAGGGGGCCCAGCCCTGAAATCTGGGCTGTGCTGATACCTGCTTGAGACCCATATGACTTGACCTCTTTGTACGTTTGACCCTGATAGTCTCTTCTTTTCTGAAATCCTCTTTCCCCTTAACAACTATAACACCCCTTTCTCCCATTTGTGCTTCAAGTGCTCCTTCTACTACCCACCCGGTTGCTTGCCTCTCTCCATCCATCTGTCCCTTCGATGTTGGTGTTGGATTCTATCTCGATCTCCTTCTTTCCTCCTCCCTCGTCTTTTCCCTGGAAGCTCCTCCGTTCTGAACACGTGAGCCACCTCTACAGGACGGAAGAACAGATCAAACGTTACCAAGCCTCGGATGTTAGTTCACAAACGTGTGTGTTAGAGGACTCCAAACCAAGCCATTTTCATTAGTTCCCCAACATGCTGTGCTTCTATGACTTGTATGTAGTGTAATGGCAGTTTTAACCACCAGGCAATCAAGACAGTCACCTCAGTCGTCCTCAAGCTCTGGTTCCTCACCCTTCCCCCCTTCCTTACACAACTGGTAACCATGGCCTGTGTAAATGCTACCTTTTCAGTATTTCTTTTTAAAAAATAAACTAAGCTTCCCCCGTTCCATCATAAAAGTAAGTCATAGGAAATTATAGAGAATATGGAAAATCATCAAAGAAAATAATTGGCCTATCAGTGTGCTATGCCGAAATAATCACTGTTAACCTCGTCCCATATTTTCTGTTAACTTCTTCTTTGATCTGTGTATTATGTGCAAGTGTATCGTTTTGCCTTCAGATACTTGGGGATTTTCCAGTTACCTTTTTGTATTGATTTTTTTTCTTTCTTTCTTTTTTATTGGTGAAAAAATTTATATTTAGATTTATAGCCAGCTGGACCCAGTTTATGTGACCCCAATTTTGTTGGCAACATCCAAAGCATCGTAGTCAGGAGCCAGTCGGACATGGGCTTTCTTCTCTCCAGCAGGTCTCGTCAAGGTGTTGACCTTGGCCGCATCAATGTCGTAGAGGTTCTTCACAGCCTGTCTGACCTGGTGCTTGTTGGCCTTGACGTCCACAGCGAGCGCGACTGTTTTCTTCATGGCTGACTCGGGAGTCAGGGGGCACTTAAGGATGGCGTAGTGACCAAGCTTGTCTCTCCTGGGGACTCTCTTCCCAGGATATCTGGGCTGCCTTCAGAGACGCAGGGTATTGGGTAGTCAGGATGGAGGTGACTTGCAGATCTTCTTTTGGTGACCATGGACACCTTTCAGCACAGCTTTTCTGGCTTTCTTTCTTTCTTTTTCTTTTTTCTTTTTTGGCTTTCAAAGCCTTTGCTGGCTTCTGCTTTGGGAGAGGCAGGGGCTTCCCTCTTCGCCTTGGGTGCCATCTTCATGAAAGGGTGTATTGATTTCTACTTTAATTCCACTGGGGTCTGAGAACATACTTTGTATGAGTCTATTCCTTTTTGATTGTTAAAGTGTGTTTTATGGCCCAGAATCTGGTCTTTTTTGGTGAATGTTTACTATGAACTTAAGAAGAATGTATACGCTGATATTGCAGAATGAAATATTCTGTGTGTCAATTAGATCCAATTGATTGATGGTCCTGTTCAGTTCATCCACATCCTTACTGATTTTATGCCTGTTTGATCTATCAATACTGAAAAAGGGGTAGTAAAGTCTAGACTAGTGGGTTTCTTTATTTCTCATTGTCTTTCTCTTAAGTTTCTGTCTCATGTATTTTGATGCTCTGTTGTTAGGTGCATGCATATCAAAGGTTATTGTATCTTCCTGAGGAATTGACTCCTTTATCATGGTGTGATACCCCTCTTTATCCCTGTTACTGTGGGGTGTTTTTTATTCTGAAGTCTGCTCTAAAATTAATATAGGTACTCCAGTTTTTTAAAATTAGCATTAGATGGTATATCTTTCTTCACTCCTTTACTTTTAACCTGTGTCTTTACATTAAAATGGCTTTTCTGTTTGTAGCATATAGTTTAGTATTATTTTTGCATTTAAAAAAATTTTAAATTCCACTGTAGTTAACATACAGTATTACAGTACTTTCAGGTATACAATATAGTGATTCAATAATTTTATACAAGTGCACACCTTAATCCATATCATTTCTCCCCCATCCCCCCACCTCCCCTCTGATAACCATCAGTTTGTTTTCTATAGTTAAAAGTCTGTTTCTTGGTTTGTTTTTCTGTCTCTTTTTCCCCTTTGATCATTTGTTTTGTTTCTTAAGTTCTACATGTGAGTGAACTCATATGGTATTTGTTTTTCTCTGACTGACTTATTTTGCTTAGCATGATACTCTCTAGGTCCATCCTGCAAATGACAAGATTTCATTCCTTTTTAGGGCTGAATTTTATATATATGTCAGTTGGGTCTTATTTTTTGATCCACTCAGACAATCTTTGCTTTCTACTTGGTGTATTTAGATCATTCACATTTAAGTGATCATTGATATAGTTGGACTGTTCTCTACCATTTCTTACTACTAGTCAATTAAGATAGGTTGGTTTGTAACTGTTTTGCTTTTGTGGCACTTGGCTTTTGTTTTGTCTTTTTTGCCTTCTTTTAAGATTTCATTTATTTATTCATGAGACACAGAGAGAGGCAGAGACACCAGCAGAGGGAGAAGCAGGCTCCCTGTGGGGAACCTGATGTGGGACTCGATCCCGGGACTCCGAGATCACGCCCTGAACCAAAGGCAGATGCTCAACTGCTGAGGCACCCAGGTGCCCCTCACCTTCTGTTTTTTTTTTTTTTTCCAACACTGTTTTCTTTCACAGACTTTTTTAAAGAGAAGTTTTAAGTTCACAGAAAAATTGATCAGAATTTATATATATATAGATAGATTTTTAAAAAAAGATTTTATTTATTTATTCATGAGAGACACACAGAGAGAGAGAGAGAGGTAGAGACATAGACAGAGGGAGAAGCAGGCTCCATGCAGGGAGCCAGACGTGAGACTCGATCCCGGGTCTCCAGGATCACGCCCTGGGCTGAAGGCGGCACTAAACTGCTGAGCCACCTGGGCTGCCCTTATATAGATATTATACATTTTATATTTATTTATTACATATACTATATATTTATATATTATATATTTATATATATCCTATATACCCCCTGCTCCCACAAATGCACAGACTTTCCCATCATCAATAAACAACAGCGGGGGGTACGTGTGTTACAATTGGTGAACCTACACTGACACCTCGTTATCACCCAAAGTCCAGAGTTTACTCGGTGTTATAGCTTCTATGAGGTTGGGTCTGTGGTTTGATGTCAGAGGTTAATTTTGGAAAGCACTTGGTCATTATTACATCAAATATTATATCAAATATCTTCTACTCCTTTTTCTCTTTCTGCAATTCCAATTATGCCTATTTTACACTTTTGAAAATGAATATAAAAATAAAAAAACATATCGAAAGAACTCAAACGTGGACATGCTGTATCAGGATTCGAGGCAAATAAACCTTCTGCATGACTTTTTATGCTAATCTGGCTAGAGTTGGCATCATTTGCTATTTGGAGTTTGTTCTTGTAAAAAGCTTCAGATTTCTCTAGTCCCATTGCTTTTGTCCCCCTGCTGCCTTTTTGTTTCTCTAAAATCTCAAAATTTTACGCTTTTGAAAATGTCCCACAGCCCTTGGATATTCTCCGCCACCTTTTCTTTTCATTCTTTTTTTCTCTTCATGTTTCGATTTGGAAAGTTCTCCTTGATATACTGTCAAGGTCACTGAGTTTTTCCTCTACTGTGTTCAGTATGTTGACTGGACACATCAGAGGTATTCTTAATTTCTGTTACAGTGTTTTTGATTTCTGGCATTCTTTTTTGATTCTTTCTTAGAGTTTCTACCTCTCTGCTTGTATTTTCCATCATGCTGTCTACTTTTTTTCAAGATAGCTTTGAACACAGCAATCATACATCTTGTGAATTCCCTGTCGGATAATTGCAAAATCTGTGTCATATCTAAGTCTGGCTCTAAGGCTGGCTTTGTTTCTCTGGATTGTGTGTTTTTGTTTGGTTTGGTTGGTTTCCTTTGTCTTGTTCTTGCCTTTTAGTATGCCTTGTAGTTTTTCAACGTTTTATATTCAATATATTGAATGACATTGATTTGCAAATGTTAAATGAATCTTGACTTCACAGGAAAAAATCCTCTCAGTTATGATGTATTATTATTTTTATATATTACTATATTCAATATGCTGATGTTTTTTGGAGTTTTTTTCATCTATGTTCATAAGGGATTTGGGTCTGTAGCTTATTTTTTCATATTATCTTTGTCTATTTTTGGTATCAGGTTAAGTCTGGCCTTATGGGATGAGTTTGAAAGTGTCTCTCTTTTCTTATTCTCTGGTAGAATTTGTGTAGAATTGATATTATTTCTTCCTTAAAAGGCAGAATTTGCCTGTGTGACGCTATCAGGTCCTGGAATTTTCTTTGTGGGAAAGTTTTTAACTACAAATTCAGTTTCTTTGATTGATATAGGTCCACTCAAGATATTTATTTCTTCTTAAGTAAATGTTGATAGTTTGTGGTTTCAAGAATTTTGTCTATTTCATTTAGATTGTTGAAGTCTGGGATATTAAGTTGTTTGGAATATTTCCTTACTAGCCTTTTAATGGGCCAAAATCAACGATGATATATTGATGTTCCCTTTTTATCAGTGGTATTAATAATTCATGCCTTTTTTTCCTTGAACAGTCTGAATAGAAATTTATCAATCGATTGATTATTTAAATAATTCATTGGTATTTTTCATTATGTTTCCTTTATTTTCTATTTTCAATTTCATGTACTTCTGCTTTTATCTCTATTATTTCTTGTTCTAGGTTTAATTTGATATTTAATTTCAGGTTTCTTAAGGTGCATACTTCAATCACTTATTTGAGGCCCTTGTAAATTTCTTTCTTTCTTTCTCTCCTTCTCTTTCTTTCTTTCTTTCTTTCTTTCTTTCTTTCTTTCTTTCTTTTCTTTCCTTTGTTTTTTCTAGTATGAGTATTCAATGTTACAATTTTCTCTTTAAGCTGCATCCCACATATTCTGATGTGTTGCATTTTCACTTCCTTAAGTTCAAAATATTTTCTAATTTCCTTGTGACCGACTACCTCTTTCACCCACGATTTATTTAGAAATGGTTTCTTAAAAACGTTCAGATAATTAGGGATTTTCCGGCTCTCTTAGTTCCATTTATATTTAATTGAATAAAGCTGCTTGAATTTCCAATTCTTTAAGAATTTACAAGTTTGAACATCTTTTACTTATAATAAATCATGTTAATAACATTAGGTAAATTTTATTGCAAGCTTACTCTGTGCCAGTGACTATTGTGTATATGAGCTCATCCATGTTCACAAGGATGCTTTGAGGAGGCACTTTGTCCTCCTGTCTTTCCTCATGAGGATTTTGAAGCCCACGGTGAGAAATTAGAGAGCTCAGCATTTGAATCCAGGCAGGATGTGTTCAGAGCTTCAACTCTGCACCATCTCCTCTTTGTGCCCATTCTTCCTGTAATGAGGTTCTTTGCCCACATATCATATGTGTTCAATATTCTCCTGCAAATTTGTAAAAACTTTTTGTAAGTTGAAAATATTAATTTTTGGAGATTTTAGATAAACACTTATCTGTTTATTAATAATAAAAATAAGAAAGTTTATTCACTTCCCCCCAAAACAAGAAAATATCCCTCTTTGTCTTTCATATGTGTTAAAAGTATTTTTCCTGAGTTTTAAATGTGCCTTTACTCTTTTTTAACAACTAATGATCCTATTTTAAGTGGTTCTGGGATAAGGCTATAGTTATTTGGGCAAGTTAACGTAGATCCTACCATAAGAATAAGTAATTCTAAATTAATTTTCAAAATACATGTAAACATTTTATATGATGTAAAAGAAGCCAAAAAAAAAAAAAAGGAAAAAACTAGAAGGAAATAAGGTAAACATTGATCCAAATTTTGCAATGCAAAAAGATTTTTCTAAAGCCTCAAAGTATTGGAATAAATCACAAGAAAAAAGAAAAGTACGAGCTTTATTGAATAATATATAAAGGATCATTAGTTTCTCACCATGGGCTTCAAAAGATAAGATCATAATAAAGAAGGTGTGAGTTAAAATGTGTTTCAACTTACATAATGAAAAGGTAACTAACCAAATAAGTAGTCGGAAATGAATTTACTATTTGGTTTGCACAACAAAATAGCAAGAAGAAGACATTAACTAAGGATTTTTAAAAAAATTTACACTCAATGTGTATGTATATATATATGTATATTATAGAGGATTATCCTCCCACATTATAGAGGATAACTATCATGATGGTAATGCGAGAGCTAAGCATCATTAAGGTATTGGCAAAATCCTTGTTCTATGTTCTTCTGTTCCCACTGCTGCAACATACATAATAAATGGTACTATTGGAATGGCAAAAAAAGAAAAATTACACTCAATTAATTAACATATATCATTAGTCTCAGAGGTACACTAAGGATGTATTTGAGATATAAATAAAGGTATTATATTCATAAAAAGAAACAAGAAATTATGAGACAAAATAGGCAGAAACATAAGAGCACATTGCTGAGGAGAAGAACAAGTCAGGAACGTGGTAACCGTGCTGATAGCAGGTTTCACCTCGGCAACAGCGGATGCCGGAAGGCAGTGGGAGAGCATCTTTAAAGTGCGAGACGGGAAAATGCCTGTCGGTCTATAACTCTTATTCCAAAGTGAGAACAAAATAAAGATGTTTCCAAACACGAGAAGAAATTAATACCCTTGGCTCCCAATAAAAGATCTATAAAAGATATACGTAAGCCGAAAGAAAATAAAGTTCTTGGGATATATAAAAAAGAATTAGCCCCCAAATTGATGAAATATTTCAACAAATTTTATTCTCTGTTGATGGTAAATCTAAGTATTTTGATAACAATTTTTTAAAAGTGAAAGTACAACACTGAGCAAATATAACAATACGGGGTGGAAAAGATGCTCAGCAATGAGTCTAAGGTGACTGCGTCCCTTGTCTCCATTGAGATAAAAACACAGGACGTCTTTTGGATTTGTGGGCAACGTGAATAATTAAGGATGCCGCTAAAATCTCAAAGTTAGGATCAAACAATAAAAAAGTCCAAATCTTCTGGGAACAGAAGGGAAAAAAAGAGAACATAAAATTTTTATCAGTACAAGGAGGGCAGACGATAGGAGGAAACGCAAAGGGTGGAATAGCTCTGTCCGCCCTCATGTCTGTAGGTCTGGGAGCTGGCTTACGTTTTGGGGTGAGGAGCCAAATTTGGGACAATATTTGCAGACGTGCAAATATTCTCCCAAAACTGTGATTCTTCCTGTTGCCACTATCTCAAGAAGGTGTAACGAAGCAGCGTGCTTTCATCCACCCCAGGTGACCAGCCAGGGTAGCGGAATTCCAGTAAGTTAGGTCACCCAATGTCTGCTTTTCAAAAGCCCCATTTTTTAAAGCTGCTAGTTAGGACGTCACTCCAGCTCTAGAACAAGGACATCGCTTATGTTACTTCTCTGCTTACTATAGCGATCCCCAATAGTTAACAATTTTGCCATTGACAGGTTCTGTTTATTTTTCTATTTCCCCGGCTCCTGAACTCATGATCCCACTAGCCAAACATTTTTGAATGTGGTATTATAAAAATGGCACAAATTCAACTTTATTCCATTTTTTTTTTAAATTTTTATTTATTTATGATAGTCACAGAGAGAGAGGCAGAGACACAGGCAGAGGGAGAAGCAGGCTCCATGCACCGGGAGCCCGATGTGGGATTCGATCCCGGGTCTCCAGGATCGCGCCCTGGGCCAAAGGCCGGCGCTAAACCGCTGCGCCACCCAGGGATCCCCTATTCCATTTTTTTTTAATCTGAGAAACTTCCAGTGCACTTTAGGATAAGTAGAGATATATAACTCACAGTTTTTACAGAGTTTGGGGCAACATTTAATGTGAATGTTTGGTTAACCCCAGTCATTGGGCAGAGTGCTCTCTGGGCCTTGTTCCTCATGAATCTCTGGAAATTGGAAGCAACGTTAATAGGGAAACGGAAGAAAGTCATAGGGGGCCCCCAGCCACTGAGTTCACCTCTAGTCTTACTTCCGTTCTTTGGGCAGAAGAATTCAAAATGCAGGGCAGACATGGAAAGACACTAAAGCCCCAACGTAGGGCTTAAGGGAGGGCTTTACCGTAGGGGGCAGAGAGTAAGACCATGTCCTTGTATTTCTATAAGATGTTGGTGTTGAACAAGCATCTTGTTATTTATTTATGTATTTATTTATGATTTTATTTACTTATTCATGAGAGACAGAGAGAGAGAGGCAGAGATACAGGCAGAGGGAGAAGCAGGCTCCGTGCAGGGAGCCCGACGCGGGACTCGATCCTGGGACCCCGGGGTAACACCCTGGGCCAAAGGCAGACGCTGAACCTCTGAGCCACCCAGGCATCCCCTTGCAATATTTTTAAAGGGTGGAAATTGAGATCTTGACTGCAACATAATGCAGATAAGGAGTATTTGCTGAGTGACCAAGTGGTAAATTTTTATCACTGACGAATGAACTTTACTGATACCAGGTTATGTCACTGGGTCTCAATCCTGATAAAGGAGTTTGCTCGGGTTTGTCAGAGATATGGACATAGCCTTTCCCAGAGTAATTATTCTGGAAAGAGATTTCCACACCTTAAAGCTAATATAAAGGGTAGAAGTTGCACTGGCAGCCTCACTTGCTCTGGCTCCTTCTTCCCATCAGGCAAAATGAAAATCCTCGTGAGTATTTGCTTATGCTTCTTTATAGTTTTGTGGTGGCTCTTGCAGGGAACGTGTGAATCCAATATGCCTTGGATTTCAGAAGTCTTAGGTGAACACTGTGCATGCTTCTAAGCTTCTGTGATTGAATTACATCATGTTTTTGGCAGGGATAGTGTTAAATATTAAGTCGGATATTTATTTGTCTGCTGTCTATTTTCCGAGATGTTTACTAAAAAAGATGCAAAGAAAACATTTTGGAAATATCTAGAGGATTTTAATTTTGGAGAATTTTTAATAATTCCTTCTTATGAGCTTGGGAAGGAATGTAGGTGTTTTAGGGCAATAGCATCTACTACTTAAAAGAGAAGGTATAATTTTTTGGAAAAGACAATAGCAGCAGTCATTTGCTAAGTGTGTATTAGATTCTAGGCTAAACGTACATACTTTGATTCTTTACTTCAACAGCTCTGTGAGCTGAGTAGTGTTACCCCGTTCTACAGATGAGGAGACTGAGGCACAGAGGAATGTGATTTTCCCATTCCGGTAAATATGAGGTTTAGACCTGAAAGGTACCCGTCCCCATCCCGCTGGCGGGAGCAATCACGGCGTAGTGTTTCTGCCGTGTCTTCCCTCCTCCTGCCGACCCCAGCCCCGATCCCAGGCTCCCACGGCTTCACTCTGCAGTGCTCCATGAACAGAGGTTTGTGTTTTGACCCAGAATGGAACTCCTTCCACCAGTTATCTATCCCTTATTCTCATGGAGTTGTTGAGGGAGAAAGCAAAATGAGGAGTTCCTCCCCACCAAGTGTTCAAGATTGTTGGCTTAAAGAGTTCCAGCTCCAAGGCGTCTCTTGATTTTCCAAGAGGAGGTCTGTGACTGAAACATAGACCCGTCACCGTGGTGCATGAATCAAGGTGTCGGGTGGGTGGCTACTTGGGGACCGGGGACACTTCCCGAGCTCGCTCTAATTACATCACTCTGGTGGCGAGTCGTCCACTCATCTGTTCAAACCTCTGTATTAGACCCGTTAAATAGAATACAGAGGATTGCCAGGAGTTACAGGAGCTGGCCCTGAGTCAGGGAAGGAGTGGGGCTGTGCAGGTAGCCAGGTCAGGTATCTACATACAGGCCTTGGTCAGACACCCCACCCCCAGGCCTCAGAAGACAAATGTTCTTGGTGTTTGTCAGGAAAATAGAAAAATCCTCCTGATAGGTCTTAAAAATATCTGCCTTCCTGCAGATCCCCTCCGTGAGCGGTTTGCAATGACAGCGCCGTACATTGTGGTGTTGGGAACAGAGAACACAAAACTGGGATCCACAGGTTGGAGAAGACTCTAAACTGCAGCAAAATGTCAGAACTGCATCAATGTCGGCCTCAAAGCCCATTAGCCTAACATTTGTCTGACGGCCTCACTAAGGATCCCGTCCTTGGTGTCAGCCTCAAACGTTAGCCATGCCTCCAAGTTTCCTGTTTTCATAATTTCCCTTGGGAATCCATGGTAGCTCTATCATCCACAAACCCACTGTAAATCTGTTTTACCCCCTCAGTCTCAAGGAATTAAATATATATATTTTTTAACCATAAAATACAACTTCACTCCCGTAATCCAAATCCACTATGTGTCACACCAGGGTGTTCCTTCTTATCACTGTTCACCTGCTCCAACTTGTTTCTGGCATGAGAACGTGTGCTACCTAGAAGATTAGGATGTTGGGAAGGGTTGGGAATTGGGCATAAAGATAGAAGAATGACAAATAGCACGAAGTCAATAAATACCTGCCAAATGAGGGAATGTGTGTTTCACATCTTGGAAATGGACTGTTGGCTGCCCATGACCACACACCTGTGTCTCAGGGCGTATATTTTCTGAGACTTGTGCTGGTCTTGTCCAGTGTCCCCGTAGGTCCCTACCCTCAGTGACTGCCCTATAGAGAGTGGATGCAACTGGTCTGTCTTTCAGGTGGTATTTCTGGTGCTGGCCATCTTTGGGACACAATCCCATGGATACGAGGTAAGTCGGTTCACTATGGATTTTATATCTTGGAGTAATTGGGAGGGGGCAAGGAAGAGACAAGATAATCTATCTGAAGGACCGTAGAGAGCGCATATGCCCTATTTGGGATGGAATCCCAGAAATAACCAAAAATGGAAATGAAACGATTGGTTATTTCTTTTCAACTGCAATGACTTAAAAAAAAAATGCAACCCATTGCTTTAAAATGTGGTCCATCTCATTTCTCGTGTGATGTCACTGCTTCTCCCATTTCTCATATGAAGAAGAGCTTCGCATTCCTACTTTAGCATGTGTCTTTGGTCTAGGATGCCAGTGAGGAGGTTTCAGGCTTCAGTCTCTTGTTCATAGCAAGTGGAAGGCTTTATTTTGTCAAGAGGGTTGCCTTTCCAGTGCCCATGATTTATGGACAAACCATTATGTCTTTGATGTTAATCTAGGTTTATAACATCATCAGCCCAAACAACAATGGTGGCAATCTTCAGGAGACGGTGTCCATTGACAATCAAAAAAACATCGCCATCGTTAACGTCCACGCAGGATCATGCTCCTCTACCACAATTTTTGACTATAAACATGTAAGCAGCAAGGGAAATTGCACATTCTTCAAGACTGGATTTCTAAAGGGTGGAGGGGTGGCCACTTACTACCCAAGAACTATCGTTGCGATTCTTTTACAATTTTCCTTGCTTTTGCTTTTCCCTTTTCAAAAAGATTTTATTTAATTATTTTATTGAGAGAGAGAGAGAGAGAGAGCGAGAGCAAGAGCGAGAGCATGCACCAGAGGAGGGGAAGGGCCATCGGGAGAGGGAGAGAGAGAACCTGAAGCAGACTCTGAGCTCAGAGTCGGGCTGGGGGCTCGATCTCATGACCCTGAGATTGTGACCTGAGCTGAAACCAAGGGTCGGACACTTAAGAACACCCAGGTGCCCCTCCCAAAAAACCATTTCTAAGCAAAAAAAAAGTATGACAGGAAAGATACGCATTTGCTTCACCTTTTCAGGTGGCAATTGGAAGCATCCTGATACTGTTTCCCTACAGGCTCAGAAAGCGTCTAGAAGGGTGGGCCAAAACCCAGAGTGCAGCCTGGCACACAGGCTCTCAAAAATATTCACTGAAGGAACAAATGAATGAATTAGGGCTTCTAATATGAAAACCTGTGCCAAAAAAAGAACGATTTCAGAATAAGCAATCACAGAATAGCAGAAATCCACAACATCTATGCACATTTAACCATGTAAGTCGGATGACAGTAAATCATACTTCTGGAAGAAGGAGCATATGTTAACCAAAAACTCCAAACTATTTCCAAGTTTCAGTTACTAGTATTAATAGTAAGTCTTAGAAAATTGCTCAGAGAAGTTATTTGGTCCTTTATCCATTTATTTGTTTGTTTTCCACTTGTTCCACCTGGTAAGGAGCTTGTTCCTACCGTGGGGCAGAGCTAGGCACTGTGGCTCTAAGGAGGTTGTAGTTCATCTCACCGGACATTTGAACACACTTTTTGTGTCCTTTTCTTGTAGGAATCTCCTCACATGCCTCCTCCCCATCGCCATTAGGAGTTCTAGGGTGCATGTGAGAGCATGCACTCTTTGAAAGATACCATTTTGTTTTATTTTATTATTTTATTTTATGTATTTTTTGAAAGATACCATTTTAAAGAAAGGTCTACTTAAATTGTTTTTTAAGGCAGATTTCAGGGAAATCAGCAGTGTCTCAAAAAAAAAAAAAAAAAAAAAAGAAGAAAATCCCAGAGTGGTGAGGACTTGGTTTAGCCTCTTCCACAACCATCGGGCTTTGCCTTAGTCTATTTTTGAATTTTAGGAACTGGCAATTTGTGAGAATTGAAAAATAGGAACTAGAAGACCGTTTGTATGACACACAGCCTCACGGACTGTATAATAATTTGGAAATCCATGGAGAAAACCCCATTTGGGATGAAGGATAGGTGGCCTCCGCTCCCACCTGGCTCCATGGGCCTCACCCGCCTCCAGGCCGGGCCCGACCCACCAGCCCGGGTCTCAGGTGGAGACTGGCTGGAGAGAAGCCAGTCGTCAAGGAGGGGAGGACAAATGAAAGGGGGGGGGTGTTGGCAGCGGGGGCCGCGCCGTGCGCAGGAGTGTAGGGGTCCCTGCAACGGTGAAAACCTTCGCCATCTGCGTTTCCCAGTAGAGACGCTACCTGCCGCGTGTGGCTGCTGAGCGCGGACTGGGACAGGCCATTTAAAGATTTTCAATGTTGCTTAATTTGAATTTAAATCTAGATAGCACCTGTGGCTAGGAAGGAGCTTGGTGGAACGCACAGTTCTAAAGGGGACTGCATCCGTCCCAAGTTGAGGGAAAGGCAGAGAGAGAGAGAGAGAGAGGGAGCTGCTGCTTCCTGACTGTCCAGAGCCCGCAGACTACAGGCCCGGGGTGCAAACCGGGAGACCTGGGACACAGGGCACGGCTCTGTCCCGCCTCAGAGGGAGCGACAGCTAGTGAAGAAGTTAAACTATCAGGCAAAAGAAGGTGAATGCATGGAATGGGTTTGGGGGTGGCCCTCCCTGCGCCGTCTCAGGGCTTTCCTCCAGCCCCAAGGGTCCAGCCCACCTACCCCCCGCAGCCCAGAAGCCAGGGGACCAGGAGGGCCAGTAACCGTGTTCTCGCTGCCTCAGGGCTACATCGCCTCCAGGGTGCTGTCCCGAAGAGCCTGCTACATCCTGAAGATGAACCATAAGGCCATCCCCTCCCTGGACCAGCTAAAACGGTACACCTATGAGAAACAGGTAATTTTGCTGAACCCCTACTTATTCCCTGTTCTTTTAAGATTTTATTTATTTATTTAGTTAGTTAGTTAGTTAGTTAGTTAGTTATGAGAGACGCAGAGAGAGAGGCAGAGACCCAGGCGGAGGGAGGAGCAGGTCCCTGCAGGGGGCCCGACGCGGGACTCGATCCCGGGACCCCGGGGTCACGCCCTGGGCCCAAGGCAGATGCTCCACCGCTGAGCCCTGGGCGCCCCCTTATTCCCTGTTCTTCATCCGGGGAGAACTGGCGCCTCCAGAGGAGTGACGAGGCTCAAGGGGAAGGTCATAGTGTTAGACCTTCCCGTGGACGCGTCGTCTCCACCTGTCAGTGCTTCCTCGTTCACGGCTTGGGGGACCCGAGCGCATCTCTCAGCTCGATCGCTACCTCGCAGGCCCCGATGCCGCGGCTTGTTACCGGTTCCGCTGTTTCTGTGGCGCAGGCTGGACGCCAGGGCTTGAGACGTGGTGCGGGCGGAAACACGAGGGCACGAGGGAAGTTGCACAGGAGCCAAGGGGCCACCCGGGAGAGCACGAGCACAGCTTCCTTCTCCCTCCCCCTGTGTCCTGCCATCTGTGCCTCCTTTGCCCGGGGGTTCACCCTCCCTAGGTTTCAGGGCCCCCGCGGTGAAGCCACCGCGTCCTACTGAGGCTCCTCTGCAGACTGAGTGCTCAGAGGACAGGGTGTCCTGGGGCTCCTGGCTGCCTCTGCTTAGTAGCACGAAAAGTCGACGTAGAATACGGAACACCGGGTGGCGTCCACCTATTTTATCCTCCCCCCCACCCCCCCGCTGCTCCAGGCCATGCAAAGCATCTTCTCCGATAAGTACCTCTGGGTCAAGTACAACCCGCTGCAGTCCCTGATCATGCACATAGACTGGTTCCTGTTCGGCTCGCCCATCAAGGAGCTGTGCAGTCACGTCCCCCTGTACAAGGGGGAGGTGTTCGAGAAGCCGCGTGAGTACCAGCCAGCTATCCCTTCGTCACGGATGTCGTGAAGGCTCCCCCGTGGGTGAGCAGGGGTGGACGTGGAGCTCGGCTCCTGGCAGTTGGCGTCAGGAACTGAACGCCAACGTCTGTGCAAATTGTGCCACACGTTAGGGAGACACAGAAGTGAGTAAGACTCTGCCACCAAGGGACTCAGAGTCTGGCTGGGAAAGTGGATGGGTTCACCCAGAGGAGGAATCTTTGGGATGTCCCAGGTGCTGAGGAAGGACCGTCGGGTTCCCTAATGTGCGGCGCGCTGAGCGGAGTCGGTAACACAGTTCTGCAGGCTTGGAAGGCCTGAGATCTTCAGATCTACTCAGTCCTTCACACACACACACGCACACGAGTTGCCCACGTTAACTCTGTGAGGCGAGGGTTGTGTTCTCTTGATCTCGGTCACCGTCCTACGATGCGTATGTGTAGCGAAGCATCACAGTGCACCCTTGAAATACACACAGGTCCATTTGTCAATTATTCTTCAAAAAAGCGAATCTAGGATAGAACGAGGCTAAGAAAGAGCGAGCCACGTGCCCCGATTGGCGGGGAGTAGACCCTTGAGTCACCCAGGGGACGGCCGTCGCCGCAGCCATTACTGGCATCTGTATACAAAGTCTCCAAGCATGCGACAGTGGCCAGAGGGAAAGAGGGGCCAGGCCGCGGATGGTGAATGGAACAAGGTAAATTCCCCAGCCTAGTGGAAGGCAAGATAAAAAAGAAAATAATTAGCATTTATCACGTGTTTTACGGTCTACAAAAAAACTTTTTAAGACATCTTTCTTTTAGTAGCGTCATTAGTACTTATACAAGTAAAAGTGACCCGCGGGTCCCAGTGCAGAGTGTCAGAGCATCCATCGAACAGAGCCAGACAGCGCTTCTAGGAGTTGTCAGTCTTTTTTTATTATTATTATTATTTTATTTATTTCAGAGAGAGTGCGAGCACATGCAAGAGAGAGAGAGAGAAAGAGTACACGAGTGGGGGCGAGGGGCAAAGAGAGGGGGCGAAGAAGATTCCTCCGCTGAGCGGGGAGCCCGAGGGTGGGGGGCCCTGGATCACGGCCTGAGCTGAAGGCCCCTGCTTCACCGGCTGAGCACCAGGCGCCCCAGGGCTTGTCAGTGTTGGGGAAGCTGAGGCGCTCTCCCCTTTGCAGCACGCGGAGAGCCAAGGACTCGGGGGACCTGGAACTACACGTACGACCCCTGGTCAAGGCAGTAACCAGAAGGCATCGGTTTGCTGCTTTCTAACGCTGTATTTCTCAAGGCTCCTTTTTTGCAATTTTGTCTCTTTTTCAGATACTGTCGGTACTGGCGTCTGTTCAAAAGTCGGATTCCTGGGCATCTTTGGACTCTCCATCTGCGCAGACGTGGATGCGTAGGCATCGGCCCCCTGGCGTTGCCTTTTCCCAGACCCCTCCCCTTGGTTTCCACTCAGCAGCCACGTTAAGTTCTTTCCCAATGCCCCAACTAATGTTGAGACCCGGTGGTGAATCATAAATCCTATATCGACAGATGTCTGGGTGTTTCCTTTTTTTCAAACAACAAAGGGAAACCAAACAGTGTTGACGTCAACACGTAGAGGGAAAGAATCTGCCAGGATTTCAGGCCCAGAGCGTAGAGTGTGAAGCCTCCCAGATAACAAATCTGAGTCATTACATGGTGGTCAGCTGGGTCCAAGTGTCCGTCTTGCC
Source organism: Canis lupus baileyi (assembly GCF_048164855.1). Lineage (NCBI taxonomy): Eukaryota > Metazoa > Chordata > Mammalia > Carnivora > Canidae > Canis > Canis lupus. The sequence goes on along the minus strand of NC_132848.1, from coordinate 70,627,360 downwards.
TCCACCAGACCAGAGGCCCATCTGTCCACCAAGAGCGGGGAGCTTCAGGGTACTCTTACCCTGAGGAGTACTGAGAAATGTCTAGAATTGTTGAATCATTATATTGTACCCCTGAAGCTAATATAACACTGTATGTTAATTAGACTTGAATAAGATTATAGCAAAATAAAACTTTAATTGAAAATAAAACAAGGGGATCCTTGGCTCAGCGGTTTGGCACCTGCCTTTGGCCCAAGGGCATGATCCTGGAGTCCCGGGATCGAGTCCCGCATGAGGCTCCCTGCATGGAGCCTGCTTCTCCCTCTGCCTGTGTCTCTGCCCCTCTCTCTCTCTCTATATATATATATATGTCTATCATGAATAAATAAGTAAAATCTAAAAAAAATAAAAAATAAATAAATAAAACAAAAAACAACCACGTGTGCCCTCCGGGTGGAGCAAGTGCTGGGGGGCGCGGTGGGCAGTGGCACCCCCCCTGCTCCGGGGGGCGGGGTTGGGTAGTTCTCTTAGCAAACAGCTCAACCGGCTCAGGTGAAGGAAACTGTCCCCTCGGACAAGGCCCCCAGCTTGGACGGGCCGTCACATGCATTTTAGAAAATGCCTTTTCGCTCATCAAAGCACTAGTCTCAACCTCCCTAAATACGATTATAACGTATTTTATCTTGGCGTGAGGATAGAGGTGGTTGGGAGCGCCAAATCAATATATAGGCGGAAAAAAGTTTTCCAACATTCCAAATAAATTGTGTAACGTGGACACATTCCCAGGTTGTACAGCTGGGCGGTGGGCTGGTCGGAACACGGGGGAATTGCTTAAACAAGAATTTCTGTTATCAACTGCTCTTCCTCCTAACATAATAACCACCGCCAAGTATATTTGAGACACTCGGCCACGTGCTCAGCGCTGGGACAGTTAGGCCGGCAAGACTCCCATTGTCAGGGAAATGGTTTTCTTGTTGGGGAAGGGACACATTTACGTGAAAACGTTCGCCAGCAACGGTAAAGAAGGTACAACAGGCCAAACGGGTGGTAGAGGCTCCTCGCCGGGACCTTGGTATTGGCGGGTGATGGAATCCACGTCAAGTTAACCGAGGCAAGGGGGGTGGAATTTGTTGTGTCACCTTGCTGAAGAAAGATAGAGATTTTGCGGTCTCAGGTGGCGAGACCCGGGGTGTGTGAGGGGGCCCAGACTTGACTCCCGCTCTCCATTCTCCTTCTCTCTGAGCATCAGCCTCAGAGGCTTATGCCAGCCTTCTCCAGGAGGATAGAAACCCCCGCCACCCTATGGTCCCCATGTTCCCAGCGTTGTCCTCAGAGAGGGAGGTCCTCCTCTCCATTCCAGTCTCAATTTGTTTTAATTTAAAAAATCTTTGGGGAGGAGCCAGACTGAGTCACCTGGGGCACGTGCTTACTCCCGGGGCCAAGACTGATGGGGACGTGGTGGGTGGAGGCTGTGTTTCGATTAGCAACTCCCTTGGGATTTACTGCTTAGAGCTGGGTTATCCTCATTAATTTTTACGTCAGTCTCATTTTTAAAGCAGAACTTCGGGATCCCTGGGTGGCGCAGCGGTTTGGCGCCTGCCTTTGGCCCAGGGCGCGATCCTGGAGACCCGGGATCGAATCCCACGTCGGGCTCCCAGTGCATGGAGCCTGCTTCTCCCTCTGCCTATGTCTCTGCCTCTCTCTCTCTCTGTGTGACTATTATAAATAAATAAAAATTAAAAAAAAATAAAGCAGAACTTCGAGGTCTGCTCTTTCGACTCTGCTTGCGTGAGGCGGGTCGACCCTCCTCGGTGCTGGTGCCATGCTGTCGGGGCAGCAGGTGCAGCGGGCCAGCTCGGGCCTGAAAGGAGTATGTCCAAGTGGAAGTTACCAGGAAGCTGGGGCTGCATTCGGCCTTCAGAAGGAGCTCCTCCTTCAGGGCCGGGGAGGGGACATATGGCCTGGCTCCAGCTTTGCATGCCTCGAGACATTTTTTAATTTCCCCTTGACTTCTCTCTTTGACTCGACTGTTATTCCAGAGTGCGTTGTTTGCTTTCCACGCTCGTGTGAGTTTTTCTGCCTTCCTTTTGTTTGTGATTTCTCATTTTACTCCACTGTGGGTGGAAAAGATACCTGGAACGGTTCTTCACTTCGTTAAGGCTTGTTCTGTAGCCTAGTGTGTGATCCCTCCGGGGAAATGTGCCGTGGGAGCTGGAGAAGGATCGCATCCCGTTGTCGTTGGATGGAACATTCTATAGAGGTCCGCTGGGTCCACTTGGTCTAGGGTGTTATCCACGTTGGCTGTCGTCTTGCTGATTTTCTGTCTGGATGGTCTCGGCGTCATTGGAAGTGGGGTAGCAGTTTCCTGCTGTCATTGTACTGCTGTCCGTTTCTCTCCTCAGATCTCCCCGGGCTGCCCCTGACGTTGACTGCACATATATTTATAATTCCTATATCCTCCCGGCGAGTCGACCCTTTTTTCATTATGTAGTGACCTCCTTTTCTCTTGTGACAGTTTTTGACTAAAAGTCTACTTTGTGGGATGCCTGGGGGTGGCGCAGCGGTTTGGCGCCTGCCTTTGGCCCAGGGCGTGATCCTGGAGACCCGGGATCGAATCCCACGTCGGGCTCCCGGTGCATGGAGCCTGCTTCTCCCTCTGCCTCTCTCTCTCTCTCTCTCTCTCTCTGTGACTATCATAAATAAATAAAAATTAAAAAAAAATAAAAGTCTATTTTGTCTGATACAAGTACAGCCACCCCTACTCTATTTTAGGTACAATTTCCATGGACTATCTTTTCCCGTCCTTTCATCTTTAGCTTATGTGTGTCCTTAAATCTTAAGCGAGTCTCTTATAGACAGCCTATAGTTGTTGTTTTTTTTTTTTTTTGGATCCACTTATCTACCCTGTATTGCTTTACTCGGGATATTGGCTCTGCTAAATCACTGTACGCCCGAGCATCGGCCTTCTCCAGGTCATCACGGAGGAGGGGCAAGTCTGGACCAAACATAACAAAGCATCAAGGTTGCTAGAGGAGCTGATCTGGCTACTGAGGCTGACCTGAGAGAGGAGGCCTGATCCCGGACGCGAGTGTGCCAAGGGGGATTTTGTAGGAATCTTGGTAAGGCTTGCAGTTGGGGTTATGTCCTATGACATTTTGTTCTTCCCAGTAAATGATAACGTCACATAGACCCATTCGGCCACCTTGAGGGAGAACGAAATGGAAGTTGTTCGTTCAGAGCTCCCGGGATTAGCGTGCGTGAGTCCGAGCAAGTATTTCCTTCTGCAAAGTCTTTGTTGGGACACCTGCTTGAATGGGTGTGAACATGAGTTAACCTAAACGTGATAAATATCAATTGATGAACTAACAAAATTCTTGAGACTTCTAGCTGCTGCTAACGATGAATTAGCTTAGATCAGGCTAATCTTGCTGACATAACAATTATAAACCTGGACAAAATGTGAAACAAACAGGTGCTTGCAGGCACCGGAGAGCGGCCCAAAGCAGGCAGGGACCAAAGAGGTAAGGCCTTTGAAAGAAATGTTCATCATCTATGGTTGATCAGGTTTGCAAGATCACATGATGCAAAAACCCACCGAGCACTCATCCCCCATCTACTGCCTCCTGCCCAGGCCCCCTTTCCTGCTACCAGAACCTCCGCTTGTCCGAGCAGCAGCCAAACGGCAGCCTGGAGTGCCAAGGTCGAAAGGCCTGGGCTTCCTCTATCTCATTTCCCTTAAGAAGACAAGGTGGGGTCGGCTTCCTCCGACAGTGCCTGGTCTCTGGGTGGCTGTAGGACCTCAGTTCTGGTCCAGGAGGTCTAAGTGGAAGTTTGCTGAGTGAGACTTCCCGGGAAGGGTCTTTCTTTCCTGATACAGAGGGACAGACTCAGCTGGCTTGCAAGCGTGCCCTCGGCTCTCTCCTGTTGCTCTTCCTCCCGCGTGGACGTGACGCCGGTGCCAGGAGATATGTCTGCGATCTGGGGACCACTGGGCAACAGCCCTGGAGAGGAAAGGTTCAGGGAAGGGAGGGCTGGAGGGCTGGATTGCCTCATTCTAGAGCAGCTCCCGCCGGCACCGTCTTTCCTCGGACTCACATGGCACACATCCAGGTCCACCTGTCTGAGTCACCGTGACGGTGGCCTCCTTTAGTCGCGGCTACAAGCGTTCCTCACGGATGCACCTGTGACTGCACTCGTGACCATATCCTGCCGTCTGGGCCCGGCCCAGCTCCGGGGCCCCCACTCTGCTCACCCCAGGACTCCTTTGGAAAGTCCGGCTTCACCACATCCCTGCACTCACCCTGCAGAACCCCGGTGCTACGCACCTTCTCATAGATCAGCCGAGGAAGAGATGGTACCCGGAGCCCACTGTCCAGCTCTGTGCACCTGCTCTTGCTTCCGCGGGTCCAGACACCGTCCCCAGCTGCTCCCTCAGCCCCAAGACAAACGTGCGATGCTATGGCAACTCTTTTGCAAAGGACCCAGGACACATACGGGAATGGAGTCAAGTGCTTCTTGGGGTTCTGGGGTCCGCGTCTACCCCACGGTAAGGTGGTAAGCCCGTTTCCTCGGGACGCCTTTCACCACAGGGGAGGACCGGCTGTAGCAGGGGTCTCCCCTGCTCATGCCAGTGTGTGACCTAGTGAAGCCATCCCCTGAAAATTCACCTCTCATACTTTTAATTTTTTTTTAAAGTGAAGGAAGTCCTTCCTTTTTTTTTTTTTTTTTTTAAATTTATTTGTGAAAGACAGAGAGAGAGAGAGAGAGAAGCAGGCTCCATGCAGGGAGACCGATGTGGGACTCGATCCCAGGACTCCAGGATCATGCCCTGGGCTGAAGGCAGGTGCTAAACCGCCGAGCCACCCAAGGATTCCCTATCTCATACTTTTAAGGGTGCAGCACCCCCCTCAACTTTTCTCTGAAAACTTGACTTTGCTGCACCCATAGGGCGAAGTCTTAGGGATAGCACAATGGCCACCCATCCTGATCTCTCGTTAACGACCTCTGGCGCCCTCGCTTTTCTCCCGTTTGACCCGATTCCATTGCCACGACGAGGGGAATCCTGGGCAGGGGTGGGGGTGGGGGGTTAGTTGCCGGCCTGCGACAGTCCAACATTGGCCTCCGCTCCAAGGGTCCTGCCAGGGTGTGTTTGAGTTTTGCCAAGAGATTCTCAGAATATTCGACTACTATTCCCTTGGGACCAGAGCGAGGGTGGGTCTTCCTGGGCTGTTGGGAACATTCTACATCTTCATCTAGGGGACAGCTCCAAGGCCTCTTCACGTAAATACTCACTGAGCCGTGCGCTGGAAATCCCGCACTCCACGGTATGTCGCACCCCGCCAGGCCTGCCTATATAATTTTTAAAAATTTGTAATACAGTCGAATACAGAGAAGCCCACCCAGCCTATGGCAGTCTAAGGAGACCCCACAAGTTGGCCACCACTGTAGGCGGCTCATAGCAACGCCGGAAGGCTCGGGCTCACGCTTGGAGCCCGCCGGAGGGCTGAGCGCAGTGGGGGTGGTGGGTGCACGGACAGCAACGGTCTGCTAGAGAGACAGCCTGGGAGACGGGCTCAGGGGACAGCCTGGGGGAAAGCACCCCGAGGTGCTGGCGGCCGATGAAGGGGATCCATTGGAATAGCCGCCCCAGGTCCGGGTGAAATGGTGGGGCTGGTCTCTCTGCCCCAGGCAGGCCGTGGCATGAGGTGAAGCAGGGCGTTTCGGGAAGGACAAAGGGCTCCAGGCCTGACCCCTTGGAAAACTGAGGCGTGGAGCGAGCAGGGAGCCAGAGACTAAACATGGAGCAGCTGCTGCCCTTGCCTGGCGAGCTGGCCCCTACGGCCTCAGACCTGAGGCTCAGGATCAGCGGTTCTTCCCTAGGCTGCGGAGAAGGATAATGGCAAGAGTTAGGAGCACTCTGGGTGCCAGGGTGGAAGGGCAGCAAAGGGACAACCGCTCCCCGGAAGGGGGGTCGGCAAGGGGCGTGTCACTCTCCAAGCAAGGAGGCCAGGCACTTGCCTCAGTCTTGGGTCTCTCCTCCCCGAGAAGCACCTCACGGGCAAGGGGGAAAGTTTTGCAAGAATCTCAGTGATTTCTTGGAGGGAGCACTTTGTGTGGTCCCAGCTGGGATGCGGTCGCGACAGAGGACTTCCGGTGACCCTTCTGAGTGATTGCTTACAGGAGACTGAGGACACAGCCCAGGGAGAGCTCAAGCTCAGGAAAGAGGGAGCTGGGCCCAGGTCCAACCCAACCACAAAGCCCGGATGGGGGAAGCGATGCCAAGCACATCGTGAGGCCTCACACTCAGATGTGTCCCCAGTTGTCCCCGGGGGGCTCATCCTGGGGACCTCGGGGCGGCGAGCGGGGACTGGGAGTAGAAACCACAGAAGTGACAGAAGGGAAAGCCTTTTCTCAGTACAGTTGTTCTAAGAAGCCGGCACACAGGGCGCAGCAATGTGGACAATTGACCCCAAGCCGGGGGGAGACGTGCTCTCCCCATCTCTGCATTGACGCCCGACCGCCCGTGCTCCCCTGACCCCCACGGGCTCCCCGGGTAGTGGCAGACATGCCGGTGCCCGCCCTGGACGTCACACGGCGGGCGGTGGAGATGGCCCAGCTGGGGGCAGGGGGCCTGGGGGTTCCCGGACCCCCTCTCCTGGTTCTCAGAGGTCAGTGCCAGCAGGCAGCACGGGGGGCAGGGGGACAAAGAGAGAAAGAAAATAGATTCCTCTGCTTGGGGGATCGATGGGCCAACTCTTGGCCACCTGCTAGGTGCTGCCAGAGAGGCTCAGAGATTAGTACACGGACTCGGCGGGAGGGGGACTCGTCCGATCGCGCGTGGGGGGCGCAGGCTGCTGTAACGTCAGCGTGATCGTGTTTAAAGCAGGAGGCCAGTGGCCTCGGTGAACTCAGGGCGCGTTGGGTCCGGCACGGGCTTGAGACTCAAATAGAGTAAACTGCACGGAGTGCGGGCCCGGCGATCCAGGACAAGCGCTGACCGAGGCCAGCAGCGCGGTCAGGCCTGCAGACGGGCACCTCGACCTCGGGGCCGCGGAGACAGGCCTGCGACGGGAGCGAGCCCCCAGCCCCCGGGTGTTTGAACTTTGCGCGCCTCTGCCCCGGTGCCAGACCCTAAAGGACCTACATCCTGGTGCCAGCATGGAAGGTGCCTTGGAAGATGTCGAGATCCTGGCCGGAGGGACTGAAACCTGCCCAGGAGCCGTGTGGGGTCCAGAGCCCCGCGCTTGGGCTGTCCCGGGGAGGAGCTGCGAGAGCCCAGGCCCTGCTTCCTGAGCCAGTTGGGGCGTCCTGGGGACCAAGCCCTGGCCCCACCTGGGGTGCTCCTGCCCTTGTGCACGCACGCAGCCCCTCCTCTCTTACCCCCACTAGCTGTCAACACCTTTCTGCTGCCGGGCAGAGCGGGTGGGGACGGTGTGGCGTGTCCTTGATGGGACTTCAGCCCAGGGCTCGGTGAGTTCTCACACAGCGGGTGGGGGGGTCTGTGCTGCAGAGCCCGGGAGAAGCAGCATTCCACAGGGTGACACGGCGCGGAGAGAAGGAGAAGGGGTGCTGCAGTGCCTGCAGGAGAGAAGAGGAGGGGGCTGCAGCGCCTGCAGGAGAGAGGAGGAGGGGGCTGCAGCGCCTGCAAGAGAGAGGAGGAGGGGGCTGCAGCGCCTGCAGGAGAGAGGAGGAGGGGGCTGCAGCGCCTGCAGGAGAGAGGAGGAGGGGGCTGCAGCGCCTGCAGGAGAGAGGAGAAGGGGTGCTGCAGCACCTGCAGGAGAGAGGAGAAGGGGTGCTGCAGTGCCTGCAGGAGAGAGGAGGAGGGGGCTGCAGCGCCTGCAGGACTCCGGGTGCAGGAACAGCGGCCACCCCAGTCCCCCTTCGGGCCGCAGCCGCAGTATCCCGTCCCGACACAAGGTGGCCACCTCAGTCCAAGAAAGAAGGTCGGTGCCGCCCTCCGGGAGCCGCCCTCTGTGTCCCTGTGACCCTTCATCTCCCGACTTTTCTAGCCTCCAAACTTTTCTCATCTGTGGCCATAGGACAGGTTTGAGTCATTTTCGGGTTTATATTATGTCTATGCTGCCCGTACAGCAGGTGAGCGGGGCAGTTTCTCTCGTCAAAACAAATTGACAATTTGTTTTAAGTGAACTTACACATTTCACGACAAAACCACCACTGGGGATGACGAAACAGTTCTACAAAAGATTTTTTTTTTTTTTTAATGTGACCTGAAGTGCATTTTTTCCCCCTCAAGCATCAGTGAGCGCCTGCCGTGGACGTGAGTGGGGCTGCCCACGTGGGCTGGTCGGCTGCTTGGGTGCCCGGCGTGTGCTTGCCACGCGCTTCCTATGGTGCTTGGTTCACTTGGCCGCCCTTGTCTTCGGGAGATGCCAGGACGAGGGCTTCAGCGGGCCTGGGCTTCTGGTCGACCACAGATAGTGCGTGTGCATGTGTGTGTGCATGTGCGTGTGCGTGCGCCTGGGGGTGTGCAGGGAAGCGAGGCAGCGTGGGGTGCAGATGCCCTGTTAGTTCGCTCCACACTCACATTTCACCACTCACGCCCGCTGACCTGTAGCCCACACCTTTGGAGAAGGGTGAGAACGTCAAAATTACGGGGGATCCCTGGGTGGCTCAGCGGTTTGGCATCTGCCTTCGGCCCAGGGTGTGATGCTGGAGTCCCGGGATTGAGTGCTGCGTCGGGCTCCCGGCATGGAGCCTGCTTCTCCCTCTGCCTCTCTCTCTCTCTGTGTGTCTCTCATGAATAAATGAATAAAATCTTTAAAAAAAAATTACATTATCGTGGGGAATCCTTGTTGCTCCACTTATGGTTTGACCTAAATGAACCGAGGGCCTTTGCTTGCTGCTGGGATTTCATGGGCATTAAGAACCTGACATAAGCCGACCCCCCACACATGTCCAGGGTCGCCCAGGATGTGGGGTGCAGCACCCCAAGCTGGGGCTCCAGGACCTGGTGAGCCGCAGTCGGGAAGGCGGCCCAGTCCACGTCACCCAGGACACAGGCAGTCCCGCCGCGTGGCTTAGCTGCCGAGAGGTCCTTGAACAGGAGACCCACCCACGCCACTCCCCCCGCCCGGGACTGGAGGACTCTGGCTCGCCATTGCGCTGGCCCGTAGCTGTTCATGGGACCGCGATGTGCGGCCCCGGGGTGCTGGCGGCAGGACGGGCAGGGCACGCGCACGCGCTTCTGCAGGATGTGACACTTTGCCACGGTCGCGTTTCCCACGTGTTCCCAAAGCTGCCTTCTGCGGTCCGGGCGGCGGCCACGTCCAGGCCGAGGCGCGAGGCGCTGATTCATCAGGACCCTTTAGGCACGAGGAGGGGCACGGCGAGCTGCCTTCCGGGTCGCCCCCAACAACCTTTACTTCTTGGTATTCGGGCCTTCGTGTAGGTCCCTCCCCACTGAGTAAGGTGACCGGGGCGACCGGTGAGGGCACCATCTGGGAAGCGGGTCCCCCAGGCCCGGGTCCAGCCCTCGGGGGACGGCGGCCCCCGCCAACACCTTGCCCGAAACCTGCCAAGACATCCCGAGCCACAGCCACACAGCTAAGCCCTCCTGGGCTCCTGACCCTCAAAGACTGTGTCGCGTAATAAGTGCTTGTTGTGTCTGCCTTCGGGGTGATCTACTGGGCGAGAGCTCGTATTCCTTTACGGAGGTGGAGTTCGTATAAAATCATATACATTCATATGAAATCATCCAATTTGGAGGGAAGACCTGGCCGGCGTTTAGTGCATTGCAGAGCTGCACAACCACCACTTCTATCTGGTTCCGAACCGTTTTCATGACCCCGGAAGGAAGCCCACTCCCGTGAAGCGCTTACTGCCCATCTCCCCTCCGCTCCTCTTTCCTGTCTCTACGGATTTATTTATTCTGCATATTTCACACGGATGAACCCCCACAATACGTGTCCTTTTTGTGTCTGGATCGTCCCCCTAAAACATAATGTTCTCAAGGTTCATCCACGTCGTGACATTTACTAGAACTTCATTATTCCTTTTGCGCCCGAATAATATTCCGTCTTGGGGATGTGTCACTTTGTCTTTGTCGCTCGTTTGTGGATGCTCGTTTGGGCCGTTTCTGCCGTGTGGCCCGTGTGGCCCGTGTAGCCCGTGTGGCCCGTGCGGCCGGCTGCCGTGAGGGTGCACGTGCCCTGGTTGGGGGTCCACCCGGCGAGGGAGCGGCAGGGCCCCGCGGTCGTTTTCTGTGTGACGTTTTGTGAGGAGCCGTTGGGCCGTTTTCCACCGCAGCTGAACGATTTTACATCCCCCCGCCCCCGACAATGCAGGAGGGTTCCCGTTTCTCTTTATCCTCCCAGACGCTAGTTACACTTTCGATTTTTTGAGTATAGCCTCCCTAGAGGCTCTGAGGCATCATCTCCTTGGGGCGTTTACTTGCATTTCCCTACAAAAGAAATGTTATTTAAAATGTCAGCGCTTAGGGGGCTTGGGGTGCTCAGTCGGTTAAGGATCTGCCTTTGGCTCAGGTCATGACCCCAGAGTCTTGGGATGGAGTCCTGCGATAATCCCAATAATCCCGATAATCCCAATAATCCCGATAATCCCGCTGAGCAGGGAGCCTGCTTCTCCCTCTGCCTCTGCCTGCAAACTCCCCTGCTTGTGCTCTGTCTCGCTCTCTGCCAAATAAATAGAATAGAATAGAATAGAAATAAAATAAAATAAAATAAAATAAAATAAAATAAAATAAAATAAAATAAAATGTCAGCTATTAAAGTGTGAATTTGGACCTTGGGAGGATGCCACACTGAATCGGGCCAGTCACGAACTCATTAGTTCACTCACTTCTTGCACATCTTCTACAGAATAGGTCCCAGGGGCTGCAGAGCTCTCAGAGGTCCACAAGGTGAGGTCTTTGTCCCCAAAGGGCTTGCTGTCAACTGGGGAAAAGGGATGTTTAATTTTGCATGAATTTTGAACCCCTTCTAGCCATAAGCGGTTCTTTTTTTTTTTTTAAGATAGTATTTATTTATTAATGAGAGACCCAGAGAGAGAGAGAGAGAGGCAGAAACACAGGCAGAGGGAGAAGCAGGCTCCATGCAGGGAGCCCAACGGAGGACTCGATCCCGGGACCCCAGGATCATGCCCCGGGCTGAAGGCGGCGCTAACCCACCGAGCCACCTGAGCTGCCCCCCACCCCCCACCCCGTAAGCGGTTCTGGAGGAGACGTGAGGAAGTATTGGCAGACTTAACCCCCTCACATGAAGGACAGGAGGTACAGGATTTAGGTGGAGCCAGGAGCCAAGATTCTAAAAGCTCACGAGGCAACATTGCTAAATCCACAATTTTGTCCAGGGCCAGATGCCTAAGCCTGTGCTGCTGGCACCCGCCCCAGGTGTTCCCCACCTCTGTGCAGAGTCGGGCTCACCGGGCCTTTCCCCGTGCTGGAAGGCAGCTCAGCGGACGTACACCTGCTTGGCCTGGAGCTGTTTAGAGCTGGGGCAGGCAGGAGGGGAGAGAATGGGCTGTTTTGCTCATCGACTCTCAGTTCCGAACCTTGAGCCTAGGCTATGGGCCAGGCTTGATTCATCTCACCCCTGCCACCAACACAGTCTTGCACAAAGAGTGCCCCCTGCCCCCCTCCCCGCCCTGGGGACACCTGGGGGCTCAGCGGTTCAGCGTCTGCCTTTGGCCCAGGGAGTGACCCCAGGGTCCCGGGATCGAGTTCCCCGTCGGGCTCCCTGCATGGAGCCTGCTTCTCCCTCTGCCTGGGTCTCTGCCTCTCTCTGTGTCTCTCGTGAATAAATAAATGTCAAAAGATCTTTAAAAAAAATTAAACTCTGGCTCTAAAAAACAAGAATGGCCCCTGCCTATTCCGATGCCGTCATATTCCTGTTCATTCCTTTAGCTCCGACAGGCTGGGAACTGCACGGTGTGCTTCTGCTGAACTCAAACTTGGCGTCTGGGTGGCCTGCACTTGTCGCCTCTCCCCCGGGCCGCAGGCTACAGGCCCTGTGAGGCTCGCCCCATGTACCTTACGACGTGATCGGCTCCTGCTCGCTGGGTTGCCTTTCCTCGCGTCTCGAAATGATTCATTTTAGCAAATACATGAGAACGCCTGGGGCGTGCCAGGCGCCGTGGTCCGGAGACGCGTACGTTGGGCGTGGTCCCTGGTTTCACGGAGCTGACACCCTAGAAGGCGACCTAGCACTGGACACGTTCACCCATTCGTTGCACTGCTTACTTCTCCAACAAAGACGTATCCTTGCCGGGCGGTGGGCAGCCTCCCGGGTGCCAGGAGTCGGCTGCTGAGCCGAACAGACGGTCTTTCATGACAAGGAACTTGGTTACATCCACGTGTCCGCCACCCGCCCCTCCCTGTGTCTCCACGTCCTCCCTTATCGGCTTAAATTCTGTGTCCAGGTATTAGGATCACTACCTTAAGAACACCTCCATTCCCCCGCCCTCCTCTTGTTTCAATGAATCTCTCGATTGATGGCATCTTGGCCTTCTGCACCGGACAGGAGCACGCAGCCACACCGCGCGTTCACTGGGGGCGTCTGGGTGGCTGGGTCAGTCAAGGCATCAGCCTCTGGTCCAGGCCAGGACCCCGGGACCACGATGAGCCCCGTCGGGGCAGCCCCATGCCCTTGCTCGTGCTCTCTCTCTCTCTCTCAAATAAATAAATTCTTTAAAAAATGTGTTCATCGGCCTGTCGTGCGGCCTTAAAACTGACAAGCAATTGTACTGTGTTGCGCAAATCCAGCCGGGCCCTCCCTTTGCTCGACACCTGCCGCGCACCTGTCTTCCTCCCTGAACATCCAGTATCTCCCCCGCGGCTCACTCTCAGGAGGTGATCTCGGGTGTTCTCTGGTTCTGAGCTCCCCTCCTGCTCTTCCAAGCTCGTCCCTGCGTGCAGGGGGCAGGATGGTTCAAAACCACACGCCCCGGCCCTCCCACGAGCTGCTCCATCATTAGGTTGTGCCGAGAGGAGGCGCTGACCCCAGATGCGGAAAGGTCCTCGGGGTCGTGGCTGACAGGTGCGGGCTCTGGGCCGGCGGCGGGGCGGCCCCTGCTGGGGTGCGCGGTGGCTCTGTGCGCCCCGCGGCTGTCCCCTTGCGGGTGCCGCTCCCCCCACTGAGCTCTTCCGCTCTTCCAGTCCCTCGCCTGAAACTGCTCTCTGCTTGAGGATGTCTCCTGGTTCCCGGACTGGACGCCCGCTAATAAGCTCTGCTCCTTATGCGTCAAGGACACGGCGGCGATGGCGGAGGACGTGGCCTATGTTCCCACCCCCGTGTCTGCTCATCCAGCGCTGTGCACACGCGTGTGTGTGAGTGTGAGCGGGGGCTCTGACTTCTCTCCTGTGTCCAAGGCCTGACTCCGCCTGCGTGTTCCCACCGAAGGCCCAGCCCTGCTTCTGATCCGGGTCCCGTTTCTTCCCTCACCAAGTCCTGGTCCAGGTGGGCTTCTTTCCCACGTCATCCTCATGAGCAGAAATACCTGCTGCTGGGTCTCCTTTGCACGGAGTAAAAAATGACAAATTCAACAAAAAAGAAATTCCTCGGGATGCCTGGGGGGCTCAACGGTTGAGCATCTGCCTCTGGTTCAGGGCGTGACCCCAGGGTCCTGGGATGGAGTCCGGCATCGGGCTCCCCGCAGGGAGCCTGCTTCTCCCTCTGCCTGGGTCTCTGCCTCTTTGTGAGTCTCAGGAATAAATAAGTAAAACCTTAAAAAAAAAAAAAAAAAAAAAAGAAAGGAAGAAAACCGTCCCCTGACAGCACTTCTGCCTCGGGCTGCTGATCCTCCATCTCCTCCGCCGGAGCAGAAGTCCTTGGAGGCCAGCTTCCCCGCCTCTCCGCCCTCGGGCCGCTCTGGGGCTCCGGCTGGAAATGCGCGGAGCAAACCTAAGGACTCCCTTCTGCAGCCCCTGAAGGGCACGAGCTAGCTCCCCCGCCTTCTGCTCCCTGACGCAGTGGTCGCCGAGGCCGCCTCCCCCAGGGGGGCCTCCGGGGAGCCGCCCTGCCCTCCATCCTGGCCATTCCTCCTCCCTCTCGCCTCCCCAGGCGTCCAGTGCTGACGGGCCAGGACCTTCGTCCTCGAGCTTTCCCCTTTCCTCTGTCCCCACCTAAACCTCTGGGTGACTTCATCCCCTGCCCTATGGCCTTCAACACATCCTCCTGGGGGTGCTCCGTGCTCCCGGGTCTCTACCTCCCGCCCGTCTCTCTTCCCACCTGCGGCCTCGTTTGTCTGGTTCCTTCCTGGGTACCGAGTCATCGAGAGATCACCGCGCTCCTGTCGCTCCATCCCTGGCCAGCCCGCCGCCCGCCACTTTCCTGTTCTCCCGGGACCTGGAAGCGCCATCTACCCACTAAGGTGCCACTGGGCTCTTGTCGCCTCTTCTTTCTTTCCCACCCGCCTCTGACCTATCCGCCCCATCGGGAAATCTCACGTCTTCCTTAAACATATCCGCAGGGTTCCACAGATTCGACTCCATCCCTGCCAGTCTTGTTG